>NC_041384.1:727966621-727972496 GCF_002162155.2 Triticum dicoccoides | reverse complement strand
CGCCCCCGCGCCTCCTCGGACGCCCGCCGATTTCCTCCGCCTCGGCCACCATCGCCACCGCTCGACGCCGAATTCGCCTCGCCTCGACTAGCTCCGGCTACCCCGAGTCGCCCTCGACCTCCCCAGTGAGCACCCAAGCCGCTTCCCCCTCTTCCCCCTCTTGATTTCCTTCTGATGTGTTCTAGGATTAGGGGTTGGAGAATTTTGGACAAGAAAAGGGGTTGGAGAATTAAGTATCTAGGGTTGGGGAATTAAGTAGCTAAGGAGATTATGTTTAGAGCATCAATGATGGGTGTTGATATACCTCTGGATAATTTTGATTTTATTCATGTTCTCAAGGAATTGGAATTATCCAGGGAACAAATTAGTAAGAAAACTGAACACTGTTTAGATATTCATGACTCCAATGGAAATGTCGCCTCCCTGTGTCTAAGTTGGCATGATACTGTAGTGGAAGAGGAGGAGAAATTTACTGTTGTTTCTAGAAGAGAGAAAAAGTCTCCTACTAAGAGAAATGTCACTATTTCTTCTCTTACCTCCTCTTCTATACCTTGTACTAGAGGTCAGCAAAAGAATATCAGTTCTACTTTGCCCCCTAGTAGATCTGGATACTATTTCTGTTAGGAGATGGTGTTATTATTAAGATGCATATATTGTTATGTTACTCAAATTGTATCATCTTGCCACTTAAGTCAGCCTTCCCTTTAAGCAGAAAATTCAGTTAGGAGCTACTGTTAGGAGCTACTGTCAAAAACTTGAGCTACTGTCAAAAACTTGTGCTACTGTCAAAAAATTCAGTTAGGTACAGTTAGGAGCTACTGTCAAAAACTTGAGCTACTGTCAAAAAAGTCAGTTAGGTACAGTTAGCATCATGTAAGAAAATGGCCATAATGTGCCCTGATAATGATGTATTTTGTCATAAAATATATAGTGGACTGCCATGATAATGACATGCTGCTAGTAGTTACTTCCACCATGAGTTTCATTAACAGCAAGTCAGTTTTGTTTATAGTTGAAAGTAAGTGTGTGGTTTGAAAATCAAACAGAAATGTTTTCTTAACTCAAAAGCCTGTTACTGCACCTGTATTGCACATTACAAAGTCTCCTAGTACTTAACCCACCCAAGCTATGAGGCAAAAATTTCAGTTAACTGTTATGGACAATTGTAAACTTTCTGTAATGATGATGGACCATTATAAAGCATTGTACTCCAGTGTATATGAAGGATACAAAAAATTTAGCAACTTCTCTGATTTTATAAAGTTGTTCTTATATGGGTGAAACTTCACTTGTTTTTAGGCTAGTGCAGGGTGTTGCTTTATTCTGTCATCATTTGTAACTATGTCACAAATAAATTGTTCCTTCTTCTGTATTTGAAGTAATGACTGTTCATAAGCTGAGGCATGGATTAAGTTGTTTCTTTGCTGTACCATTATATCTGGATGATTTTTTGTTTGGTGACCTATTATATCTGGAATGGAAGCTCACATAAGTTGAGCTGATTTTTTCCATATGAAAGCAGAGGACCATATGGTCTGTGGCTGGGTTTTGTCTCCGACCATTGTGTCGTGATGAATTTGCAGGTACCCCGAGAGGCCCTTGAGTCTGCCGGAATGTCGATTAACTTCCGTTCTGGCAAATTCGGGTACTCCATATGTCCTATTTTCAGCAAAGGTCATGCTGAAATTTTCCGTGAATTTTAGCATGACTTTGCTAAAAATAGGACATATGGGGTACTTGCGACTAATTCATGGGCCGGGGTATCATAGTACTTAGTTAAGTAGGATCAACTGCCCTGCCATTCTTGCTGCATTAAACCATAGGTGGCAATAGAGCCAACTGATTAGGCCCAACTTAGAATTCTCCTTAGTATCGATAAACCCTAGATGATAAACCCAACATAGGTGGAAATAGAGCCAAGTGATTAGTGCCAAGTGATTAGGCCCAACCTAGGGTGCCTCGTCATCGATAAACCCTAAATGATAAAAACTTAACTTGGCTTCTATAGGGTGCCTCGGTGTCGATGAGAACCTAAATGATGTACGCTTAGGCTTTTAGGGTGCCTCGGCGTCGACAAAACCTAAATGATGAAAGCTTAGGCTTTTAGGGTGCCTCGACGTCGACAAACCCTAAATGATAAAACCTTGGCTTTTAGGGTGCCTCGATGTCGATAAGAACCTAAATGATGAAAGCTTAGGCTTTTAGGGTGCCTCAGCGTCGACAAACCCTAAATGATAAAAGCTTAGCTTTTAGGATGCCTCGGTGTCGACAAACCCTAAATGATGTAGTTTTGAATTATGAACGTAGGATATGTCGTCATCATCATCGGACGACGAAAGTCTCCCGGCGAAGTGCGACTAGTGCCACGACGATCGAGGTCTGTGCGACATGCCTCACCTGGACGATGATCGGCGCTTCAACATTAAGCTCGAGGAGACCTTCGAAGTTGAAACGGTACACAACGACGACAAGTGTTATTTTCATAATTAAGCATGACTTCAACTATTTCAACGTGTAATTTTCATCTTTTACAATTTGAGTATAGCTTATCCCATGCCATGCAAGACGCTATGTCTTGGAGAGGATGGATTTTGAAGACCATGAAATTTCTGAAACAAAGAAAATTTACCTAAGGACTCATCACGATGTGGACTTTGAAGTAAATCTATATAATTCTAAGAGCGTAGCCCATTTTGGTTGCAAAAATTGGGAAGCATTTTGCAAGATGTATGGTTTTGATGAGGGTATGCTTATCACCATGGATCTTGGTAATCCTGACATCAACCAAGACAATATGGACATTTGGGTCCTTGTTGATACGCCTCCAGTTCTACCGCTATGTGAGTTTCTCAAACATAGTTATTAGCTAATTTATATTGTTTATTTCAAAATAGTTGACAGCTTATTTCCATTGACAGCTTATTTTTATTGTTCAAAGAATGTGCGGGAGATGGTAGACAAAACCCACTACACCGATGGCTCCGAATTAACAACTTACAAGGAGAAAAATCATCTGGTCGGATTTTGTACTGACATTGAGAATTACATTATCCACAATCAAACTCCTCAACATTATGGTAAATACGTGCCACTAGTGCATGCGTTCAATTACGGTAACTACCATGGAGATACTCTGGTAAGATTTTTACTATTACGACATCCGTGCATCTTTTGCATACTTCTAAAACTAGTACATCATTGCTAACTATGAAGTTATTACTATGTTTTTCAACAGATAATCCCAGAGAATTGTGTGCCTCATATGATGTATCAGAAAGGTAGTCTTAATGTTTTGAACATACAGCCAGGTCATCCTACAAACCTCAACTATCCATACGAGATTTCTAAAAGAAGTGGAGACATGAAAATCAAAGGATGGAAAAAATGTATGGACAGTCGTAAGGAGCTTCTTGGAAGCAAAAGGAAGCGAAGCGCAAGAATTGGAGATAGGATGTTCTCCATTCTCCATAATGGAGAGTCAGGGTCTATATTGTTTTATGCTATTTTAGCTTAAATAGGGTATTTAGGTCCTGCCTAATACTGATGATCATGTGCTAAGAACAATTAAGTAGGGTTGGTTCGATGACTATCAAGATGATGATCGTATGAATTGTTATGCATAACGAGTAGAAGTTGTATGATGATGATTAGTAGGACTTGTTATGATTAGTATTACTTCCGACAAACTCGATACTCGCGGTCTCGAGACTTGTAATGTTTTATCTTTGTTTGGTCTTTTGAATTCGGAGACTAATATGATGAATTGTATTCGGAGACTAAAATCTTCTATTGTATTCGATGAATCTGCTGTTGCTGTGTGCTACTGTCTATATTCTGTCAAATAATATATTTTGTAACCTGTGCAAAAATCAGAAAAGTAAAAAAAAACCTAATATTCATACTAATGGCGCATCACTACAGTGTGCGCCATTAGTATGCCAAGTATACTAATGGCGCATCCATCCGCAGTGCGCCATTAGTGTGCCAAAGCACATGGTTAAATATGACCCTGGGAGGCATACTAATGGCGCATGGTGTTATATACTAATGGCGCACTGGATGGTGCGCCATTAGTATACCAGATACTAGTGGCACACCAGTGGTGCGCCATTAGTAATAAATACTAGTGGCGTGATTCTAATGGCGCACCAGTGATGCGCCATTAGTAGGCAAAACTGGTGCGCCATTAGTAGGCCTTTTCCTAGTAGTGTAAGAGCATGAACTAGCTAATCACTCCTGCTGCTCTCTCTCGGGTAAAATAGCATAGAACATGTATAGCTTTCCTGATTCATCATATTGGAGCATGTAGATGAACATGTCTCCTAATCGTGGGTTGCTCTTCTGATTGCTGCCCCTAGTACTTCTCTGCGATCGTTCACAATTTTGCTCCAGTCTTTTACTATTAAGCATTCCTCGCTATTAGAAAACCTGAATGCACTAAAGTGCATTGTAGGATATCTTGGCCGTAAGCTAACAATATTCATGGTACCTTTAGTCTCGATCCAATCAGGCACAACATTCATCGGGAGTCCTTGTGGAAGAACATCGTGTAGTAACATACTTAGCAATGAAGTTTAGCTTAAAAAAATAATGTATGCAAAAGATGCATTGAGGAGAAATAGTAGAAATCTTACCATCTTTCCTAAATATATGTGACCGTGGTTCAGTACGACCACTATTGGTCAGACATTTTGAGTACTAACATTTCTAAGTGCAGGAAAAAAATTTGTCTTGACAGCATCAAGATCCTCAAGCCATGAAATATAATGACTTGTCTAGTCGCAGTTTAGTTCAGCCCCGGGAAAGTGGACGGTCCTGTCTACCAAGCGCCGAACATGCTTGCTTGATTGGAAATAAGTTGTCAATATAAATTACTTGTCAACTATTTTTGAATAAATAATATCGAAGACATAAATATGGTCGAGAAACTCACATAATCGTAGAACTGGAGGCATCTACACATCGACCCAGATGTCTCTATTACCTTCAATATCATCTTCCGGACGAATATCAAAGGTGATAACCATATCAGGCTCAAATGCATAAGCCTTGCATAGTGCTTGCCAAGTTTTGCATTCAAAATAGGTGTATGTGTCTGCATTGTATAATTTGACGTTGAAGGTATAACCATACTTGGTCTTCAAGTAAACTTTTTTTAGCTCCATAGTTTTGTTAGGATTGAAACCTATCTTATCCAAGACAAAAATTCTTGCATGGCAGGGGATACGCTAGTAGAATAGTGAAAAATTAAAATTAAAAGTTGAAGCAAATGAAGCATAAGTCATGCTTAATTATGAAAAAAGACTTGTCATTCTGACTTACTGTATCCACTTCGAAGTTCTCATCCAACTTGATACCAAAGCGCCTATCATCAACTAGAAAATTTCTGCCGCACAGGCCGCGCTGGTCTTTGCAATATTCACACGTAATGAAATCGTGTTCGTCGTCAGACGACATTCCTATGTTCATAGGTGAAACATTAAACACTTTTAGTTCTATTAATTCAACTAATTCAATTAAGCACTTACGAAAAATATACCTAAATAAAATAGTTCAACTAATTCAACTAACTAGTTCAACTAATTAATTCAACTAAGCTAGTTCTATTAATTTTCTTACTAAAAATAAGGTAGCTAGTTCTATATAGTAAAATGTTAATTAGATGATCAAATCTCTATATAATAAAGTAGGTAGTTCTATATAGTAATATTTTGATTAGATCATCAAATCTCATATACCTAAATTTTCTTACTAAAAATAAATTAGTTCTATTAATTCAACTAATTTAACTAAGAATTTACTAAAAATATAAGGTAGCTAGTTCTATATAGTAAAATGTTAATTAGATGATCAAATCTCTATATAATAAAGTAGG
>NC_041384.1:727954104-727966354 GCF_002162155.2 Triticum dicoccoides | reverse complement strand
TACCTAAATTTTCTTACTAAAAATAAACTAGTTCTATTAATTGAACTAGTTCAGCTAAGCATTTACTAAAAATAAACTAATTATATTAATTCAACCAGTTCAAATAATCTCATATACCTAAATTTTCTTACTAAAAATAAACTCGCTCTATTAATTTTCTTACTAAAAATAAACTAGTTATATTAATTCAACTAGTTCAAATCTCATATATATATATACCTAATTAATATTTAGCTAATTCATCTAACAATTCACATGACTATTTAACAACTTTTCTATCTGATTCATCTAACATTAATTAACATTCTAACATTGTTATCTACGTAACTCATCTAACATTAATCTAAACAACAGAAAATAAGTACAAAAAATATGTGTGTGTGTGTGTACGAGCGTTGGGCGACGGCCTACGGGCGGCGTCGCAAGACGGCGACGGGACGGGGAGGGCGATGACGGGCGGCGGGGACGACGGCGCGATCGAGACAGCGACGTAGTATGGGGCGGCGGCGGGGGCGACGGGGATGACGGCGCGCGGCGAGGACGACGTACAGCGGGGACGATGGTGCGCGGCGGGGACGGTGATGACGGGCGGCGGGGGCAACGGCGCGCGGCGAGGGCGGCGCGCGATGGGAGACGGTGGGGCGATGGCGGCGGCGACGATATCGGGCGATGAAGCTAGTTGGATATAAGACGGGCGGCGCGCGGATGAAAACTGAATTTTTCGTGAGTGCTATATATATAGGAGGGGCCTTTAATACCGGTTGGAGCCACCAACCGGTACTAAAGGCCAATTTTGGTCAGGTCAAGCGGCGGGAAGCGGACCCCTTTAGTACCGGTTTGTGGCTCCAACCAGTACTAAAGCCCCCCCCCCCATTTGTACCGGTTGGAGCCACGAACTGGTACTAAAGGTGTTGCGCTGCCACCGATGGTGCACAAAGTTTAGTCCCACCACGCCGGGCGAAGGGCAGCCGCACTGGTTTATAAACCCAGTCGCGACTGCTTTTTCGAACTCGTCTATATAGCAGGCTTCTGGGCCTAACTATGGCGCGCTGTCCTGTGAGTCTGCCGGACCTTCTGGGCCTGAAGTTGCACACCCTAGGTCCGGCAGGCCCACTGGGCAGTGCCCCAACAATTTTTATAGTTTTTTTCTTTTATGCATTATTTATTTTTGTCTATTTATTTTTGAGTAATTTTTTGTATAGTTTTTTTCTGCATTGTTTATTGCCTTCTATTTATTTTTGAGTAATTTTTTATATTTTTTTCTTTTCTGCTTTATTTATTTTCTTCTATTTATTTCTGAGTAATTTTTTCTTTATTTAGTTTCTTTGTGACCCTCTCTACTCTTTCGCATATGCTATGCGGGTGAAATGATGATACCATGGCAAGTTTCAACATTTTTAGAGTTCATTTTGTAGTGATTTTCAATTTCACGGTCATTTAGCTCTCTAAACAATTCGGTAAATGACTGAAAAACAGCAAATGATGTCAGATCGTGTTGGAAATTGATGACGCGCTTTGAATGCTGCACATTGAACGCAAAAGAAGTCGGGATTTCAAATAAGTATAAAAAACATTGAAGTGCCCGTGTAACAGATGAATTCTCGTCCGAAACCCTGATACTCCGAAAGACATTGTCCAATTTGTACACGAAGTGCGTCCAGTTTTTTGGCGTGACCCTCTCTACTCTTTCGCACATGCTATGGGGGTGAAATGATGATACCATGGCAAGTTTCAAAATTTTCAGAGTTCATTTTGTAGTGATTTTTAATTTCACGGTCATTTAGCTCTCTAAACAATTCGGTAAATGATTGAAAAACAGTAAATGATGTCAGAACGTGTTGGAAATTGATGACATCGCTTTGAATGCTGCATACTGAACGCAAAAGAAGTCAGGATTTCAAATAAGTTTAAAAACATCAGTGCCCGTGTAACAGATGAGTTCTCGTCCGAAACCCTGATACTCCGAAAGACATTGTCCAGTTTGTACACGAAGTACGTCCAGTTTTTATTGGTGAACGTAGCAGAATTTTAAAATTTTCTACGCATCACCAAGATCAATCTATGGAGTCATCTAGCAACGAGGGAGAGGGGAGTGCATCTACATACCCTTGTAGATCGCGCGCGAAAGCATTCAAGAGAACGGGGTTGATGGAGTCGTACTCGTCGTGATCCAAATCACCGATGACCTAGCGCCGAACGGACGGCACCTCCACGTTGAACACACGTACGGTTGGGAAGACGTCTCCTCCAACTTGATCCAGCAAGGGGGAAGGAGAGGTTGATGAAGATCCAGCAGCACGACGGTGTGGTGATGGAAGCAACGGTGATCTCGGCAGGGCTTCGCCAAGCTCAGGGAGAGGGAGGAGTGTCACGGGAGGGAGAGGGAGGCGCCAGGGGCTAGGGTGCGGCTGCCCTCCCTCCCCCCACTATTTATAGGACCCCTAGGGGGGTGCCGGCCCTAGGAGATGCCATCTCCAAGGGGGGGCGGCGGCCAAGGGGGGTGGAGTGCCCCCCAAGCCAAGTGAGGCGCCCCCACCCCTAGGGTTTCCAACCCTAGGCGCAGGGGAGGCCCATGGGGGGCGCACCAGCCCATCTGGGGCTGGTTCCCCTCCCACTTCAGCCCATGGGGCCCTCCGGGATAGGTGGCCCCACCCGGTGGACCCCCGGGACCCTTCCGGTGGTCTCGGTACAATACCGATTACCCCGAAAACCTTCCGATGGCCGAAACTTCACTTCCTATATATAAATCTTCACCTCCGGACCATTCCGGAACTCCTCGTCACGTCCAGGATCTCATCCAGGACTCCGAACAACTTTCGGATTACCGTATACTAATATCTCAACAACCCTAGCGTCACCGAACCTTAAGTGTGTAGACCGTACGGGTTTGGGAGACATGTAGACATGACCAAGACGACTCTCCGATCAATAACCAACAGCGGGATCTGGATACCCATGTTGGCTCCCACATGCTCCTCGATGATCTCATCGGATGAACCATGATGTCGAGGATTAGATCAATCCCGTATGCAATTCCCTTTGTCAATCGGTACGTTACTTGCCCGAGACTCGATCTTCGGTATCCCAATACCTTGTTCAATCTCGCGGCAAGTCACTTTAATCGTACCATAATGCATGATCCCATGATCAACCACTTGGTCACATTGAGCTCATTATGATGATGCATTACCGAGTGGGCCCAGAGATACCTCTCCGTCATACAGAGTGACAAATCCCAGTCTCGATTCGTGCCAACCCAACAGACACTTTTGGAGATACCCGTAGTGTACCTTTATAGTCACCCAGTTATGTTGTGACGTTTGGCACACCCAAAGCACTCCTACAGTATCCGGGAGTTGCACAATCTCATGGTCTAAGCAAATGATACTTGACATTCGGAAAAGCTATAGCAAACGAATTGCATGATCTTTGAGCTATGCTTAGGATTGGGTCTTGTCCATCACATCATTCTCCTAATGATGTGATCCCGTTATCAATGACATCCAATGTCCATAGTCAGGAAACCATGACTATCTTTTGATCAACGAGCTAGTCAACTAGAGGCTCACTAGGGACGTGTTGTGGTATATGTATTCACACATGTATTATGATTTCCGGATAACATAATTATAGCACGAACAATAGACAATTATCATGAACAAAGAAATATAATAATAACCATTTTATTATTGCCTCTAGGGCATATTTCCAACAGTCTCCCACTTGCACTAGAGTCAATAACCTAGTTACATTGTGATGAATCGAACACCCATGCAGTTCTGGTGTTGATCATGTTTTGCTCTAGGGAGAGGTTTAGTCAACTGATCTGCCACATTCAGGTCTGTATGTACTTTACAAATATCTATGTCTCCATTTTGAACACTTTCACGAATGGAGTTGAAGCGACGTTTGATATGCCTGGTCTTCCTGTGAAACCTGAGCTCCTTGGCAAGGGCAATAGCTCCAGTGTTGTCACAAAAGAGAGTCATCGGGCCCGACGCATTGGGTATGACTCCTAGGTCGGTAATGAACTCCTTCACCCAGATTGCTTCTTGTGCTGCCTCCGAGGCTGCCATGTATTCCGCTTCACATGTAGATCCCGCCACAACGCTTTGCTTGCAACTACACCAGCTTACTGCCCCACCATTCAAAATATACACGTGTCCGGTTTGTGACTTAGAGTCATCCAAATCTGTGTCGAAGCTAGTATCGACGTAACCCTTTACGATGAGCTCTTCGTCACCTCCATAAACGAGAAACATATCCTTAGTCCTCTTCAGGTACTTCAGGATATTCTTGACCGATGTCTAGTGTTCCATGCCGGGATTACTTTGGTACCATCCTACCAAACTTACGACAAGGTTTACACCAGGTCTGGTACACAGCATAGCATACATGATAGACCCTATTGCCGAGGCATAGGGGACGACACTCATCTTTTCTCTATCTTCTGCCGTGGTCGGGCATTGAGCCATGCTCAATCTTGTACCTTGCAATACAGGCAAGAACCCCTTCTTTGACTGATCCATTTTGAACTTCTTCAATATCTTGTCAAGGTACGTACTCTGTGAAAGACCAATGAGGCGTCTTGATCTATCTCTATAAATCTTGATTACTAATATATAAGAAGCTTCTCCAAGATCCTTCATTGGAAAAAACTTGTTCAAGTAGGCCTTTATGCTTTCCAAGAATTCTATATCATTTCCCATCAACGGTATGTCATCCACATACAATATGAGAAATGCTACAGAGCTCCCGCTCACTTTCTTGTAAATGCAGGCTTCTCCATAAGTCTGCATAAACCCAAATGCTTTGATCATCTCATCAAAACGAATGTTCCAACTCCGAGATGCTTGCACCAGCCCATAAATCGAGCGTTGGAGCTTGCACACCTTGTCAGCATTCTTAGGATCGATAAAACCTTCTGGCTGCATCATATACAATTCTTCCTTAAGGAAATCATTAAGGAATGCCGTTTCGATGTCCATTTGCCATATCTCATAATCATAGAATGCGGCAATTGCTAACATGATTCGGACGGACTTCAGCTTCGCTACGGGTGAGAAAGTCTCATAGTAGTCAACCCCTTGAACTTGTCGATAACCCTTAGCGACAAGCCGAGCTTTATAGATGGTTACATTACCATCCGCGTCTGTCTTCTTCTTAAAGATCCATTTATTTTCTATGGCTCGCCGATCATCGAGCAAGTCAGTCAAAGTCCATACTTCGTTTTCATACATGGATCCTATCTCGGATTTCATGGCTTCCAGCCATTTGTCGGAATCTGGGCCCGCCATAGCTTCTTCTTAGTTCGAAATTTCACCGTTGTCTAACAACATGACTTCCAAGACAGGGTTGGCATACCACTCTGGTGCGGAATGTGTCCTTGTGGACCTACGAAGTTCAGCAGCAACTTGATCTGAAGTTTCATGATCATCATCATTAACTTCCTCTCTAGTCGGTGCAGGCACCTCAGGAACATTTTCTTGAGCTGCGCCACTTACCGGTTCAAGAGGTAATACTTCATCGAGTTCTACTCCCACTTATTTATTTCGAGAGAAACTCTTTCTCTAGAAAGGATCCATTCTTGGCAACAAAGATCTTGCCTTCGGATCTGAGGTAGAAGGTATACCCAATAGTTTCTTTAGGGTATCCTATGAAGACGTATTTTTCGACTTGGGTTCGAGCTTTTCAGGTTGAAGTTTCTTGACATAAGCATCGCACCCCCAAACTTTTAGAAACGACAGCTTAGGTTTCTTCCCAAACCATAATTCATACGGTGTCGTCTCAACGGATTTCGACGGAGCCCTATTTAAAGTGAATGCGGCAGTCTCTAAAGCATATCCCCAAAATGATAGCGGTAAATCAGTAAGAGACATCATAGATCGCACCATATCCAATAGAGTGCGATTACGACATTCGGACACACCATTATGCTGAGGTCTTCCAGGCGGCATGAGTTGTGAAACTATTCCACATTTCCTTAAGTGTGTGCCAAATTCGTGACTCAAGTATTCTCCCCCATGATCTGATCGCAAGAACTTGATTTTCTTGTCACGTTGATTCTCAACCTCACTCTGAAATTCCTTGAACTTTTCAAAGGTCTCAGACTTGTGTTTCATTAAGTAGACATACCCATATCTACTCAAGTCATCAGTGAGGGTGAGAACGTAACGATAGCCACCGCGAGCCTCAACACTCATTGGACCGCACACATCAGTATGTATGATTTCCAATAAGTTGGTTGCTCGCTCCATTGTTCCTGAGAACGGAGTCTTGGTCATTTTACCCATGAGGCATGGTTCGCACATGTCAAATGATACATAATCAAGAGACTCCAAAAGTCCATCTACATGGAGCTTCTTCATGCGTTTGACACCTATGTGACCTAGGCGGCAGTGCCACAATTATGTGGGACTATCATTATCAACCTTACATCTTTTGGTATTCACACTATGAATATGTGTAACATTACGCTTGAGATTCATTAAGAATAAACCATTCACCAGCGGAGCATGACCATAAAACATATCTCTCATATAAATAGAACAACCATTATTCTCGGATTTAAATGAGTAGCTGTCGTGGTTTTAAGTCTGACAGTAATGTAGGGGGGGTAGGTATGGAGAGGCAAGATCTTAGCTATGGAGTAGTTGTGAGCACACGAGGTTTACGAGTTCAGGCCCTTCTCGGAGGAGGTAATAGCCTTACGTCTCGGAGCCCGGAGGCGGTCAACTGGATTATGTGTGTATGAATCACAGGGGTGCGAACCCTTTACACTTAGGAGGGGGTGGCTTATATAGAGTTCGCAAGACCCCTCCGGCCCTCAGTTATGCAGGGTTTTAAGTACATTAAGGTCGGGCGTTACTTGTAACTCCCCTCATAAAGTGCTATGATGACCATAAAAGCTACTTAATGACCGGCCGTTAGCGTGCGGAGTGACTTTAGGTCTCCTGACCGTCGAGTGGTTGGATCTTGGTCGAGTGATTGCTTCTTGGTCGAGTGTCTTCGAGTCTGTCGAGTGGAAGACCTCCAAGTCGATTGAAATGTGATTTCTTCTAGAGATGTCCTTGGGTAGGGCAGTTAGGACAGGTCCATGACCCTACCCTAGGTACATAGCTTCATCATTTTCGGAGCCCGGAGGCGGTCGACTGGATTATGTGTGTATGAATCACAGGGGTGCGAACCCTTTACACTGAGGAGGGGGTGGCTTATATAGAGTTCGCAAGACCCCTCCAGCCCTCAGTTATGCAGGGTTTTAAGTACATTAAGGTCGGGCGTTACTGGTAACACCCCTAATAAAGTGCTATGATGACCATAAAAGCTACTTAATGACCGACCGTTAGCATGCGGAGTGACTTTAGGTCTCCTGGCCGTCGAGTGGTTGGATCTTGGTCGAGTGGTTGCTTCTTGGTCGAGTGTCTTCGAGTCTGTCGAGTGGAACACCTCCAAGTCGATTGAAAGGTGATTTCTTCTAGAGATGTCTTTCGGTAGGGCAGTTAGGACAGGTCCATGACCCTACCCTAGGTACATAGCTTCATCATTAGCCCCCAAATGGATCGAGGTTTGAGTGGGGAAGGATTTGAGAACTTCTCCGACTCATTTTTCATGCCATGAGCATATCTTGTTTCGGATCAATGAACCTGAGTGACGACAGCAACTTCCTTTTCAGTCGCCTTGATCCATTCTTAGTTTTTTGTCGAGTGAGTTTCTTTACTTGAAAAGCTCCGAGTGACGGTGTGGAGGAGATCTTCCGTCTGACAAGTTGTTCTGCTGCCCGCGGATTTCGCGGGATTCGAATTTTGGGAAGCGCGCGGGACGGGGGAGGCCGCAGTAATCGGATGGGATAGGGCGGAGCCGCCTCGATCTCCATGCGACCTTTTTCGCCACGTATCGCACGCGCGACTGTTGCGGGATTTGACAGGATCATCCGAGCCTACCAGTCAGCCACTCGGAAGTAGCCTCATATAAGGCGTCGGACCGGGGTTTCTTGAACAGTGCGTTCTCATTTCCTCTTCTCCTCTTCAGGCTTCTTCGTTGTGCTCGCTCACGCCCCAGCGCCGTCGCTCCGTACGTGTCTCACCGGCGATGATGGGGAAGGAGAAGACGGTGGCTCTGGAGCGGGAGAAGAAGGCGACGGTAAAGGCAAAGGGGAAGGCGACCAGTCGAGATGGATCTTCCTCACGAGCTGGCCTGCCGAAGGGCTGGATCCAGGGCGACTGGATCCGCTCGACGATCCGTTAAGAAGACCTCGACGACCTAGCCGACGGAGGACTGACCCCCCATGGACCGGCGCGGCTTCCGGGGAAGGAATCCGAGCCGCAACCTCGGGAGGGTGAGCCGCAACCTGTGGGTTTTCCTTGCCTCCTCACCCTTTCTTTCGGGGATTTATGAATTTCTTTGGGGCACAACTCCACCACTTCACTCCCAACACAATCGTGTATCTCGCTGCTTTCGTGTCTTTGTGCGAGAATTTCTTGGGTTGCCGGCCTCACTGAGGTCTTTTCAAGCACATTTTCACCTGTCGTTCTCAGACGGCGAAAAAGGCCAATCCGAGTGATGAGACAACACAAGTGATTCAGATGTGTGGGGGTCTTGGTGTTCAGATGAGAGGGAAAAGTTCCTTTCCCGCCATGATTCTTCCCGACTCGGTCCGCGGATGGCAGTCGACCTAGTTTTACTACAAAGACAAGCCGACGCCAGGGCAGTCGACCGGCCTCCCTCCTTTTACCATGGACCGAGTGAGGAAACCCTCCTCTTTGAAGGTGATCCTGGAGGAGAAGGCGCAAGTTAGGGTGCTGGTCAAACGAGTGGTCCAGCTTATCCGTGACGGGGTCACTGGTATGGATCTCTTGGAGGTTTTCCTTCGGCGGCGCATCCAGCCTCTTCAAGCTTGGGACCATCTGATGTGGATGTATTCGGGTCTTGATGACACCACTTGGATTCACCCGGAGGAGGTCGATGATGACACACTGGAGGGGTGGCTGTCGGGCATCACCGGAAGCAAGGACAACCCTAGGGGAGCCAGGAGAGTTCCTCCATTCGACTAGTCCCATGAACCAGACAAGGTCCGATTTTGAGCTTTTGATTATAATCTGAATTCACTCGCGCAGCTGTCTATACTGCGTCGACTGACTTTATTCTTCCTGCTTTCTTTCAGGCCCTTATCGAGATGTACTCAGTGCCCAACGGAGAGCAAGAGCAGGACCCGGAAGGAGAGGCGAGCAGCGGCGACAGTGGAGAATGGCATTCTGACGGAGAAGGGGACGAAGAAAGCGACGACTCAAGTGACGAAGAAGAAGTCGAGTCGCCTCCTCGCAGGGAGGGGCGATCCAAGCTTGACCAAGAATGACCGAGCGCCCGTGAAAAGGCGATTGCTCAGACTGGTCAGTCTTCAAAGCGTCCTCGGACATCTTCACCAACCCCAACTGAAAAAGCATCAAAGCATCCCAAAGTTGCAGAGCAGAAGCCTCGGAAGGCGTTGCCAAAGATTAAGATTGACATCCCCGTCGCATCTGCTTGAGTGTCTCCCTTTGTATTCACTCGACGCTCCGTGCTGTTTTATTTTTTCTTGATTTAACCAGACAAACTTTGGAACTGGCAGCGCTGCTACTTCCGGGACCTTAGCTTACAGGGATGAGGATGAGGTAATGGAGGATGCAGTCACTTCCAATCTGGGTATGATTTCTATCATTCTATCTTTATTTGGTCGACTCAACTGCAATATGTACCATTGGGTGATGTGATTTTGGCGATTGATCTTTGAACAGCTCCTAACATTATTGACCTCCCTGATGATGATGATGAAGAGCCTGAGAGGCCTTTGACGAGGAAAAATAGGAAAGCTCCTGCAAGCAAGGTGCCACAGTCGACGCCGATGGCGGAACCAGTCGTTCAGGATGCTGGTGATGCCAATCGGGGTTCTGTTACCTTCGCCGTACCTTTGTCGAGTGCCCTGCCTTCTTCGTCGACTGCTCAAGCTCCTGCCGACCCGCCTTCAGTTTTTGCGATCCATCATGTCCCAGAGGACGAAGTGAATGCTGCCAAGGAAGCCATACGCCAGGCGGGCATTATGATGGAGAAGATGAAGGCGGTGCGGGACGCCAGTCAGGCCGCCTATGATGCCAGCTCGGCTCTCCAAAGCAATGTTCAGGTTAGTTGGTCACCGTTTGTTCTATTAGGATATGCTATCTGAAGACTCTCTTTCTGAAAATCTTTGCATCTGTACACCCACTGGGTGCGTCGATTGAATTTTTGGACTAGTGGGGGCACGCTGAGTGCACCCACTAGGTGTAGTCCCCGAGACTACGGTGGACTGCTGGCAGTCGACTGTAGTCTTTGTATTTTGATCCTTTCGCTCGATCTGGTCTAGCCGCGTTGAGTGTAAACCGAACCGGTGGGGGCACGCAAAGTGCACCCACTGGGTGTAGTCCCCGAGACTATGGTGGACTACGGGCAGTCGACCGTAGTCTTAGTATTTATTGTCTTTGTCGTTTTTCACTGTAAAATAACTTCCCCTCCCTGATTGCAGGAATCTTGTGATCTTGGAGCTCGCTTTGCTGACTTGGAGAAACAGCAGATCCAGCTAAACCTTGACTTGGAATTGGCCAAGACAGAGCTGCAAAAGGCCAAGGATGACGCCAATGGTAAGACGAGCTTGTCGACTGGTTTGTCTTAGGCTTGAGTACCCTTCTGCTCTTTCTTAATCAAGCACCATTTCTTTGCAGAAAAACTGAACGAAGCTCTGGCGAAGAAGGATCAGGATTTGCCTGCTGCTCAAAAGAAAGCTGATGACATAACCGCTCTGGCTGAACAGAAACTTGCTTCAGTCGGCCAATTGGAAGAAGAGAACGCCAAGATGAAATCTGCCCTGGGCGAAGCCAACAAGGAGGTCACGCGCTTGAAGAAGGACAAGGTCAACCTGAACGAGAAGATGGAAGGCATCGCTCGCAGGAGGGACGATCTGGAGAGCTATCTGAGGAGCCTTGCCAAAAAGTTGTTCATCAAGCTTGAAGGTATACATTTTGTTCCGACTGATGTTTTTTTTTGTCGACTCAGCATACGAAAATTGACTTATCCTTGGATCGTGAATGCAGAGTTTTGCCAGAACTTCGAGGAGGAGACTGGGCGGATTGAGCCAGGTTTGGACCCCATCAACTCTCCCGTGAAAGATGAAACTGCCATGAATCTGCTCCGACTGGAATCCCGCATCGACGGTGTTGTGGACTACTTGGCTTGACTGAAGGTCGCCACGTCACGGATTGACACGACACTTTGGCCAGGGGCCACGCTCCAGAATGATCTCGAGTCTCTGATGACTCGACTTAACGAGATCCCTGGTCGAGTGTAGGAGTGGAAGAAATCTTCTGCCCGGTGTGGTGCTGATGTGGCTCTGTCTTTGGTTCGTGTCCACTGCAAGGAGGCACGAGAAGATAAGCTGGCAGCAATCAAGGTCGCCAACACCCAGAGGCATGACTTCCGATCTTTTATGGAGACTTTTATTGCTGCAGCCACTCGGACCACCGACGGTGTCGACCTGGACGAGTTCGTCGAGCCTGCCAGTCCTCCTCCTGCGGAGTGAATAAACTTTTATGCCGCACCTTAAATTTGCCTCAGAATGCCGAGTGGTTTTTGTAACTGTTAAACTCTTTTGGGCTGAATGCCCGAGCACTTCGATCTGCGGTCTGGAACCTTTAGGATTTATCTGAACATGGTTTATCGTTGAATATCTTCATGAATTCTCCGTCGAGTGAAACTCATTCTTCACTCAAGGCAACTTTTGTATTTGTGGCGCAGCTCCGAAGGAGAAGGTAGCATTCGGCCTGCACCTCGTCGTCCTTGTGGGTCGGGATGGAGCCCATGTTGCATTTGTGGCGAAGCTCCGAAGGAGAAGGTGGCATTCGACCTGCACCTCGTCGTCCTTGCGGATTGGGTTGTGTTTCGTACTTAGGCGAGTACTGGACTGCAGCTAAGCCTCCGAGTGGGAGGGTCGCTCTCCACTCGGTAGGATTTTTCAAACTTAGGCGAGTACTGGACTGCAGCTAAGCCCCCGAGTGGGAGAGTCGCTCTCCACTCGGTAGGATTTTTCAAACTTAGGCGAGTACTGGACTGCAGCTAAGCCCCCGAGTGGGAGGGTCGCTCACCTCTCGGTAGGATTTTTCAAACTTAGGCGAGTACTGCACTGCAGCTAAGCCCCCGAGTGGGAGGGTCGCTCTCCACTCGATAGGATTTTTCAAACTTAGGCGAGTAC
>NC_041384.1:727942305-727953593 GCF_002162155.2 Triticum dicoccoides | reverse complement strand
GGAGGCTGGCTCACCACTCGGTAGGATTTTCAAATACTTAGGCGAGTACTGGACTGCAGCTAAGCCCCCGAGTGGGAGGGTCGCTCTCCACTCGGTAGGATTTTCAAATACTTAGGCGAGTACTGGACTGCAGCTAAGCCCCCGAGTGGGAGGCTGGCTCACCACTCGGTAGGATTTCCAAACACTTAGGCGAAACGGGTTTGCAGCTAAGCCCCCGAGTGGGAGGCTGGCTCACCACTCGGTAGGATTTTCAAACACTTAGGCGAAACGGGTTCGCAACTAAGCCTCCGAGTGAGAGGCTGGCTCGCCACTCGGTAGGATTTTCAAACGCTTAGGTGAAACGGGTTCGCAGCTAAGCCTCCGAGTGAGAGGCTGGCTCACCACTCGGTAGGAAATTATTTTTACAAACTTAGGCGAAATGGATTCGCAGCTAAGCCACCCACTGGGGGATTTCTCACGCAAACAAAAACAATAACAATCACTGGGAAAATTACAATGCTCTTGTCTTTGAGAAATAAACTACAGAAGTTTTTCCTATTACATCTCATCCGAGTGAGAATTCAAGTATAAAAGGGGCGGAGCAGCTTCGCATTCCAGGCTCGTGGCTCATCAATCTGGCGATCGACATTATAAAGGTGGTACGCTCCATTGTGGAGGACTCTGGTGACTATGAAGGGACCTTCCCAAGTAGGAGCGAGTTTGTGTGGTTTCTGTTGATCCACTCGGAGGACCAAGTATCCTTCTTGGAAGGCTCGACTCTTCACATTTCTGGTATGGAATCGACGCAAGTCTTGCTGATAGATGGTCGATCGGATCATGGCCATTTCTCTTTCTTCTTCCAGGAGGTCGACTGCGTCCTGCCGGGCTTGTACTGCTTCATCTTCAGAGTAGAGCTCGACTTGGGGTGCGTTGTGAAGCAGGTCACTCGGCAAAACTGCTTCGGCTCCATAGACCAGAAAGAATGGCGTTCTTCCAGTCGATCGGTTCGGGGTTGTCCTAAATCCCCAAAGAACTGATGGAAGCTCGTCGACCCATGCACCTGCTGCGTGCTTGAGATCGCGCATCAGTCAGGGTTTCAGTCCTTTGAGAATTAAGCCATTTGCTCTTTTCGCTTGTCCATTCGACTGGGGGTGAGCGACTGAAGCGTAGTTGACTCGTGTGCCTTGAGAGGCGCAAAAGGCTCTAAATTTGTTAGAATCGAAGTTTGACCCATTGTTAGTGATGATGTTGTGCGGAACTCCATATCTGAATATCAACTCTCTGATGAAACTGATAGCAGTGCAAGCATCAAGATTCTTGATATGCTTAGCTTCAATCCATTTAGTGAACTTGTCGACTGCTACTAGCACATGAGTGAAGTCGCTCCTGCCCGTTCTCAGCGGTCCAACCATGTCCAGTCCCCAAACATCAAAGGGCCAGACGAGTGGAATGGTTTTCAGGGCTGACGCGGGTTTGTGCGACATATTGGAGTAAAACCGACATCCTTCACATTTGTCGACTATCTTTTTCGCCATTTCATTCGCCCTTGGCTAGTAGAATCCCGCTCGGTATGCTTTAGCCACAATGGTCCGAGAGGACGCATGATGACCACAGGTCCCCGAGTGGATATCATCAAGGATTATCTGACCTTCTTCTGGTGTAATACACCTCTGACTGACTCCAGTTGCGCTTTCTCTATACAACTGTCCCTTTATGACTGTAAGGCCTTGGATCGATGGACGATCTGTCGAGCCTCTTCTTCATCCTCTGGGAGTTCTTTCCTTAGGATGTACGTGATGTACGGTACCGTCCAGTCGGGAGTGATGACCAAAACTTCCATGATGAGGTCGACCACAGCTGGAACTTCAACTTCAATCGGATCCGTGGCACTTTTTGGCTGCGGGGCTTCTTCAATGAAGGGATCCTCCTGAACTGATGGTGTGTGGATGTGTTCCAAAAACACATTGCTGGGAATGGTTTCTCTTTTGGAACCTATTTTCGCCAAATCATCAGCTGCTTGATTTTTCAGTCGGGGGTACGTGATGAAGTTCTAACCCCTCGAATTTCTTCTCCAGCTTTCTCACCGCATTGCAATAACCAGTCATGACTAGACTTCTGACGTCCCACTCCTTCATCACTTGATTAACCACCAAATCTGAGTCGCCATAGACCATGAGGCGACAGACGCCGAGTGAAATGGCCATGCGCAACCCATATAAAAGTGCTTCATATTCTGCTTCGTTATTGGAGGAATCAAAGTGGATTTGAAGAACATATCTGAGCTTATCTCCTCGGGGGGAGACCAATACTACCCCGGCACCGGAACCATTCAGCATTTTGGAACCGTCGAAGAACATGGTCCAATGCTCCGAGTGAACCTGAGTCGGCAGTTGTTGTTCAATCCACTCGGCGACGAAATCTGCTATTGCTTGGGACTTGATAGCTTTCTTTGCCTCAAACTTGATATCTAGAGGAAGGAGTTCAATCGCCCATTTTTCCACTCGACCAGTTGCATCTCTGTTGTGCAGGATCTCTGACAATGGAGCGTCGCGGACGACTATAATGGAATGGTCAGAGAAGTAGTGAGCAACTTTCTTTGTGGTCATATAAATCCCATATACAAGCTTCTGATAATGAGGATATCTTTGCTTCGACGGGGTCAAAACTTCAGAAACATAATATACTGGGCGCTGAACTTTGAAGTATTTTCCTTCCTCTTCCCACTCGACTGTAAGTACCGTAATGACGACTTGTCCCGTGGCTGCGATGTAAATCAGCAAAGGCTCTTTGCTGATTGGGGTAGCAAGCACCGGCTGGGTGGAGTCCACTCGGACTTGTCTGACTTCTTCATCAATCGGTAAAGAGGTAATGCCTTTTTGCCGAGACGAGAGATGAATCGACTTAAAGCGGCCAAGCAACCAGTAAGCTTCTGGACGTCGTGCACTCGCACATGACGTTTCATCCGGAGTATAGTACCGACTTTTTCTGGATTCGCGTCGATTCCCCGTTCGGAAACGAGAAAATCGAGTAACTTTCCGCCAGGAACTGCGAATGTGCACTTTGATGGATTAAGCTTGATAACATACCTCCTGAGGTTGGCAAAGGTTTCAGCAAGGTCAGTCAGTAGGTTGGAACCCTTCCGTGACTTGACCACAATATCATCCATGTATGCTTCCACATTCCGACTGATTTGAGTGAGCAAACACTTCTGAATCATCCTCATGAATGTGGCTCCGGCATTCTTGAGGCCGAATGGCATGGTAACATAACAGAAGCACCCGAATGGAGTGATGAAAGCTGCTTGCCACTCCGGAGTCGATCCTCATCTTCACCATTAGCGTACTTGGTGGCAATCTCCATCATCCGATTCAGAGACATGTCTCCGGTTCGACCGAATTTCAGATTCAGTTCTCTATACTTGACGCCTTGTTTGAAGGCACAGACTGCAGTTCCGTCAGGCACATTCTCTACCGTGTGATGTAACGTGATCCATCTCTGGATGTAATCCCTCAAAGTTTCATTCGGCTTCTGCACGCAAGACCGCAGTTCCGTCGGCCCTGCCGGTCGCTTGCATGTTCCTTCAAATGTGGTGACAAACACTCGGGCGAGATCTTCCCAAGTGTAAATGCTGCTGGGTGCTAACTGATTCCGCCACGCTCTGGCCGAGCCCTCCAACATGTGAGGCACGTGCTTCATGGCCACTTCATCATTGCCACCGCCAATCTGGACATCCACTCGGTAGTCTTCAAGCCAAGTATCGGGCTTGGACTCACCAGTGAACTTACTGACTCCAGTCGCACACCTGAAGTTGGGAGGAATCACAGCGGCCCTGATGGCTCTACTAAAGCACTCTGGCCCCGAAACATGTACTCTGCTGCTGGTAGGTGCATCTCTGTCGTGACCTTCTCGGTGAGCTCTGTTCCTGTCGACCAAACCTTGAACGAGAATGGATCTCGCATCAAAGCCTGGTTCCCTGGGGTCGACTGGAATCCTTCGCCCAACACTATGAGGGCGCCTGTCATCCTGCTGTCGAGGCACATACGATCCAATCCTCGGGGGAGGAGTGGGCACTCGACGTCGATCGTCACGATCAAATTGGTGATCATACCGCTCACGGTTCCCGTACTGATCACGCCGGTCCCCACGTCCCTCACGCCTCGCGGGCAATCTTGGGCTATGAGCCGACTAGACTGTGTCTGCAGCAATGGATCTGCTATGAATCCTGTTCCGCGACTGAGAAACAGCGGAATAATGGTCTCCTGCTGCCCGGAGTAACGATCTGATCTGCAACAAGCCTCTGCCAGCCTCTGACTGGGAAGGCTGAATCAACTCTGCTATACGGGCTGCAGCTGCTAAATTTTGAATCGGAGTTTGATATACTTGCGGGGGCGGAAAGAGCTGACGTCGACTGGATTCTGGAACTCGTTGTCGCGCACGCTCGTCGAGTGCTCGCTGGAGGTTCTCCAGTCGAGTGCGCTCAGCCAAGTTTGCCAGGCGCGCGTCCTCCAAGGCACGAGCCTCGGGAGTTTCTCCAACGATAGGAGTGTGCAGTGCATCCATGTTCCGGCGACGAAGTTCTTCTCTTTGCAGCAACGTGAGAGGCTCGGGGAGATATTCCTCATGGGGATGCGACGGGTCGCCTCCACCTGTGCTTCCGTCGGTGCGGGGAAAACCGGGAGGACTGCGCGGTCCATCGACCATCAGAACCTCCGCCGCCGGATCACTGATGTCTCACTCGGATGCGGTCTCTACGGAGCCAGTCGACAGGTCGAACAGACCGTAGAGGGATTCGTCGGGCTCGATCGCCGCGACTTGAGGGGTGGCCGACTGGCGTGCCACCGCGTGTCTCACCCACCGCGGAAGTATCGACCGACCGGAGCGGTTGTGCCGGCGGGAAACAGGGAGGGAGAACAACACAGGGGCCGACCAATAATGGGTTGACGGTTGCCGCAAGAGGACGCCGCGGACGCACGCGCAAAAGTGCGTTGCCCCGCGGACAGGGAGTGCGTCCACATCGAGCGGAGCCTCCTGAAGCCCAACGGAGTCGTCGGCGATGAACATGAGCGCGCCGAGACGGATCTCGCGGCCCTCCACCAAAACTCCACCAGAAACCATGATGATTTGGATCGGAAAAGATCGCAACTCCTCCAATAATCGCTAAGACACCTGCCCCACGGTGGGCGCCAATTGTCGTGGTTCTAAGTCTGATAGTAATGTAGGGGGTAGGTATGGAGAGGCAAGATCTTAGCTATGGAGTAGTTGTAAGTACACGAGGTTTACAAGTTCAGGCCCTTCTCGTAGGAAGTAATAGCCTTACGTCTCGGAGCACGGAGGCGGTCGACTGGATTATGTGTGTATGAATCACAGGGGTGCGAACCCTTTACACTGAGGAGGGGGGTGGCTTATATAGAGTTTGCAAGACCCCTCCGGCCCTCAGTTATGCAGGGTTTTAAGTACATTAAGGTCGGGCGTT
The DNA here is from genome assembly GCF_002162155.2 of Triticum dicoccoides. Lineage (NCBI taxonomy): Eukaryota > Viridiplantae > Streptophyta > Magnoliopsida > Poales > Poaceae > Triticum > Triticum dicoccoides. Next base: position 727,948,141 of record NC_041384.1, on the reverse strand, counting down.
ACTGGTAATGCCCCTAATAAAATGCTATGATGACCATAAAAGCTACTTAATGACCGACCGTTAGCGTGCGGAGTGACTTTAGGTCTCCTGGCCGTCGAGTGGTTGGATCTTGGTCGAGTGATTGCTTCTTGGTCGAGTGTCTTTGATTCTGTCGAGTGGAACACCTCCAAGTCGATTGAAAGGTGATTTCTTCTAGAGATGTCCTTGGGTAGGGCAGTTAGGACAGATCCATGACCCTACCCTAAGTACATAGCTTCATCAGTAGCCATCTCGAATTAAACGAGATCCTGATACAATGTTCATGCTCAAAGCTGGCACTAAATAACAATTATTGAGGTTTAAAACTAATCCCGTAGGTAAATGTAGAGGTAGCGTGCCGACGGTGATCACATAGACCTTGGAACCATTCCCGACGCGCATCATCACCTTGTCCTTCGCCAGTCTCCGCTTATTCCGCAGCTCCTGCTTTGAGTTACAAATGTGAGCAACCGCACCGGTATCAAATACCCAGGAGCTACTACGAGTACTGGTAAGGTACACATCAATTACATGTATATCACATATACCTTTAGTGTTGCCGGCCTTCTTGTCCACTAAGTATTTCGGGTAGTTCCGCTTCCAGTGACCACTTCCCTTGCAATAAAAACACTCAGTCTCGGGCTTGGGTCCATTCTTTGGCTTCATCCCGGCAGCTTGCTTACCGAGCGCGGCAACTCCCTTGCCGTCCTTCTTGAAGTTCTTTTTACCCTTGCCTTTCTTGAACTTAGTGGTTTTATTCACCATCAACACTTGATGTTCCTTTTTGATTTCCACCTCCGCTGATTTCAGCATTGAATATACCTCAGGAATGGTCTTTTCCATCCCCTGCATATTGAAGTTCATCACAAAGCTCTTGTAGCTCGGTGGAAGTGACTGAAGGATTCTGTCAATGACCGCGTCATCCGGGAGATTAACTCCCAGCTGAGTCAAGCGGTTATGCAACCCAGACATTTTGAGTATGTGCTCACTGACAGAACTGTTTTCCTCCATCTTACAACTGAAGAACTTGTCGGAGACTTCATATCTCTCGACCCGGGCATGACCTTGAAAAACCATTTTCAGCTCTTCGAACATCTCATATGCTCCGTGTCTCTCAAAACGCTTTTGGAGTAAAGCATGCCGCACTAAACGAGGGAGTAATCATCAGCACGTGACTGCCAAGCGTTCATAACGTCTTGGTTCTCGGGTTGGGTGCGTCACCTAGCGGTGCTTCTAGGACATAATCTTTCTTGGCAGCTATGAGGATGATCCTCAGGTTCCGGACCCAGTCCGTATAGTTGCTGCCATCGTCTTTCATCTTGGTTTTCTCTAGGAATGCGTTGAAGTTGAGGGCAACATTAGCGTGGGCCATTTGATCTACAAGACATAGTGTAAAGATTTTAGACTAAATTCATGATAATTAAGTTCATCTAGTCAAATTATTCAATGAACTCCCACTCAGATAGACATCCCTCCAGTCATCTAAGTGAAACATGATCCGAGTTAACTATGCCGTGTCCGATCATCACATGAGACGGACTAGTCAACATCGGTGAACATCTTCCTGTTGATTGTATCTTCTATACGACTCATGCTCGACCTTTCGGTCTTCCGTGTTCTGAGGCCATGTCTATACATGCTAGGCTCGTCAAGTCAACCTAAGTGTATTGCGTGTGTAAATCTGGCTTACACCCGTTGTATTCGAACGTTAGAAGCTATCACACCCGATCATCACGTGGTGCTTCGAAACAACGAACCTTCGCAACGGTGCACAGTTAGGGGGACCACTTTCTTGAAATTATTACGAGGGATCATCTTATTTAAGATACCGTCGTTCTAAGCAAATAAGATGTAAAACATGATAAACATCACATGCAATCAAATAGTGACATGATATGGCCAATATCATTTGCTCCTTTTGATCTCCATCTTCGGGGCTTCATGATCATCGTTGTCACCGGCATGACACCATGATCTCCATCATCGTGTCTTCTTGAAGTTGTCTCGTCATATATTACTTCTACTACTATGGCTAAAGCTTTAGCAATAAAGTAAAGTAATTACATGACGTTTATGTTGACACGCAGGTCATAAATAAATAAAGACAACTCCTATGGCTCTTGCCGGTTGTCATACTCATCGACATGCAAGTCGTGATTCCTATTACAAGAACATGATCAATCTCATACAACACATATATCATTCATCACATCCTTTTGGCCATATCACATCACACGACACATGCTGCAAAAACAAGTTAGACGTCCTCTAATTGTTGTTGCAAGTTTTTACGTGGCTGCTATAGGTTTCTAGCAAGAGCGTTTCTTACCTACGCCAAAACCACAACTTGATATGCCAATTTCTATTTACCCTTCATAAGGACCCTTTTTCATCGAATCCGATCCGACTAAAGTGGGAGAGACAGGCACCCGCCAGCCACCTTATGCAACTAGTGCATGTCAGTCGGTGGAACCAGTCTCACGTAAGCGTACGTGTAAGGTCGGTCCGGGCCGCTTCATCCCATGATGCCGCCGAATCAAGATAAGACTAGTAACGGCAAGCAAATTGACAATATCCACGCCCACAACTGCTTTGTGTTCTACTCGTGCATAGAAACTACACATAGACCTAGCTCATGATGCCACTGTTGGTGAACGTAGCTGAATTTTAAAATTTTCTACGCATCACCAAGATCAATCTATGGAGTCATCTAGCAACGAGGGAGAGGGGAGTGCATCTACATACCCTTGTAGATCGCGTGCGGAAGCGTTCAAGAGAACGGGGTTGATGGAGTCGTACTCGTCGTGATCAAAATCACCGATGATCTAGCGCCGAACGGACGGCACTTCCGCGTTCAACACACGTACGGTTGGGAAGACGTCTCCTCCAACTTGATCCATCAAGGGGGAAGGAGAGGTTGATGAAGATCCAGCAGCACGACGGCGTGGTGGTGGAAGCATCGGTGATCTCGGTAGGGCTTCGCCAAGCTCAGGGAGGGGGAGGAGTGTCACAGGAGGGAGAGGGAGGCACCAGGGGCTAGGGTGCGGCTGCCCTCCCTCCCCCCCACTATTTATAGGACCCCTAGGGGGGGCGCCGGCCCGAGGAGATGCCATCTCCAAGGGGGGGCGGCGGCCAAGGGGGGTGGAGTGCCCCCCAAGCCAAGTGGGGTGCCCCCACCCCTAGGGTTTCCAACCCTAGGCGCAGGAGAGGCCCATGGGGGGCGCACCAGCCCATATAGGGCTGGTTCCCCTCCCACTTCAGCCCATGGGGCCCTCCGGGATAGGTGGCCCCACCCGGTGGACCCCCGGGACCCTTCCGGTGGTCCCGGTACAATACCGATTACCCCGAAAACCTTCCCGATGGCCGAAACTTGACTTCCTATATATAAATCTTCACCTCCGAACCATTCCGGAACTCCTCGTGACGTCCGGGATCTCATCCGGGACTCCGAACAACTTTCGGGTTACCGTATACTAATATCTCAACAACCCTAGCGTCACCGAACCTTAAGTGTGTAGACCCTACGGGTTCGGGAGATACGCAAACATGACCGAGACGACTCTCCGGTCAATAACCAACAGCGGGATCTGGATACCCATGTTGGCTCCCACATGCTCCTCGATGATCTCATCGGATGAACCACGATGTCGAGGATTCAATCAATCCCGTATGCAATTCCCTTTGTCAATCGGTACGTTAATTGCCCGAGACTCGATCGTCGGTATCCCAATACCTCGTTCAATCTCGTTACCGGCAAGTCACTTTACTCGTACCATAATGCATGATCCCGTGATCAACCACTTGGTCACATTGAGCTCATTATGATGATGCATTACCGAGTGGGCCCAGAGATACCTCTCCGTCATACGGAGTGACAAATCCCAGTCTCGATTCGTGCCAACCCAACAGACACTTTCAGAGATACCCGTAGTGTACCTTTATAGTCACCCAGTTACGTTGTGACGTTTGGCACACCCAAAGCACTCCTACGGTATCCGGGAGTTGCACAATCTCATGGTCTAAGGAAATGATACTTGACATTCGGAAAAGCTATAGCAAACGAACTACACGATCTTTGAGCTATGCTTAGGATTGGGTCTTGTCCATCACATCATTCTCCTAATGATGTGATCCCGTTATCAATGACATCCAATGTCCATAGTCAGGAAACCAGGACTATCTTTTGATCAACGAGCTAGTCAACTAGAGGCTCACTAGGGACGTGTTGTGGTCTATGTATTCACACATGTATTACGATTTCCGGATAACACAATTATAGCATGAATAATAGACAATTATCATGAACAAAGAAATATAATAATAACCATTTTATTATTGCCTCTAGGGCATATTTCCAACAGTTTTTGCCGTGACCCTCTCTACTCTTTCGCACATGCTATGCGGGTGAAATGATGATACCATGCCAAGTTTCAACATTTTCAGAGTTCATTTTGTAGTGATTTTCAATTTCACGGTCATTTAGCTCTCTAAACAAATCGGTAAATGACTGAAAAACAGCAAATGATGTCAGAATGTGTTGGAAATTGATGACACCGTTTTGAATGCTGCATACTGAACGCAAAAGAAGTCGGGATTTGAAATAAGTTTAAAAAACATTGAAGTGCTCGTGTAACAGATGGGTTCTCGTCCGAAATCCTAATACTCCTTCATCGTCTCTGCACTCACGGCTTATAAACCGCTCATACTGCCTCTCTCTTTGCGAGGTGGGACTAAAAATTAGCTTACTAAGAAACTCTAGTACCGGTTCATGCCATGAACCGGTACTAAAGGTCTTCATGGGGGCCCCAGCCTGACCACAGCCTGACACAGCCTCATTAGTACCGGTTTGTGGCATGAACCGATACTAAAGGTTGCCCACGAACCGGTACTAATGATGTCTGCCCGCCTAGCCGTTGGAACCGGCACTAATGAACACATTAGTGCCGACTCAAATTCAAACCGACGCTAATGTGCTTCAAATTTGACCCTTTTTCTACTAGTGGAGGCGGATCTCGCAGGCGGAGTGGTAAGACTCGAGCAGCTTCACGTCCGGTGCAATAGTCCTACCGGTAGCGAGCTGTTCCTCCGCCTACTGGTGCTGCTGGAGGAGCTGGTGGTTGTAGGCGGCGTGAGCCTGCGCTTTTTCGAAACTGCTCCTCCCGCACAATGTCCATGTAATGGGCACGAGCCTTACTGATGGTCATGGTGCAATTCTTTGGGGAGGGTGGCACGAAAGAGGAAGAGGGTGGCACAGACGAGGAGGGTGCCGTCAGCTCATCGTCGGCCGCATCCTCCATTGGGGCGTCGTCATCCTCCGGCAGCAATGGCGCCCATTTTCTTCTTGTGGTCCGTCGTAAGTCCGTCCGAGATAGCTTTGTAGCGTGAGAAAGCCATGGTGAGAGTGCCGCGGAGAGTAGAAAGGAATCGGAGTCGGGTGACTGCGACTATGACCGATGCATCAGTTTATATAACAATGGTGATCGGTAGAGGGACAGACGGGTGGCGCCGAAGTATCTGCCTCGGCAACCGCGTGTCATTAAGGTGGGCAGTAGGCGGACGGACGGACAACCGTCATATGTCGTTTGAACATGGAGCAATCACCTGCATCAGTAAGCGGTATGGGAGACACTCTCTCGGCGGGCGCGCCGATTCAATGCCGGCGCTAGTGAGAGGTCACGTCCGCTCTGAACGGGGATGAATGCGGCATTGACGCTATGGAGCGCCACTGAGCGTTTCAGATGAAAAAAGCGCGCAGGAGATGGAGGTGTTTTTGGTGGGCCAGGGCGGTCAGACACGGGCTTGGCAGCGATCCGAACGC
>NC_041384.1:727840772-727942033 GCF_002162155.2 Triticum dicoccoides | reverse complement strand
CCCCACCCGCGTTTGTCTCTGGTTTATGAAATAAAACACGTCTGTACCGCTCAACGAACAAATACAAACCTGTGTTCGATGACACAACACTAGTACTTTATCCATTTCGGTTTATAAGACCCGCGCCACTATTACTCCAACCAAACGGAGCAAGCCAACATAGTGCCAAGTATTAGATGAATCTGTTCAATATTCCCTGGCGAAATAGATTAAGTACCTAGTAAACTGTGTACAGGTTAAAACTGTAGCCAAGTATCAGGATCAGAATTCAGTAGACTGGCCGATGGACAAAAAGCTGCTAGGCATCCATCATGACCTTGAACTCGTCGAAGCAAACAACTCCATCTCCATTCAGATCAAAACTGCGGATCATGGCGCGGCACTCCTCGATGCCCTGCTCGGACCCCAGCCTGGCGAGCATCCGCATCAGGCTCGCCGGCGTGATGCAGCCTTCTCCCTTCACCTCGTACATCGCGAACGCCTCCCTCAGCCCCCTGCACCGCTCCTCCTCCGCCTCTGTCTCCGGCCGCGCCAGCAGCTTGAGGAACTCCTCCTCATTCAGCAGCCGGTCGCCGTCGGCATCTGCCGATGCCACGAGCGCCTCGGCGTCCTCCACCGAAACGTCCTCGCCCAGCGCCGCCTTCATGCACTGCCGCAGCTCCGCCGCCGAGATCTTGCCGTCGGCGTCGCGGTCGAAGGAGGCGAACACGCTGCTGAAGCGCTCGGCTGTCGCGGCGTGCACCATCTTCGCCTGCTTGATTCGGTGATCACCTGAGATTAGTGGCTGTGGTAGCAGTGTGTGGCCGTGTGTTAATGTGCTGGGAGCCTGGGATTACTCGCTAGCTTTGCTGTTCTGGTGCTTGGCCTCTCAAGTGCCTATGCTTATGTGTATATATACAGGCGGCACAAGTACGTACTCCTACGTACAAGCGTGCAGCTAGCTGGTTGTGTTGATCGGTTCAAGGCAAAATTATTGAAAGAATTGATGAAGCCAAGGAACTGGTCGGTTGACGGTGTCAATTCGTTTTCAGCCGTCGTCGAGCATGCATGGTCTTCTGTGACAGAATATTTGAAAGCTGAAAGTTGAACGAGCACATCGGGAGTATATAATGCATGCATGGATGGGCCTTTTGTGACAGAATATTCCAGGCAAGCCAAGCCAGCCAGGGACTTTCGTCGGCTGCTGCTAATATGTTATTCGGTGTCTACTCCCGAAGCCTTGACGTGTCATTCTCACCCTTTCAGGGCGCGCATATAATGGACTTGCATTGCTTCGCCGACGGCGACGACGTCATGTTCGGGCCGTTCATCATGTTTGGTCTTTCTTTCCCCATGAGGTAGCTCAAGAATAATTCTCAGTTAACCAGTTATCAGTATATGTGCTAGTATGTTACTGTTGCAAGCAAACGCCAAAGCAGTGACCAATAGTAATGGGACATGTAAATGAAATTTTTGGACTAACGGTATACTGTCTCCGTCCTGGTTTATAGGGGGCCTTAGTACTTTGTGTCAAACTTTGACAGTCTATATAACCAACAATATGTTATCTACTCCCTCTGTTCTAAATTTTTTGTTTTAAATTTGTCTAAATACAAATGTATCTACTTACGTTTTAGTGTTAAATGCATCTATATCTAGACAGATCTAAGACAAGTATTTTCGGATGGAGGTAATATATGCTACAAAAGGTATACCATTAAATTTGTATTTAAAAGATGATTCCCACCATATATTTTTTGTGACAAATAATTCATATTTTATTTTTATTTCATTGTCAAAGTTTGACACTAAATACGAGATAAGCCAATAAACCAGAATGGAGGGGGTAACAGATATACTTATCCTTCCCTCCGGGCTTCTTCAGAAAGCATCTTACAATTTTTTCGTCATAAATTTGGAAGGTTACTTTCCCTTCTGCACAGTCCACAACTGCACATGCGGTTTTAAAAAATGGCCTCCAGAGAATAATAGATAATTTTTCATCTTCTGGCATATCAGTACGTTGATATGCCCATCTAATCACAGTAGCACGTCTTTGGCCACTCTTATTGGCTTCTTTGTAGACATATCTGCCATTTGCAAGGGTATACCTGGGTCTGCAAATTTTGCCAGTACCATGTCATCAAATGGATATTTTGTTATCATGGCCACTTGTTCCTCAAGATTAAAACTCCTTTTATTGTTAGTAATATCACGCATGTACTTAGCAATAATGGGAATCTTCAATATATCTGTCACATGCAAAGAAACTCCGAGATTCGCGAGAGCTTATACTACATAGAGCCCATCATTTAAAGGTGGTCTGACAACTTTAAGGGAAGGAAGGGTTTTCTTTGTTTTATGTTGTTGTCGCGCCCTTCTCCTTCACTCACCGGAGCACTACCCCTCTCTCTCTGCACTAGAGGAAGAAGATGACTGGAGGAAGAAGGACACAGGGACACAAGTGTTTTCTGGTGAACGTACGCCATCCGCCACATGAACGGCGTTCTCCTTTTTCCTGAGCACAAACTCAGCACACTGTGTTTTCAATCATCGCATGGTCTACGGAATTTATGCCCAGGCTGGCATGCACATGACTCAGCCCACCCCGCCCCGCTACGCGCACGTCCTGCATGCCTGGCCGCACGCGCCCATGACGCGTCCACCGTGGCCGCTTCCAATTCATCGCTAACCACCTACCTAGCTAACTTGACGCAACTGACCATCATGCGATGCCCACCCCACGCTCCTCAGCTCCGGCGCCCGCTGCACACGCACATCAATGGAACGCGACTGGTTCCGGCGCCCGGTACAGCCACACCCGCGCATCCGTCTAACTGACACAGACACACACATGCACGCACACCTACACCGCGGTCCCGTCGTGCCCGACGCGTTCAATGCGTGCCCATACACCAGCCATGTTGAGATCGTCGCCGCGGCTTATTACACACAACACTCACACCCTAAGCCGCGCAGGCCGCCGCCCTCGACGTCGCCGTCGACCAGCAGCGCACGCTCCCTCGCCGGCTCCTTCCGCAGCCGAGGGCAATCTCGTTTGAAGTGGCTGCGCTCGTCGCACTTGTAGCAGCGGCCACGCTGGTTACCGCCGAAGCCCGACGCCTAGCTCCGCACGCCGTCGTCGTCCCACGCGCCGCCCTGCTGCCTATCCCGAGCTCGCCATTACGCCGCCGTGTACATGAACGCGCTGTTCACCCGCTCGTCGCCCGCCTGCCCTCGCCGCCGCAACCGCTTATCGAACGCCTTCAGCCTCCTGAGCGGTTCCTTGAATGGCATCATCGTGACGTCGCAGAACTGCTCGGTCCCGGCCACGGCCGCGTATAGGCGATCCGGCACCGAATCAAGCAGTTTCTTCACGAGCGCGGCGTCCTCCAGCGTCGAGCCCTGCCCCGCGAACCACGTCGTCATCGCTCCGAGCTTGCCGGCGAAGCCAGCCAGCGTGTCGCCGTCCGCCATGCGCAGGAGCTCAAACTCCCCTCGGAGCGTGCCCAGTCGCGCCGTCCGCGCGCGATCCGCGCCGATGAACATGGCCTTGAGGCTCGCCCATACCTACACCGCTGTCTTCTTCGACGACAACTGCCGCAGTAGGTCCGCAGCTAGCGCGCCCAGCAGGTATGCCCGCGTCGGCTTGTCCTTCTTTGCGATAACGGTCGCCGCCGCATCCTCCGGCACCACCACCGCCCCCACAGCCCGGCCGCATCAAGGTTTGCCTCCACCTTGATCGCCCAGGCCGTGTAGTTCTCTCCGGTGAGCAGCGGCACCGGCTGCGGCAGCGAACCTCCCGCTCCGCCGGCGTACGGGACGATGGACATTGCCGGCGAGCTTCGATCTTCACGTGGCTCTGATGCCAATTTTTGTTGCCGCGCCCTTCTCCCTCACTCACCTGAGCACTACCTCTCTCTCTGCACCCGAGGAAGAAGATGACTGGAGGAAGAAGAAGGACACAGGGACACAAGTGTTTTCTGGCGCACGTACGCCACCCGCCGCACGAATGGCGTTCTCCTTTTTCCTAAGGACAAACTCAGCACAGTGTGCTTTCAATCATCGCATGGTCTACAGGATTTATACCCAGGCTGGCATGCACATGACTCAGCCCACCCCGCCCCACTGCGCCCACGTCCTGCATGCCTGGCCGCACACGTCCATGACACGCACACCGCGACCGCTTCCAATGCATCGCTAACCACCTACCTAGCTAGCTTAAATGCGACTGACCACCACGCGACGCTTGCTCCGCACTCCTCAGCTCCTGTGCCCGCATGCCAATGGGTCGCGATTGGTTCCAGTGCCCGACACGGCCACACCCGCGCGTCTGTCTAACTGACACACACACGCACGCACACCTACACCACGGTCCCGACGCGCCTGACGCGTCTAGTGCGCGCCCATACACGCACCAGCCGTGCCGAGCTCGTCGCCACGGCTTATTACACACAACATTTTACCCCCTCTGTTTTTCTTTCCCTTCCTTTCTCCCATGATTGGATAGGATGGTCTGGTATTTTTTTCTCCACCCTTGGTTCTTCGGTTCTATCAACTTCCGGTGCTGCTTCTTCTTTATTACTATCACCGTCGACAGTTTTTGCGTCAGGGAGAACTTCTCTGTCAGCCTCCTTTTCTACTTCATTATCTTGTGCATCTTGGTGGACATGTTCTTCCCGTTCTTCTTCCCCAAAGAGGTGTTATTTGTCTTCTTGGGTTTGGCTCTGACTCTCTCTTCTCTTCTCTTCTCAGCTTGTTCCTTCTCGTACCATGCATGTCCTTTGTGGTCCTACGTTCTTTTACCACTACGAGTTTCAATTCCGTTAGCAGGAACAAGATTATCTTTATCCAATTGAGCAAGAATTTCGTTCTCTCCCGGCCGTCGGAGAGCTGACGCACTCGCCGCACCTCCTCTCCTTCCCATGTGTGATGAGAGCGGTTGGATAAGGTATGTCGGGTGGGTGAGAGAAATAGAAGAACATTCGGGACGACTTGTGTACTGCATGAATGGAAAAGGCTGACGTGGGTGATCTCATTGCTATAGGATTCATGTTTCATAATCAATGGTCTATAAGACGGTCGGCGCCAAATCTGAAAATTCTGACGTTCGGAGAAATTCAATTCCGAACAGAAATCAGGGGGGTCACTCTTTAAAAAAAAATACACTAGGCACATAAACAATTTTACATGGTGAATATGTGAAATAAGTTTGCAGGTGCACATAAAAACTAAATTAAACTTGTTTCTCTGGCATATTAAATAATACTCCCTCAGTCCCAACATAAATATCTCAACCTTAGTACAACTTTGTACTAGAGTTAGTATAAAGTTGAGACACTTAGAGCGTGTTTGGTTCATGTTGTGAACAGTTCCTGCATCGCATACACTTCTCAACCCAGGCTGGTCGAGCAAAAATAGGCCCTAATGCGCCATCTACAAGTTGTTTGGTTGCCTGCATCTAGGGTCCCTGCATTAGGTAATACACAAGTGCACTTTGTTTGGTTGTCTGCATTGGCCCAAGCGGCACATGAACACGACGTTTGGTTGCATACGGCGTACATGGTATGCTTACCTTGTACCCTAGTTGGTGAGCTTACCCACAATGATCACACCTAGCACACCAACGACACAATACAACAATGGCAATCAACTGGGCGAAGATGATGAAGTTCTTCAGCTTCAGCCCAAACTGATGATCCAGCTTAGCACCTTCCATTTTGACACCTCCAACCTTGCCACTGTCAACACTGTTGACTCCATGCTTTCGCACCCAGTTGGAGTAAACTTGTTCTGCTGCCTACCTAGTCTTGAACCCTCTATGGCTGTTGTTGCTATACGATGCCACTTATGCACTGACTTCTTCTCATGAACTGTAAACCCCCGGAGCCTTACGGATGAACACGACATATCACTTGCCCTAGCAATGTACAAGAGCAAGAGTTGAAGCAGCAAATCAATGGAGCACACAAGTAGCAAGCAAAGTAGCACACAAACAACAATGGAGCAGAAGAGAAGAAGTAAAGCATGCATGATCATATGGCATGACAAGTTCTACCTAGCACTACCATGGTGTTATCCTACCACCACCACATCAAAAAGAGGGTGTCATCCTACCACCGCAAGTTCACCATCATTGTGAGGGGTTAGCACATTCCACCTCACCAAAATATATAGACCATCAAATATTTTTTCAGCGCTAGCTACACAAAATGTACGTCGTTATCATCATCGTCGTAGTAGTCGCCACCGCCATCGCCATCGGGGATCATGCACACTCACAGGAAGCACTACTCTAGTAGTAGTGCTTGCCTAGCCAGCTCCTGAGCCATAGCACCCTGTGAGCGTCTGCCATGGCAACGAACCCAACACCTTGGGCCTTGTTGTCAAGCAGGTGGCTGAGAGCTGCCATGAGAGCCTCGTCACTGAAGCCACCCTGCGTCATGATAGCGCCATACAGGTCAGGGTGGACGTCGAGGGGCTTGCACTCGTTGATGGTTGTTGCCACCTCCTTCACCGCCTCAGTCATGCTGCAAAAGACATTGTTCTCCTCCTCCATCATGCCTCCTCTCTTCCTCTTCCTATCATGGACGGGGTCAAATGTCTTGTCGAAGGGCTTGTCAGGGTCATCAAGGACCTCGACGTCTGGGGTCCCAGGGAAATCTGGCATGGGAGAACCAAGAGGCTCCCCCGATCCCATGGCATACTTCCCAGTTGCCAACCCGAAGGAGAAGATGTGCTACATCTGTATGTAGTTCTCTATGGGTGTGTTGAGGAACTCAGCGTCCCTTGGGTGGTCCTAAGAATGAAACACAAGTGTTTTTAGTTGTGACTAGGGGTAGGCAATGGTGGACAGTATGAAAAGGAAGAGGGTTGTGAGCTCACCGCGACATGGATGGCATAGTACTCTGCCAACAGAACTATGGAGAAAGTGTTTTCATCCCATGAGGCACCACTAAGGTCTCTCAACTTGGACACTTGGATCCATCGACCTCTCCACTTCCTTAGGTGGTTATACACCTGGGTGGCAGACACCTCCTGCCCACAGAAGTCGAACACCTGCTTCGCAACGGTGTTCAAGTGCACCTCCTTGAAGCCCTTGTCAGTCCTAACTACACTAGAGATGAGCTCACACATCTTGTTCAGCACGAACGTGGACATGAATGGCTGCCACTTCATGTTGTTCGACCTACCATCCTTCTTTGACTTTGCTGTTGCTACCTTGAGTGCAGCGGCAGCAGAAGTTTGCTCAACGAGCACTACTGGCACATAGACAGAATCAGACGCGAAGACCTCTGAATCAAGTGCCATCTCGGATATAGGCTGTGAGTCCTCGACAAACGATGGAGCAAACTGGCTGTCAGGCCGGACAAGGGTCTGACTAAGATTTTGCGTCTGCGTGGTCATGTCCTACAATCATAGCACGCATTGACAGTAAGCAAAGCACACAACATACCAGACAATCCATGAAAGCAGGAGCATACATGTACATGGTTCATCACTATCATACCAAGCACATGCTTCATCACTATCACACTAAGCACATGGTTCATCGTTATCATACCAAGCATACCGGACAATCTATGACCATCAACATACATCTACGCAAACAACATACTACAAATGGACCACCAATAGCTACAAATCACAGATCTAAGCACGAATCAACACAAGCACAAGGTTCAACTTCAAACTCTACTACTAGTTGATAACCCACAAGTATAGGGGATCGCAACAGTTTTCGAGGGTAAAGTATTCAACATAAATTTATTGATTCGACACAAGGGGAGCCAAAGAATACTCTCAAGTATTAACAGCTGAGTTGTCAATTCAACCACACCTGGAAACTTAATATCTGCAGCAAAGTGTTTAGTAGCAAGGTAATATGATAGTAGTGATAACGGTAACAAAAGGTAACAGTAGTAAAATAAATGTTTTTGGTATTTTGTAGTGATGATAGCAATAGCAACGGGAAAGTAAATAAGCGAAGAACAATATATGGAAAGCTCGTAGGCAATGGATCGGTGATAGAGAATTATGCCGGATGCGGTTCATCATGTAACAGTCATAACCTAGGGTGACACAGAACTAGCTCCAGTTCATTGATATAATGTAGGCATGTATTCCGAATATAGTCATACGTGCTTATGGAAAAGAACTTGCATGACATCTTTTGTCCTACCCTCTCGTGGCAGCGGGGTCCTTACGAAAACTAAGTGATATTAAGGCCTCCTTTTAATAGAGTACCGGAACAAAGCATTAACACATAGTGAATACATGAACTCCTCAAACTACGGTCACCACCGGTAAGTATCCCGATTATTGTCACTTCGGGGTTAATGGATCATAACACATAATAGGTGACTATAGACTTGCAAGATAGGATCAAGAACACTCATATATTGATGAAAACATAATAGGTTCAGATCTGAAATCATGGCACTCGGGCCCTAGTGACAAGCATTAAGCATAGCAAAGTCATAGCAACATCAATCTGAGAACATAGTGGACACTAGGGATCAAACCCTACCAAAACTAACTCGATTACATGATAGATCCCATCCAACCCATCACCGTCTAGCAGGCCTACGATGGAATTACTCACGCACGGCGGTGAGCATCATGAAATTGGTGATGGAGGATGGTTGATGATGACAATGGCGACGGATTCCCCTCTCCGGAGCTAGGGCTTGGCGGTGGCTCTGTATTGTAAAACGCGATGATTTCTTCTCTCTGATTTTTCTCTCATTGAAACTCAATATATGGAGGTGGAGTTGGAGTCGGAGACGCAACAGGGGGGCCATGAGGTAGGGGGACGCGCCCTAGGGGGGCAGGCGCGCCCCCCACCCTCGTGGCAAGGTGGTGGGCCCCTGGCCTTCATCTTTGGCAGATATTTTTCTTTTTTTCTGAAAAGTGGCTTCGTGAAGTTTCAGGTCATTCCGAGAACGTCTATTCCTACACATAAATAACACCATGGTAATTCTGCTGAAAACAGCGTCAGTCCGAGTTAGTTCCATTCAAATCATTCAAGTTAGAGTCCAAAACAAGGACAAAAGTGGGAAAAGTAGATACGTTGGAGACGTATCAACTCCCCCTAGCTTAAACCTTTGCTTGTCCTCAAGCAATTCAGTTGATAAACTGAAAGTGATAAAGAAAAACCTTTACAAACTCTGTTTGCTCTTGTTGTTGTAAATATGTAAAGCCGGCATTCAAGTTTTTAGCAAAGATTATAACTAACCACATTTGCAATAACGCATAGGTCTCAAGTTTACTCATATCAATAGCATAATCAACTAGCGAGGCATAATAATAATTCTCGGATGACAACACTTTCTCAAAACAATCATAATATGATATAACAAGATGGTATCTCGCTAGCCCTTTCTGAGACCGCAAAACATAAATGCAGAGCACCTTTAAAGACCAAGGACTGACTAGACATTGTAATTCATAGTTAAAGAGATCCAGTCAAGTCATACTCAATGTAAACAAACAGTAATGAATGCAAATGAGAGCGGTGCTCTCCAACTGGTGCTTTTTAATAAGTGGATGATAACTCAGCATAAAAGTAAATAGATAGGCCCTTCGCAGAGGGAAGCAGGGATTTGTAGAGGTGCCAGAGCTCGGTTTTGAAACAGAGGTGAATAATATTTTGAGCGGTATACTTTCATTGTCAACATAACAACCAAGAGATGGCGATATCTTCTGTGCTACACACATTGTAGGCGGTTCCCAAACAGAATGGTAAAGTTTATACTCCCCTTCCACTAACAAGCATCAATCCATGGCTTGCTCGAAACAACGAGTGCCTCCAACTAACAAGACTCCCGGGGGAAGTTTTGTTTGCAATTATTTTGATTTAGTTTGCATAAAGCATGGGACTGGGCATCCCGATGACCAGCCATTTATCTCGTGAGTGAGGAACGGAGTCCACTCCTATTGAGAATAACCCGCCTAACATGGAAGATACAAACAACCCTAGTTGATACATGAGCTATTCGAGCATACAAAACATGATATTTAATTGAAGGTTTAGAGTTTGGCACATACAAATTTACTTGGAACGGCAGGTAGATATCGTATATAGGTAGGTATAGTGGACTCATGTGGAATAACTCACTACTAGATATCCCGTTTTAGCCGAGGGTCCAATTACCGTCGGATATGTAAGTTCACCGTCAGATACACTTATAACCGACGATTCACCGTCGGCCATCTCCCGTCGGCTATGCTTCACCGGCCATTACATTAATAGCCGACGGTACTCTTAGCTAATATCTTTGCCCACGGTATTAAGCCGACGGTGAGCCATTGGATATCTTTAGGCCACGGTTGGCTCGCACTAGCTTGGCGTCTCATATAGTTGACGGTGCCCCGTCAAGTATTATTCTTCCGACGGTAACTCATTCCCGTCGGTTTTGTTAATAGTCAACTGTATGTTTGGCCCGTCGGGGTTAATTATAACTAAGAGTAGAGCCAAACCGTCGGTTAGTATGATTACCGACGGTGCATATAACCCTTCGGGGATTCCTTTAGTTGGGAGGCTAGCAAGCACTGCCAATTTACAAAGGCTCATTGTACGCATATTGTGTACCCAAGATGTTTACTACATTATAAGGCATAGTCACCCTGTGATCTTTTCTGCACCATAGGACAGTAGTGTGATACACCAAATTGCGTTCCAGAATATTCGCATATAAAATAGGTCTCAAGATTACACGACCATACATGACCCCAAAAACATATATTATATTTTGCAAATCTAAGAAAGTACTACAAGCCTAGTGAGTTCCATACGAATTACAATAACCCTAGTGATCCATCTAGGGAGTGTAGAATGCAAAACAAAATAGTAACTATGCATGATATAATGGTTCAGGTAATTTGCATAAGCTAAATTGCCCACAATCTTCAAAACTTCGCTTTGTTGCGTGACTTGAATAAGATTGTTAAACACTTAAACTAGTTACCATCATCGCCAGAGTTAGTATCTCATTCATCACCATATGGATCATAGTGTTTATCACATGAGATATCGCCTCCCTCGATGTCATAGGTGTCATCGTCATCATCATTCATGCAATGATTATTGTCATGACTCGGACCGCCTCCAGTATTGCTTCCCACCCCCCTATGAAATGATAAGTTGTAAGAGAGATGAAAAATGATGTAATGTAGTTAAATTCAATTGAGCCACAGGGAACATACTTTTATAGGGATGCTACGGGGAATAAAATTAATTATTCTATAACGTGCATGCATGGACTAGGAACTCAGCGTACATCAGCATTACTAGTGCTACACCAGTGGTTCGCTCCTTTTCAAACCATGCATCTGGGGAATAGAAACTAAATGTAAACAAGAACAATAAAAATAAAACTAGTTCACTCGTTTGCACCTTTTATCCACAAACTTATATACTAGTAATTTTGACCTTTTAATATAGTTCCCTGGTACATGTGATAATTTGTTTTTAGTAGTTAACTCTACGATTTAGCCAAGAGCAATGATTTATGAACTTAAAGTAAATCCAGAAAGTTACTAAGTCAGTTAAGTGCGGCACAACCATGACAAGCTTTTTCATCATCGGAATATGCACATATTTTCTCATCTTACTTCATTCCTGAATAACTAGTTGTACAAAGCGAAGCTATTACTAACTACTACTCCCTAGTAGAATTTCCACCATAGTTGTGTGAATTGTGCCAGTTTTGACATCTTAGGTCACAAAGATTTGAATAACTAGTTCTACAATACGGTCCCTAGTAGAACCCTTCAGCTTGCGTTGTCGCTCGGCCATCAGCACGCGCCACCGCTCGACCATCAGCCGCGTCGCCGCTCCCCCGTCAAGTTGCGCAGCTGCTCGCCATTGTCCGCCACTACTGCTAGCAGTACCGTTTCTGCAGAAAGAGAAGAATAAGAGACCAAGGCGAGAGGAGAAAGATTTTCCCTTAAAGAGAGGAAAGAGGCACTGATCTAGCACCATAGGTCACCGAGTGCTGCACGCCGCCGCCAGAACTGGCGAGAGACGGGATCTGGCTGGGTGGGCTTGGTTTTTACGGGAGGAGAAAAACGTCTCCACCAGCCTCCGGCCATGGCTGTTGTGGAGTGGAGAGGGGAGGTGTGGAGCCGATCTGAAGCTAGGTGGTGGGGGCGGTGAGGGGTGGAGGCGGATAAGGTGAGGGTTGGTCTGTGGCGGCGAGGTGAAGCTAGGCCACGACGACTAGCAGGGGGAGGTTGATAATTGCAACTGCGAGTTCGTGGCTTCGTGCCGCGTGGGCTTCATTTTTTTTCGGCTCGCGCCAGTGTGGGTTGAAACTTTCATCAGCCGCCCGTGTAATTAGACTTCAGGTTTTCTTTTTCTTATATTTGAACATTGATCGTATTAATATTTGATCAACTTAAATACAATGCAGTAAATTCAATGTGATGATGAAATATACTTTGCAACATTTTAAACTCGCGTATAATTATCTTGATGTTAATTGTATCCATAATGTACACTTAGGTAAAGTTAAATTCGCAAATATTGACAAGAATAATGCAGGACAAGGATCGTACATAAAGAATTGCATGCATAGCAGGACTCTTTTTTAATTTTTAATGCAGAACTCATGCTTTTTATAATTCATCATCTAAATTGCATGTAATAAAAACGTGGAGCCTGGAGTCCTTCTAGATCACAAAGGTGCATTAAGTAAATAAAAAACATGAAGATACACAACAAGTTACAGAAGGACACATAACTACAAATAAAAAATAGCAAATTAGACCCTGGATTTTACAAAGAGGGCCCTAGAACATTGATGGAACGATCCAATATATACATGCATATCCTCATCGTCGTCGAGGATGACACCACTTGGGATGACAAGACCTCTGTGGCTCCATGGCACAGACTCCGTGGAGAGTCTGCGTTGCCTCCCTTTTACCTCCTTGGTCGAGGGGAAGTTGAATGGGCGGCCTTGAGCCAGTAGATGTGGTGGTATGGTGGAGCAGGACAACAGCTGATCGCCGCAACAGACGCCGGGCCACTCCAAAGCAACCATGATGAACTCTATCCTGATCTAGAATTCCATTTCCCCCCACATCATGAGCCACCAGCCACTGCTCGGACATGGCGATAACACACTCCACTTAGCCGAAACGCCATGTGCCACATGGTAATGACCCAACCTAGAACTATATATACAAGACTATGTTGAGCATCTCCCTTATCCATTCGACGATGACCTTAGATCAGATAAGGGATTGGGCCTCTTTCCTCGTGATACTTCGTGTAAGTGCACATTCTTTCAAACATGTCATTTTTTTAAACCATCATATTTGTATTTTTTTGGACCAATTTTTTGCCATCCTATTAATGAAAAATAACATATCATGCACTTACAACATCCTAGAACTAAATTGTTGGAAGTTTAATTTTTTTTTGAAATTTTCTGGAATAAAACTAATGTTGTTCCAAATGTTTATCGCTGCCGTCTATTGAAACATATCACTGAGGGTTAAACTCAACCGTCGGTAATTGCTATACCCCGTCGGGTATTTAATCTAATAGCCGAGAGTGACATGTCGACCGTCGGTCATTTCCACTTATAGCTGAGAGTTTCGTTTTAACCTTCGGCTATTAAATGTCACCGTCGGGTATTACATGTAATCCCCGTGGGTATAGCCAAAACCGTCGGATATTACAATGAACCGTCGGGCATTAAGTTGGATAACCGAGAGTTGGATTTTCCCCGTCGGATAATTTAGAACACCGTCGGTTATTAGTGGTCATGCATGTGAGTTGCCAATAACCATCGGCCATTGCCTCCATCGTCGGTTATCACTGTAATGACCGACGGCCCGTCGGCTATTGGATTTCACCATCGGAAATATTGGGATTTCTAGTAGTGACTTCGGGGTTTAAGGGATTTGGATGCACAAGCAGTATTCCCGCTTAGTACATGTGAAGGCTAGCAAAAGACTGGGAAGAGACCAGCTAGAGAGCGAAAACAGTCATGAACATGCATTAAAATTAATCAACACCGAATGCAAGCATGAGTAGGATATAATCCACCATGAACATAAATATCGTGAAGGCTATGTTGATTTCGTTTCAACTACATGCGTGAACATGTGCCAAGTCAAGTCACTTAAATCATTTAGAGGAGGATACCACCCTATCATACCACATCATAACCATTTCAATAGCATGTTGGCACGCAAGGTAAACCATTATAACTCATAGCTAATCAAGTATGGCACAAAAAACTATGATCTCTAATTGTCATTGCAAACATGTTTATTCATAATAGGCTGAATCAGGAACGATGAACTAATCATATTTGCAAAAACAAAAGAGGTCAAGTTCATACCAACCTTTCTCATCTCAGCCAGTCCATCATATAACATCATAATTGCCTTTCACTTGCACGACCGAACGATGTGAATAACAAAAATAGTGCACGTGCATTGGACTAAGCTGGAATCTGCAAGCATTCAATAAACAGGAGAAGACAAGGCAATATGGGCTCTTTTGTTAGATCAACAATAATGCATATAAGAGCCACTTTAACAATTTAATTATGGTCTTCTCCTATCGACCCCCAAAGAAAAGAAAAGAAATAAAACTATTTACACGGGAAAGCCCCCAACAAGCAAAAGAAGAACATGAAATGTTTTTGGGTTTTCTTTTTAGTTACTACTACAAGCATGGAAATTAAACTAACTAAAGGCTACAAATAATTTTTTTGGTTTTTCTTAAGGTTTATTAAACACACAAGAAGAAAACATAAAAAGGAAAATAAACTAGCATGTATGATACAATGAACAAGTATGAGTACCGACATCTAGCAATGAGTG
Organism: Triticum dicoccoides; assembly: GCF_002162155.2. Taxonomy (NCBI): domain Eukaryota; kingdom Viridiplantae; phylum Streptophyta; class Magnoliopsida; order Poales; family Poaceae; genus Triticum; species Triticum dicoccoides. The sequence continues at coordinate 727,927,207 of NC_041384.1, read as the reverse complement.
TGTAAACATAAATATAATGTCAGTGGGAAATACATACTCCCCCAAGATTAGGCTTTTGGCCTAAGTTTGTCTATGGCCACGTCTGGCCGGGCGGATATCCATAATAATAGTTGGGGTCGTACTGCGATGAAGAAAAGGAAGACTCCGATTGCCACTGGCTGACAATCATCTCCGGATCCCATTGATAATTAGACTGTCGTGGAGGATCAACTTGTGGTCCTGGCTCTGGCTCCTCAGCTGGTGCAGGGTTCCGGTAGGCATGTATAGCCTTCAACGGAACAAGGTACGTGCCTGAAGATAAATCAAACAAAGAAGGAGCAGGCAGGGTAATAGTCTCAGGATGATGTTTGTTAAAGAACAATTGATATTTAAGTTCTCCTTCCCTATTCTTAACAATAAAATCATGTGCCACCATACTTTTATAATCTAGATAAACACGAGGCATCACTTTTTCTTCCTTTAAAGCATGCCTAATAGGTATGTTAAAATGTGTAGCTAGACGTGAAGCATAGATGCCTCCAAAGATGGGGCCTTTTGTATGGTTCAGACTTAACCGTTTAGCAATAATGCCGCCCATACTAAAAGTGTTATCACCATATAAACCTTGGAGCAAAATAATAATATCAGGGATACTAAGGTTTCCACAGTTTCTGCGACCAATTAAGCAACGACTAGCAAATAATGCTAAGTAACGTAAAAGAGGGAAATGTATGCTAGTGATTCGTGCATCGGAAACCTTCCTTGTTTCCCCTACAATGATAGTATCAATAAATCCCCCCACAATCATCACGATGTGGTTCTTCTGTCTTGCTCTCAAAAGGGACTAGACAAATCCGACAAAAATCATAAAGTTACATCTCCTTATGCTCATCATATAAATGAAACTCCACCATAGGTGGTGAGTTCCTAGAATGAAAATGAAAGTTTTGCACAAAAGTATTTGTGAGTAAGAGATACTGATCGCATTGGTCGTGGAGGAAAGCGGTGAGGCCTGCATTATGAGCCAAGTCATGAAAATCTTCATAAATCCCGGCGGCTCTCAAGAAATCCTCGGAAGGCCATTCACACGCCCGAACCTCCATGGTGCGAGGCAGATTATACTTAGGCTTTTGTGCCTTTTCCTTCGAGCTTTGGCTCGATGAGCCCCTCAAAAGTCTCCTCATCATTTTCTGAAAAATTCTGAAAATTTTATTAACTTCAAAATAAAAGTAAACCAAACTCAATAATATTGATAGCAACTACTCCTACAAGTGCCTAGAGCCTATATCATGCATCAAAACTACTTGGAACCATATAAATTTGACATGCAAGCTCAAGAACAAGCTCACCTAAGCAGCAAATATTTGCAATGAATAAAGTACTAGAAGACAAACTAATTGGACCAATGGAGGAGTCACATACCAAGGAACAATCTTCCCAAGCAGTTTTGTGAGAGGTGCTTTGAGCAAGGAGATCAAAAATGGCAGCAAAACGAGCTTGGACTCGGGTTTGAGCTGGAAATTCATGTTTGTGGGAGGAAGATGAAGTGTGTGGGTGCAGGAATAAGTGGAGGAGGGCCACCGTGGGCCCACGAGGCAGGGGGCGCCCTAGAGGGGTGGGCGCGCCCTCCACCCTCGTGGGCAGGTGGATGACCCCCCTGGTGTGTTCTCAGTTCCATAAATCCTCAAATATTCTAGAAAAAAAATCATATTTAAATTTCAGGGCATTTGGAGAACTTTTATTTTTGAGGTATTTTTATATTGCACGGATAATCAGATAACAGACATAAAATATTTATTTTATTTTATTTAATATAAATAACAGAAAGTAAAAGGAGGGTATAGAAGGTTGTGCCGTCTAGTTTCATCCATCTCATGATCATCAAAAGGAATCCACTAACAAGGTTGATCAAGTCTTGTTAATGAAGTCATTCCGAATAACATGGAACCGGAGAAATTTCGAATAACACTATGTTACCTCAACGGGGATATGCACATCCCCAATAACAAGAATATCATATTTCTTCTTGACAGTAGGAAGGGGAAATTCAAAACCTCCAAATATAATCGATGGAATTTTTCCAATAGAATTGATACTGTGAACTTGAGGTTTGTTTCCTCGGAAAGTGTACCGTATGCTCATTACCATTAACATGAAAAGTGACATTGCCTTTAGTGCAATCAATAACATCCCCTGCAGTATTCAAAAAGGGTCTTCCAAGAATAATAGACATACTATCATCCTCGGGAATATCAAGAATAACAAAGTCCGTTAAAATAGTAACGTTTGCAATTACAACAGGCACATCCTCACAAATGCCGACAGGTATAGCAGTTGATTTATCAACCATTTGCAAAGATATTTCAGTAGGTGTCAACTTATTCAAATCAAGTCTACGATATAAAGAGAGAGGCATAACACTAACACCGGCTCCAAGATCACATAAAGCAGTTTTAACATAGTTTCTTTTAATGGAGCATGGTATAGTGGGTACTCCTAGATCTCCAAGTTTCTTTGGTATTCCACCCTTAGAAGTATAATTAGCAAGCATGGTGGAAATTTCAGCTTCCGGTATCTTTCTTTTATTTGTAATAATATCTTTCATGTACTTAGCATAAGGATTGGTTTTAAGCATATCAGTTAATCGCACATGCAAAAAGATGGGTCTAATCATTTCAGCAAAGCGCTCGAAATCCTCATCATCCTTTTTCTTGGATTGTTTGGGAGGAAAAGGCATGGGTTTCTGAACCCATCATTCTCTTTCTTTACCATGTTTCCTAGCAACAAAATCTTTCTTATCATAACGATGATTCTTTGGTTGTGGGTTATCAAGATCAACAACAGGTTCAATTTCTATGTCATTATCGTTACAAAGTTGAGTATCATTATGCACATTATCATTAACATTACCACTAGTTTCAGGTTCATTACCAGATTCAGTTTCAGCATCAGAAATAGAAATATCATTTGGATTCTCAAGTGTTTCAACAATAGGATCACTAGAAGCATGCAAAGTCTTATCATTTTTCTTTTTCTTCTTTTTAGAAGAACTAGGTGCATCTATATTATTTCTCTGAGAATCTTGCTCAATTCTCTTAGGGTGGCCTTCAGGATACAAAGGTTCCTTAGTCATTCTACCAGTTCTAGTAGCCACTCTAACAGCATAATCATTATCTTTATTGTTCACTTCATTGAGCAAATCATTTTGAGCTTTAAGTACTTGTTCTACTTGAGTGGTAACCATAGAAGCATGTTTACTAATAAGTTTAAGTTCACCTTTAACATTAGCCATATAATCACCCAAGTGTTCAAGCATATTTGAATTGTATTTCAATTGTCTACCAAAATAAGCATTAAAGCCTTCTTGCTTAGCCATAAATTTATGAAACTCATCTAAGCATGGGCTAGCAAATTTACAAAATGGGATTTCAGCTTTATCATATCTATAGAGAGAATTTACCTTTACTACCTGTGTCGGGTCATCAAGACCATGAATTTCTTCAATAGGTAAAGGATTAAGATTATATGTTTCTTGAACAGGCGGTAAATTAAGACCATGTATTTCTTCAATAGGAGGTAAATTCTTAACATCTTCAGCTTTAATACCTTTCTTTTTCATAGATTTCTTTGCCTCTTGCATATCTTTAGGACTGAGAAATAGAATACCCCTCTTCTTCGGAGTTGGTTTAGGAATAGGCTCAGGAATTGGCTCCGGAGGTGTCCAATTATTTTCATTTGTCAACATATTATTCAATAGAATTTCAACTTCATCCGGTGTTCTTTCCCTGAGAACAGAACCATCACAACTATCCAGGTAATCTCTGGAGGCATCGGTTAGTCCATTATACAAGATATCAAGTATTTCATTTTTCTTAAGAGGATGATCAGGCAAAGCATTAAGTAATTGGAGAAGCCTCCCCCAAGCTTGTGGGAGACTCTCTTCTTCAATTTGCACAAAATTATATATATCCCTCAAAGCAGCTTGTTTCTTATGAGCAGGGAAATATTTAGCAGAGAAGTAATAAATCATATCCTGGGGACTACGCACACAACCAGGATCAAGAGAATTAAACCATATCTTAGCATCACCCTTTAATGAGAATGGAAATATTTTAAGGATGTAAAAGTAACAAGTTCTCTCATCTTTAGTGAACAGGGTGGCTATATCATTCAACTTAGTAAGATGTGACACAACAGTTTCAGATTCATAACCATGAAAATGATCACATTCAACCAATGTAATTATATCAGGATCAACAGAGAATTCATAATCCTTATCAGTAACAAAGATAGGTGAAGTAGCAAAAGCAGGGTCAGGTTTCATTCTAGCATTTAAAGATTGCTTACTCCATTTAGCTAATAATCTTTTGAGTTCAGTTCTATTTTGGCACGCTAAAATAGCTAAAGAAGCTTCTTGATCAAAGACATAACCCTTAGGAATAACAAGTGATTCTTCATCATCACTTTCATCAGTATCATCGGATTCAATATTTTCAATCTCTCTAGCCCTAGCAAGTTGTTCATCAAGAAAATCACTAAGTGGCACAGTAGTATCAGGCATAGAGGTAGTTTCATCATAAGTATCATGCATAGCAGAAGTGGCATCATCAATAACATGCGACATATCAGAACGAATAGCAGAAGCAGGTGTTGGTGTCGCCAGCTTACTCAAAACAGAAGGTGAATCAAGTGCAGAGCTAGATGGCAATTCCTTACATCCCCTCGTAGTTGAGGGATAGATCTTGGTTTTTGGATCTCTCAAGTTCTTCATAATGATAAGCAGATATATATCCCAAGTGACTCAAAGAATAGAGCTATGCTCCCAGGCAACGGCGCCGGAAAATAGTCTTGATAACCCACAAGTATAGGGGATCGCAACAGTTTTCGAGGGTAAAGTATTCAACCCAAATTTATTGATTCGAAACAAGGGGAGCCAAAGAATACTCTCAAGTATTAGCAGCTGAGTTGTCAATTCAACCACACCTGGAAACATAATATCTGCAGCAAAGTGTTTAGTAGAAACGTAATATGATAGTAGTGATAACGGTAACAAAAGGTAACAGTAGTAAAAGCAATGTTTTTGGTATTTTGTAGTGATGATAGCAATAGCAACGGGAAAGTAATAAGCGAAGAACAATATATGGAAAGCTCGTAGGCAATGGATCAGTGATAGAGAATTATGCCGGATGCGGTTCATCATGTAACAGTCATAACCTAGGGTGACACAGAACTAGCTCCAGTTCCTTGATATAATGTAGGCATGTATTCCGAATATAGTCATATGTGCTTATGGAAAAGAACTTGCATGCCATCTTTTGTCCTACCCTCCCGTGGCAGCGGGGTCCTTACGGAAACTAAGGGATATTACGGCCTCCTTTTAATAGAGTACCGGAACAAAGCATTAACACATAGTGAATACATTAACTCCTCAAACTACGGTCATCACCGGTAAGTATCCCAATTATTGTCACTTCGGGGTTAACGGATCATAACACATAATAGGTGACTATAGACTTGCAAGATAGGATCAAGAACACTCATATATTGATGAAAACATAATAGGTTCAGATCTGAAATCATGGCACTCGGGCCCTAGTGACAAGCATTAAGCATAGCAAAGTCATATCAACATCAATCTTAGAACATAGTGGACACTAGGGATCAAACCCTACCAAAACTAACTCGATTACATGATAGATCCCATCCAACCCATCACCGTCCAGCAAGCCTATGATGGAATTACTCACGCACGGCGGTGAGCATCATGAAATTGGTGATGGAGGATGGTTGATGATGACGATGGCGACGGATTCCCCTCTCCGAAGCCCCGAACGGACTCCAGATCAGCCCTCCCAAGAGGTTTTAGGGCTTGGCGGTGGCTCCGTATCATAAAATGCGATGATTTCTTCTCTCTGATTTTTTCTCATCGAAACTCAATATATGGAGGTGGAGTTGGAGTCGGAGACGCAACAGGGGGCCCACGAGGTAGGGGGCGCGCCCTAGGGGGGCAGGCGCACCCCCCACCCTCGTGGTAAGGTGATGGCCCCCCTGGCCTTCATCTTTGGCAGGTATTATTCTTATTTTCTGAAAAGTGGCTTCTTGAAGTTTCAGGTCATTCCGAGAATGTTAGCTCCTGCACATAAATAACACCATGGTAATTCTGCTAAAAACAGCGTCAGTCCGGGTTAGTTCCATTCAAATCATGCAATTTAGAGTCCAAAACAAGGGCAAAAGTGTTTCAAAAAGTAGATACGTTGGAGACGTATCACTAGTCTAGCCGACCACATGCGTGAACATCTAACCCTATCACAAATTGCAACCGCAGCATAGCAATCAACCATATGAGCTCACAGATCAGACCACTAGTCAACCATGCATCTAGATCAAACCCTAGTTGCAGCTCAGATATTGCTAGAAGGAACAGAGTGAAAGGGAGATTGAACTCACAGAGGCCATGGCTGCAGCTCGAGGACGAGGGTGGGGGGCAGTCGTAGAAGATCACCGCCGGCCGGTGAAGGACCGCCGGCCGATGAAGATGCGCCGCTTACCTACTCGTCGGTGCTGATGCGTGTCGGCGGGGAAGCTTGAAGGGAGGGAGAATGGTGAAGGGAGTTGTGGTGGTGAGGCAGGGGGCTAAATAGGGGCGGAATCGTCGGGAGTTGAGCTGAAATCCTTCCGGCGATTTTTCGGCGACACGGGTGAGCTCGCGCCATCTCCCTGCTCGCACGAGGAGAGAAGCGCATCACCCTCCCCTGCTTCGCCCGAGCTAGGCTCGCGAGCTACTGCCGATTCGGGCGTTGCCCATGGGCCTAGCTTGGAGCCGCTTTAAGTTTCGTGCCATGCGGGCCGCAGAGTAAACGCAGGCAACCAAATGGACCAATTTCTTCCCGCGCGGGCTAGGCTGGACGATATGCAGGCAACCAAACACGCCCTTATTTTGAGACTAAGGGAGTACTAAATACAAAGGATCAGTACACTGGTGACCAATGGAGACACTGCTACGCACCCATCATGACCTTGAAGGCTTGAACTCATCAAAGCAACTACTCCATCTCCATTCAGATCAAACCTGCGGATCCTGGCGCAGCACTCCTCGATGCCCTCCTCGGACCCCAGCCTGGCGAGCATTCGCATCAGACTCGCTCGCGTGATACACCCTTTGCCCTTCACCTCGTACATCGCGAACACCTCCCTCAGTCCCCGGCACCGCTCTTCCTCCTCTTCTGTCTCCGGCCGCTGCACCAGCCGGAGGAACTCCTGCTCGTCCAGCAGTCGGTATCTATCAACATCGGCCGATGCCACGAGCGCCTCGGCGTCCTCCGCATACACATCCTAGCCCAGCACCACCTTCATGCACAGTCGCAGCTCCGCTACCGAGATCCTGCCATCGGCGTCGCGGTCGAAGGAGGCGAACACGCTGCTGAAGCGCTCGGACGTCGCGGCGTGCACCATCTTCGCTTGCTTGCTTCGCTGATCAACTAAGATTCCGCGCCGTGGTAGCAGTGTCTATATAACCAATAACGTATGGTCTACATTGTATAGTTTTTTATTGACATACAAACTATATTTTATTTGTTAATTTCATGGTTAAAGTTTGACACTAAATCCGAGGTGGACCAATAAATCAGATCCAGAGTAAGGGCATCTCCAATGGGGAACCAGTCCGTAGACATGGATGCGAGAGGCGGCCATCCAACGCTGCCTACATACATTTGGACAACAATTCGAACTAAGCGAACGATATTTGTTCAAACACGTCTGGATTTCAGATAAACATGATGGATTCCATATAAACATGACGGATTTCATTATATTTCGCACTTACTTCAACTAAAAGCGGTGCTCCTTTGGCTCTGCGGATATAATTAATTTGCCTAATCTATTATCGCCGGATCCCGTTCCCTGTGTTTGGCCATTAGCCCCGAGAACTGATGCTTTTCCTTCTCCAGTTCCGCCTCAGCGCTCTCCAGCTCCACCTCCGTAACCTCGGCATCCGGAGCCCTGGAAAGTGAATCTATCCGCCTCCATATTGCTGCAAAGTGGCTAATCGGTCGACGATATTGAGCCTACCAAGCTTGGCTTCAACGGGAGGGGAGGCGAGCGGCGGCGACCCATCATGCCCTACTCTTCGTTGTTCGGGTTGCGTCCGCGAACGTGCCGGTTTCGTGGTCGTGTCGGTGGGGTGCGGCCTCGCTGGAGCCGGCGATGTCCTTCGCCTCGTCATCTATCGTGCCCCACACCTTGTCTGCCGCCTTGTTAAACTCCTTGTTGGCGGCCTCCAGTTCCGCCTAACACTAGTTGTATCGCTAGCAGGCGAGGTGGATCTCGCAGGCAGAACAGTAGGACTCGAGCAGCTTTGCGTCCGGTGCAATAGTCCTGTCGGCGCCAAGCTTTTCCTCCGCCTGCTGGTGCTCCTAGAGGAGCAGGTGGTGGTAGGAGGCGTCGGCCTGCGATTTCCGGAAATACTCCTCCCGCATAATGTCCATGTAATGGCCACGGGCCTCACTAAGGGTGGCACGGCGGAGGAAGAGGGTGGCACAGACGAGGAGGGTGGCGTCGGCTCATCATCGACCGCGCCCTTCATTGGGGCTTCGTCATTCTCCGACAGCAATGGTGTCCATTTTCTTCTTCTGGTCTGTTGTAAGTCCGTCCCAGAGAGCTTTGTAGCGCGAGAAAGCCATGGTGGGAGTGTTGAGGAGAGTAGAGAGGGATCGGAGGTGGGTGACTGCGGCTATGGCTGGGGCAACAGTTCATATAACAACGATGATCGGTAGAGGAATAGATGGGTGGTGATACGTCTCCAACGTATCTATAATTTTTGATTGTTCCATGCTATTATATTATCTGTTTTGGATGTTAATGGGCTTTATTTTACACTTTTATATTATTTTTGGGACTAACCCATTAACCGGAGGCCCAGCCCAAATTGCTGTTTTTTTTGCCTATTTCAGTGTTTCGTGGAAAAGGAATATCAAACGGAGTCCAAATGGAATGAAACCTTCGGGAGCGTGATTTTTGGAACAAACATGATCCAGGGGACTTGGAGTGGACGTCAAGAAACAATTGAGGAGGCCACGAGGCAAGAGGGCGTGCCTACCCCCCCTGGGTGTGGCCTCCACCCTCATGGGCCCCTCGTTGCTCCACCGACCTACTTCTTCCTCATATATATATTGACATACCTCGAAAACATCCAGGAGAACCATGAAGCCCTATTTCCACGGCCGCAACCTTCTGTAACCAAGAGATCCCATCTTGGGGCCTTTTCGGAGCTCCGCCGGAGGGGGCATTGATCACGGAGGGCCTCTACATTAACTCCATGGCCCCTCCGATGATGTGTGAGTAGTTTACCTCAGACCTTCGGGTACAAAGTTCTCCTCGATTCTCTTGGAGATGTATTCGATGTAATCTTCTTTTGCGGTGTGTTTGTCAAGATCCGATGAATTGTGGGTTTATGATCAAGTTTATCTATGAACAATATTTGAATCTTCTCTGAATTCTTTTATGTATGATTGGTTTATCTTCGCAAGTCTCTTCGAATTATCAGTTTGGTTTGGCCTACTAGATTGTGTTGGGGAATGTAGTAATTTCAAAAAATTTCCTACGCACACGTAGGATCATGGTGATGCATAGCAACGACAGGGGAGAGTGTTGTCTACGTACCCTCGTAGACCGTTCATGGAAGCGTTATATCAACGCGGTTGATGTAGTCGTACGTCTTCATCATCCGACCGATCCAAGTACTAAAAGCACGGAACCTCCGAGTTCTGCACACGTTCGGCTCGGTGACGTCCTCACCTTCTCGATCCAGCAAGAGGGGCGAAGTAGTAGATGAGTTTCGGCAACACGACTACATGGTGACGGTGTTGGTGAAGAACAATCTCCGCAGGGCTTTGCCTAAGCACTACAAAAACTATGACGGAGGATAAACTAGAGGGGACGGGGTTGCCGGCACACGGCTTGGTGTTTCTTGATGTGTCTTGGTTGCTAGCCCTACCCCTCTATTTATATGTTGATCCTTGGGGTCGAAACTTGGAGTAAAAGCCTCCACAAAGTCGGTTTCACCCAAAAGGCAAGAGTCCTCCTCTGACTCCAGGGCCAGACGCCAGGGTTCCCGGCGTCTGGACCCAGACGCCAGGGACCTTGGCGTCTGGTCCCTAGACTTCGCAAAACTTCCTTTTGCGCTTTCTAAATACCTTGTGGGCTTTCCCCTTTGGCCCAAATAAAGTGTTCTCGTACCCATACATTTCGGGAAACATCCGGAACGCCTTCCGGAGAATTCCGGAACCCTTCGGAGTCCAAACACTATTATCCCTATATCAATCTTTATCTCTGGACCATTTCGGAGTTCCTCGTCATGTCCGTGATCTTATCTAGAACTCCGAACAACATTCGCTCACCAACATACATAACTCATAGTACTATATCGTCAATGAACGTTAAGCGTGCGGACCCTACGGGTTCGAGAACTATGTAGACATGACCGAGACACCTCTCTGGTCAATAACCAATAGTGGGACCTGGATGCCCATATTGGCTCCTACATATTCTACGAAGATATTTATCGGTCAGACCGCATAACAACATAGGTTGTTCCCTTTGTCATCGGTATGTTACTTGCCCGAGATTTGATCGTCGGTATCTCAATACCTAGTTCAATCTCGTTACCGGCAAGTCTCTTTACTCGTTCCGTAATACATCATCCTGCAACTAACTCATTAGTTGCAATGCTTGCAAGGCTTAATTGATGTGCATTACCTAGAGGGCCCAGAGATACCTCTCCGACAATCGGAGTGACAAGTCCTAATCTCGAAATACACCAACCCAACAAGTACCTTTGGAGACACCTGTATAGCACCTTTATAATCACCCAGTTATGTTGTGACATTTGGTAGCACACAAAGTGTTCCTCTGGTAAACGGGAGTTGCATAATCCCATAGTCATAGGAACATGTATAAGTCATGAAGAAAGCAATAGCAACAAACTAAACGATCAAGTGCTATGCTAACGGAATGTGTCAAGTCAATCACATCATTCTCTAATGATGTGACCCCGTTAATCAAATGACAACTCATGTCTATGGCTAGGAAACTTAACCTTCTTTGATTCAACGAGCTAGTCAAGTAGAGGCATACTAGTGCACTCTGTTTGTCTATGTATTCACACATGTATTATGTTTCCGGTTAATACAATTCTAGCATGAATAATAAACATTTATCATGAAATAAGGAAATAAATAATAACTTTATTATTGCCTCTAGGGCATATTTCCTTCAGATTGATCTTTCTTGCAATGGGAGAAGTGCTTAGCTTTGGGTTCAATCTTGCGGTGCTCGATCCTAGTGACAAAAAGGGAAACGACACGTAATGTATTGTTGCCAGCAAGGATAAAAAGATGGGGTTTATATCATATTGCATGATTTTATCACTCTACATCATGTCATCTTGCTTAAGGCGTTACTCTGTTCTTATGAACTTAATACTCTAGATGCATGCTGGATAGCGGTCGATGTGTGGAGTAATAGTAGTAGATGCAGGCAGGAGTCGGTCTACTTGTCACGGACGTGATGCCTATATACCTGATCATACCTAGATATTCTCATAATGATTCGCTTTTCTATCAATTGCTCGACAGTAATTTGTTCACCCACCGTAATACTTATACTTTGTTGAGAGAAGCCACTAGTGAAACCTTTGGCCCCCGGGTCTATTTTCCATCATATAAGTTTCCAATCTATTTTATTCTGCAATCTTTACTTTCAATCTATATCAAAAAAATACCAAAAATATTTATCTTATTATTATCATCTCTATCAGATCTCACTCTTGCAGGTGGCCGTGAAGGGATTGACAACCCCTTTATCGCGTTGGTTGCAAGGTTCTTATTTGTTTGTGTAGGTACGAGGTCTCCTACTGGATTGATACCTTGGTTCTCATTTGTTTGTGTAGGTACGCTGCTTTATTGCATCACCCTTTCCTTTTCAAGGGAAAACCAACATAGTGCTCAAGAGGTAGCAAGAAGGATTTCTGGTGCCGTTGCCGGGGAGATCTACGCCAAGTCAAGACATACCAAGTACCCATCACAACTCTTATCCTCCGCATTACATTATTTGCCATTTGCCTCTCATTTTTCTCTCCCCCACTCCACCCTTGCCGTTTTATTCGCCCTTGTCGGTGTCAAAACCAGTGGATCTTGGGTAGGGGGTCCCAAACTGTGCGTCTAGGCGGATGGAAACAGGAGACGGGGGACACGATGTTTTTACCCAGGTTCGGGCCCTCTCGATGGAGGTAAAACCCTACTCCTGCTTGATTGATCTTGATGATATGAGTATTACAAGAGTTGATCTACCACAAGATCGAAGAGGCTAAACCCTAGAAGCTAGCCTATGGTATGATTGTAGTCCTTGGTCCTACGGACTAAACCCTCCGGTTTATATAGACACCGGAGGGGGCTAGGGTTACACAGAGTCGGTTACAAGGAAGGAGATCTATATATCCGTATTGCCAAGTTTGCCTTCCACGCCAAGGAGAGTCCCATCCGGACATGGGACTAAGTCTTCAATCTTGTATCTTCATAGTCCAACAGTCCGGCCAAAGGATATAATCCGGCTGTCCGGATACCCCCTAATCTAGGACTCCCTCAGTAGCCCCTGAACCAGGCTTCAATGACGATGAGTACGGTGCTCAGATTGTCATCGACATTGGAAGGCGGATTCTCCTCCGAATACTTCAGAGAAGATTTTGAACATGAGGATCGTGTCCGACTCTGCAAAACAAGTTCCACATACAATCATAGAGAGAATAATATTTTCAAAAATCTAATTTGCCGATGCATTCCGCAGTGTGACATCACACCACAGCTAGGTCACCATTCGAATCGTTTTTCACAACCAACCTCAGCGTGTTCCGCGAGGCGGTTCCCTTGGCACGTCTTGTCGAAGCAGAGATCATGTCCCCTTATCACGGGATTCCCATCAATACGGACGTGGGTAACCCAACCGCGCCATCAATTATGGCGCTTGGGGGATACGCGAGTTTTACCAGGCTGGTGGGGGCGCATAGTTTCGTCTGCTGTTATACAGGGATAAGGGTTCACCTTTTTCTACCCACACCTTCTTCCTCCTTGCTCATCCATTCTCGCGCACTCGAGCTCCAGCGCCCAAGTCCACATCCTTCTCCTCAACCCTCTCCAAACATGTCCGGAGCTGGAGGCAAGTGGATAGTCTCCTTTGTCATGGAGGGAGACATCAAAAAGCTACGCGGGGCCGGATACTTAGCCGCGGATATCGCGCACCGGCTGCCAGCCGCGGGGTAGATCGTCCCTACCCCGGAACCTTACGAAAGGGTGGTTTTCCTCACCCACTTCATCCGCGGATTGGGGTTTCCCCTCCATCCATTCGTCTGTGGCCTTATGTTCTATTATGGGCTGGACTTCCATGACCTGGCCCCGAATTTCATCCTCAACATCTCGGCGTTCATCGTCGTGTGCGAGGCTTTCCTCCGCGTCCGGCCCCACTTCGGCCTGTGGCTGAAGACCTTCAATGTCAAACCGAAGGTAGTAGGCGGCCAACAAGCGGAATGCGGCGGAGCCATGGTGGGAAAAACACCCAACATTACATGGCTCGAGGGCTCCTACGTGGAGACCATAAAGGGGTGGGAATCGGGGTGGTTCTACATCACCGAGCCGCGCGACACCAACTGGGTGGCGGCCCCTGAGTTTTGATCCAGAATCCCCACTCGGCTTACTTCCTGGAAGGATAAGGGCCTGTCCTGGGGCTCATCGGTGGAGCTGGACGGTCTCCAGAAGTGTATCCAGAACATGATAGGCAAGAAACTCAAGCTTGTCAACATAGTCCAAGTCATGCTCTTCCGCCGGATCCTCCCATGTCAACAACGGGCTTTCAACTTATGGGAGTTCGCCCGGCCCAGCACCAGACTCTACGTGAGTTTTTCGACACGACGCATAAGGACGTCTGGAAGGTGCTGTTCAAGGGCGCCGAGGTCCCCCCTCCCCTTATCGAGGACCGCGGGCTAAGCCCGACGCGCCCTACGAATCCGGTAAATTCTGCACATCTCGTAGGATATTTATTTTCTATAGTTTAACCACGTGCGGGATCTGAGCTCCCATGCCTTTGACAGGACTAGGTGGAGACATCGGAGCAGATTGACTGCCCGGCCCCTCTGCCCGAAGACCCTGCAGACGCTCTTTTGACGGAGATGCGGACCCCGGCTCCTTATGAGGTGCCGGAGAAGAAGATCAAGAAGAAAGCCACGGGAACCCGAAAGAGTTCCCGGTGCCAGGTGGTATCGGACTCATCGTCCGATAACTCCGAGACGCACTCCTCCCGTGAAAACGAGGAGGAGGAAGATGAAGATTCTCCCCCTCTAGCCGGGGGAGACAAGAAAAGGAAGGCCGCCCCAACTGGGGAGGCCGAAGGGTCCAATAAGGGAAGGACTCTCCTTCTGGACTGTTCCACCACCGCCGCCGACAGCGAAGATGAGTGGTTACTCAGGGCCAAGCCCCTGGCGAAGTCGTAAGTATTCGGATACCAGAGTAACTCTAGCATACTTTTATTGCATTGCTTTTCCTAACGCCGAATATGATCATGCAGTCCACCCCAAGCCCGTATCGACGTATCCTCGTCGGGCTGTTCCTTGGACTCATCGGATATGAATAGTGAGTCACTTCCAACCGCCTCCTCTCCTCGCCCTATGGACAATGTCGAGGTATTTCCTGAAGGGGCACCGAGCCGGGGGGAGATAGTCTTGGAGGCACCTCAAGGCGACCTTCCGGACTCCAGGCGCAAAGGGAGCAAGACTCCCAAGGCCTCCAAGTTCGGCCCTCAGCCGAACACCGCGCCGGAACCTCTAGTGGTTCCGGACTCCGGTAGGCGGCCCCCTACCAAGAGGGGCAAGCCGCCCGTGCCGGTGACCTCTGTCCATCCAGAGGCACCGGACAACCTGCTGGGAGCGCTTCGCGGCGCTTCCATCGACGAAGAGCACCGCCCTATTATGAGTGCGGTGATCAAGAAGGTTCAGTCCGCCAAGAGCGGGCTTTGAGGTAAGTATTTAAAATATAGGAAAATATTACCGCATAGACAGTAGCCCCTGATGCTCTGTTTGGTCTTCACAAAGAAAGGCCGAATAGAGGATCGAATAATATTTGCAGGAGTCTAATATAAGTATGTCTGTATGCGTATGCAGGCTTCACTGCGGACCTCTGCCGCACTGAAGCAGAACCTCGAGCGATCCGAGAAAGAGCTCGGCCTTACCAAGAGGCAGCTCGAGGAGAACAAAGGTAAGTAATACCTTGTCTATATATATATATCTATATCTATATATATATATATATATATTTGGATCACGGCGCGCCCTATATAGGGCTGGAGGGGCTATTCCCGAACATTCGAATCGGTACAGTGGACGCAAAAAAACCATTTCCACCCACCCGCTGAACACTCCCCCATGATCCCCGTCCCGGCTCGATCCCCGCCTTCCCCGCCCCCCATCCACAACCGCCGTCGGGCCGCCGGCCGCTCGGCCCCGTCGACACCACCATCGCCGCCGCGCCCACAACTGGCGCCGCCGCCCTCGTCCCGCCAGTCGGTCCGTCGGTCCCTCTGACCGGTTCATCCTCACTACATGAACTTCACCGCGCGGGTGGATCCCGTTGGGTCGGCTGCAACCGGAGCTGCAGCCTCGCCCACCCCCGGAACTGGCCACCAGACCTCCTCCTTCCCCCGGATCCGCCCGGGACTGATCCAACTGCCGCCTGCCGCCACCAAGCACCGGCGTGCGACCCCGACGCCGCCTGTCGCCATGAAGCGCTGGCGCGCGACCCCGTCACCTACCTCTGGTATGCTGCCACGCCTCCCCTGGGACCTAGGCTACCCCCGACATCGCTTAGCTCCTCCTCGCTGATCTGCCTCGGGCACGGGCGCCTCCCCGTCCAACCTCCAGCGACGCAAACCACCTCCGCCCGATGTAGCAGAGGGCATGCCGCCGTTCATGGCCTTCCCTCCCGTTTGCCACTCTGTGAGAGAGGTTCACCTCTTGGGTGCGAACTTTCCTTTGCCCTGGCGCGACCTGCCCTCCCTTCTGGTGTGACCTGCCCTCTGCTATGCCGCACCTTCCTCCAGCACGCCAGCACTCTGCTCCATCAGCGCATCCACCGAGCACCATTTCCCTTCTCTCTCCACTATGATGGCAGCATGGGTAGACAGTGTCTGAAGTTCATCTGTATCTACTCCATTATATGTTTAGCTGTATTAGTGTTTCACTCCATTAGCAAATTCATGTTATGCTCATTTCTTCAGCAACCGATGGATACACCAACACGCGATGAGCTCCCCTGGTTCTTCTTTTGCTCATGCGGTGGATCATGCTACAACTTTCGTTTAGTACTGACACTCTAATTCTGTCAGTTTAGTCCTTGTATTGTTCTTGTAGGCACAAATTTGAAGAGTCAGAGAAAATGGAAAAAGAATGCATCAGTATAGCTACTTAGCAGAAAATGGTCAAAGAGTATGTTGCTTCAATGGTTTTTTGCCAGAATTTTTTGTCTTGAATAGAAGTTCAAATGAATATACAGGGATAAGGTCACATATGTGTACCAAGAAAAAGTTTGCGGTTTGAAGGAGCACTGAAGTTCAGAGTGATGTGGATTTGAAGGTTCAGAGATGTTTTTTAGTATATGCAGACATGTTTTTTCTCTCTTGTTTTTCATTTCTTAAACTTCATAATTGATTAGATAACTTCTACGACAACATGTTGTTATCTGAAAAGCTTAGGGACTCTTGTGTGTACGTAAAACACTTTGATCAGTATACTCTTTAGTTTATGATTCTTTCTTTCCACTATAACTCAAGCTTGTTGTTCCTAAAAAATATGGGGCACCTCCCGTTTGCGAGTCTGTGTGCCCACAATCTTTTGGTTAAATGACCTTTATGAAATGTGATGATTCTTCATATAGTAGTTTGTGTAAAAGGAAAAAAATATTCAGGTGTCTACAGCAAAACTCCAGTGCATAAAACAGATGTTTTCTGTTTATGTATCTAAAAAATTGGCCACTGTTGCAGGCCGGCTTTGCCTGGTGTATCAGTTCAGCTGCAAGAAAAAATAATTATATGTTTTTGCCTAGTTTAGTCGGTTGTTGGAACCAAAAAAGGGGCTGAAGGTCAAAATGTTTTATTCGTGAAGGTCAAAAGTATGTTAAGTATATTTTCTGGAATCGTGGCACTATTTGTACATCATGTTGTCAAGTTATTCACACTTGCATTCTGTAGAACATAAAAAGAAAAGTCAGGGTGTTCAACTTAGTAACCCGCCCTAGTGACGATGACAACACACCACTCTTCCTTCTCTAGCGACGATTTGGTCCTCCTATGGATCAACAGCAACTTGTGACCTTCTAGCGATGGCCGACTTGACCTTCCTAACGAATCAGTTCAAACGTTTCCTACAAAAACAAGGGTATTTCCGTTACTAACAGAAATAAACCAAGAAGTCCAATTTAGAAAAATAGAGAAGTTCAATATTTATAAAAAAAGTCAAATTTTCCTTGTTACCAAAGAATAAAATGAAGAAGGTTAAATTAAAATAAAGGAGTAGTTTGATGTATACGAAAAACTTAAATTACTTTCATTTCTAGGAAAAATAAAAGTATGAAGTTCAATTTAAAAAAAGTTTGATGCTTATTTAAAAATATATTTTTTAAGAATAGGACTAAAGAAGTTCAATTTAAAATAATAGAGAAGTTCGTAGTATATAAAAACCTCAATTTTTCTCGTTACTGAAGAATAAAATGAGGAAGTTCAAATTTAAAAAAGGAAAAACTAAGAAAGGGTTTGAAAAAATTAATTTTTCTATTTTTCAAATAAATATAAGTTCAAACTAAAATAACGAGAAGTTCATAGAGAAAACTACGAGAAGGTCAAGTACTGCGAGGAATACATTTCAGGTGAGAATAAAAGTATAGAAAAATAAAAGCTTAAATGGTTTGTTGAAAGAAGTTCAACTGTTCTGTCCGGGGAAGTTCAAAAGTTCTTGCGAGAGAGGTTCACCTTGTATTTACATGTTCGATTTTTCAGTATAAAAATCGAATACAATTCTTTACTCAAAATATGAAAAGGTGAAGTTCATATTGAAATAACAGAGAAGTTCGGAGTTTATTAAAACCTAGGATTTACCTATTCAAAATATAAAAAACACAACGCCATTTTTTGCACTTTTAAAAACAACTCATAAACAAAAAAATGGTTGCTAGAAGTTCAAGTGCTCGGTGAGGAGAAGTTCAAAAAATTCTTGTGAGAGAGGTTCACCGTATATTTAGATTTCCAAAATACATAAAAATATGTTGTTTTTTGTGTTTTAAAATAATTCTCTCAAACCAGAGAGAAGTTCAAAGTGATAACCAACAGAAGTTCACGTACTACATGGTGTGTATTTCATATAAGAAAAATACAATAGAGTGAAACAGAGTGAAGTTCAACCAGACATGCCCTAGAAGTTCAACTACTTCACGCAGTGCAAAATACAGCTCGTCAAAAACAGAGTGAGGTTCAAACAGACATGCTCGAGAAGTTTAATTACTTCACGAAGTGCGTTTCCATTCGCAATGAAGGCAAAAATCATGATCTCGTCATTTCTCTAATTACTTCAAAACGACAGGGAATATCATTTGTGTAAGTTCAAGTCCTCGGTCGGAGAAAGTTAAAAAAATTATTGTGAGAGGGGTTCGTACAAAAGGAAAATCATTTGTGTAGCACTGACGAAATGGATGAGAAAATTATAAACGAAAATACGTCACAGAAGTTCAACATGAAAACAACATGAAGTTCAACTACTATGCTGAATGAATTTCAGATGAAAAACTTTTAAAACCATCGTGAGTATGAAAAAACGATCAACACGGGAAAGTTATGTGCTTACAGCAGCTTTCCACCGGTATATCACTTGCTCAATTCCGGTGAGTGGATGGAGAGTTACGAGCAGTGGATGGAGACCTAGGAGCAAAAAAATAACGTGAAAAACAGAGTGAAGTTCAGGTACACGTGCCGAGAAGTTCAGGTTCTTCACGCGGTGCATTTTCGAAGAATCTGTTTCACGATAGAAGCAGAACGAATGATCCCGCCGTTTTCGAAATTACTTGAAAACGGCTAGGAATCAGAGAAAACTATCAACATGAAAAAGTTTCGCATTTTCCGCTGCTTTTCAGCGGTATATTATTTGCCCCATTCTGATAAAGTTTGTAGAAATTATGGCGAAAATATGTTTTTCGCCATTTTTGAAACTGACTTAAAACCGTAAAGAATTGGGAGAAACAATATATACCAAAACGTTTCGCATTTGTTCAAGCTTTCTAACGCCATATCATTTGCTGCATTTGGACGCACGGTTAAAAAATTAGCTTGAAAATATGAACTCGATTGGACTTGGACAATTTTCTAAATTACTCTTAAACCATTCAAAATTAGAGAAAAACTTTCAAGATGAAAAAGTAGCGCATTTTCATAAGCTTTCCAACGCCGTATCATATGCCTCCATTGGACTAGCCGTTTAGAAATGACATCGAAAAACAAACTCAGCTGTTCGGTTTACGAAATTTTATGTTTTTTCAAATTACTCTTTAACCATAGGGAATTAGAGAAAACTTTCAATATGTGGAAGGAGCGATTTTGCAGCAGCTTTCCAACGCCATATTATATGCCTCATTTCGATAAACAGTTTAGAAATGCGATCGAAAATACGATTCACGTTTTTTGTGTGAAGAAAAAACGGTTTTCAAAACTGCTCTTAAACCGCTTATATTTTGCCAAAAATTTAAGTTGCGTCATGATATTGGTGTCCATAGCTTTCCAACGATATATCGCAAGCCCCATTTGGGCAATGTTGGCAGAAGTTCAAACTAGTTCATTGGGAAGTCCAACGTACTACTAGCGGGGCAGGTCAGGTTGTGATCAGAATAGTGTTTATGTATATATATATATATATATATATACATATATATATATATATACATACATATATATATATATATATAAGATATGGTTGCAAAATGATAGGATCATCATGGATGTGCCAGGGGCCACAACCGAAGTGGCGACCCTGAAGCAAGCGCTGTTCGAGGCCGAAAACAAAGCGGCCAAGAAGTGCACCGAGCGGGAGAAACATGAGGCACGGGTGGGCGAGGTGCAGCAAGAGCTCCAGGCAGTCGTTAAGAAGCACGAGACATTGGAGCTTGACTCGAAGACGCGAGAGTCCGAGCTTGCCACGGCCCTCGAGAGCACAAAGCGTGCCAAGGCTGAAGCCCAAAAGGCCCTTCAGGAAATTGAGGCGATGAGGAAGATAGCGGCGGGTAAGGCATTCATTATGCAAAGCAAGCATGTGAAAGTAAATTACTTGTTACTTACCCGAGTCTGGAGCTCTCCAGGAGCATTAGCAGATTTGCCCCGCAGCGTGTCAGATGCCGCAAAGTACTACCAGGCCGAGGAGGGAAGCTCGAGGAGAAGTTGTTCTGGTCTCAGTATACTGGGACCGAACACCCGATGCCTGTGAGCGACCAGCTGAAGCAACTGGTCAAGCTGCACAAGGCGGCCGAACAGGCCATGAGGGGCCAAATATTTTGGATGTGGCCTGGCGACTCCCTTCCCAACAGCTATTTTAGCTTGGTGAGGCGGCTTGTGGATGCCTACCCACGGATGGAAGTCATAAAGCGGTCCATCTGCATCGAAGGTGCACGCCGGGCTTTTGCCCGTGCGAAGGTGCACTGGGCCAAGATGGACGCCGAGAAGCTGGTGAAGGAGGGGCCACCATAGGGCAAGGAGCATCGCCACCCTGAAATGTATTATGAGGGTGTCCTGAAGGCTTCCCGTCTTGTGGCGGGCGAGTGTGCGAAGGATGTAATTTTTGAATGAACTTGCTCGTGTGATCATGTATTATGAAAACTTGTTCATGCACGCTATGCAACGCTTGCTTGAATTTAAAATATTACCTTCTGTGCGGCTATTTATCAAATCTGAGAGATGGCCAGTCGTTGGCTTCTGCCCCCATGCCACGAGTGCTGGGGTGTTCGGGATAAATCTGAGCACTCTTTTTCCCATTGTTGGGTCCTTCAAGGGAGGTGCTCAGCACAACGAACAAGGCAATCAGACTATAATGCTTTATCACTCTCACTTAGCCATAGAAGTCTACAATTTTAAATTTTGGTGAAGCCCCTAGTATTCGGAAGGCCGAATTCGAGGCGCTATACACGCCTAAGTCGGACAAAGCCGACTCCTCACCCTAAGCGGCATAAGTCTTTAGGTACTCGAGACCTCTTGAACAGAGACCAGCTCTCGCCTTATCATGATAGTCAGTTTTAGCTTTCTCTACTGAGGTGCTTGCCCAGATGAACCGAGGCACAATCACAGTAGTTCTCCCAGTGCTACCTTGGCTGATATAGCGGAACATAAGGTACCAAAACATGGGAGCCGGGAAAACCCAACTATTGACCCAAGACATGATTCGGAGCTGATGCATATAATGCTATAAGTTCAGGGTGTCGCACTGTCGAAAGTGTTCGAACTTCTCACGTCGTATTATGGGGTACACTTAAGCCCATGGCGTATTGGCCGTACCAGAGTGTACGGGTGCTGAATGTCATGAATGAACATATATATATAAAAAGAATAGAGAATGCGGTAATAGTCTAGTGCTATGCATTGTTTATTCAAAAAGGTGCGTCGAAGCAAAATGATACAAGTAGTGCGATAAGCAAAAGTAGGACTATTTGACATGTCCCCTCCAAGGGTAAGCTGAGGAATGGTATTTAAAGCAGGTATTTCACTCGTTATCAGAGACCACCTGGGAGTTCCATGGTGCGATGTAGCTTTCTGCCTCCTTGGTTGTTGTATCATGTGTCCGACAATCGTACTGCCGGAAGGGGTTTCCAGAGAGTAAAGTCCTGAAAGAGAGAAAAAATAACAAAGCGGGAAGCCCCTAGTGCGGTTGAGCCGCGTTTTGGGGTGTGCCGTAGTCGTGCCCCCCCACCTATGCCCAGGGTATTTTCAATGTGTAATTATGTACGCATGGCACGGATTTTGCTGTTTGGCTAGGACTGGGGTGGGGGCCGCATTGCTATGCGAGCTCGGAATGTGCCAGGCGATCTTGTTGCAGATTACTCCAGGCCCGCTTGATGGTGTCCATGTGTTTAATCACCGAACTGGTGGATTGCCTGAAGATGCTGCTTTGTGCTTCTGCTGCGAGGGCCGCAGTGTGCTCCTCCGTGCAGAGAGAGTGCTTTGTGTTTCCATTGACTGTGATGACCCACCGAGGTCCTGGCATCTTGAGCTTGAGGTATGCATAATGTGGTACCGCATTGAATCTCGCAAATGCTGCTCGCCCGAGCAGTGCGTGATAGCCACTGCGGAACGGGACTATATCGAAGATTAACTCCTCGCTTCGGAAGTTATCCGGGGATCCAAAGACCACTTCCAGTGTGACTGAGCCTGTGCAATGGGCCTCTACACCTAGTATGACGCCTTTGAAGGTCGTTTTTGTGGGTTTGATCCTTGAGGGGTCTATACCCATTTTGCGCAATGTGTCCTGATAAAGCAGGTTCAGGTTGCTGCCGCCGTCCATAAGGACTCGAGTGAGGTGAAATCCGTCGATGATTGGGTCTAGGACCAGTGCGGCGAATCCGCCATGACTGATACTAGTGGAGTGGTCCCTGCGATCGAAGGTGATCGGACAGGAGGACCATGGGTTGAACTTTGGGGCGACTGGCTCCAACGCATATACGTCCCTTAGCGCACGCTTCCGCTCCCTCTTGGGGATGTGGGTTGCGTATATCATGTTCACCGTCCGCACTTGTGGGGGGAACCTCTTCTGTCCTCCAGTGTTCGGCGGCCGGGGCTCCTCCTCGTCATCGCTATGTAACCCCTTATCTTTGTTTTCGGCATTTAACTTGCCGGCCTGCTTGAACACCCAACATTCCCTGTTGGTGTGGTTGGCTGGCTTGTCAGCGATGCCGTGTATTTGACACGAGTGCTTCTTGATACGTCTCCAACGTATCTAAATTTTTTTGATTGCTCCATGCTATATTATATACTGTTTTGGACTATATTGGGCTTTATTTTCCACTTTTATATTATTTTTGGGACTAACCTATTAACCGGAGGCCTAGCCCAGAATTGTTGTTTTTTGCCTATTTCAGTGTTCCGAAGAAACGGAATATCAAACTGAGTCCAAACGGAATGAAACCTTCGGGAATGTGATTTTCTCACCGAACATGATCCAGGAGAGTTGGAACCTACGCCAAGGCATCAGAGAGGCGATCACGAGGGTGGGGGGCGTGCCCCCTGCCTTGTGGGCCCCTCAGTGCTCCACCGACGTACTTCTTCCTCCTATATATACATAGGTACCCCCAAACGATCAGATACGGAGCCAAAAACCTAATTCCACCGCCACAACTTTCTGTATCCACAAGATCCCATCTTGGGGCCTGTTCCGGAGCTCCGCCGGAGAGGGCCATCATCACGGAGGGATTCTACATCATCATCATAGCCTCTCCGATGAAGTGTGAGTAGTTTACCTCAGACCTTCGGGTCCATAGTTAGTAGCTAGATGGCTTCTTCTCTCTTTTTGGATCTCAATACAAATTTCTCCCCCTCTCTTGTGGAGATCTATTCGATGTAATCTTCTTTTTGTTGTGTGTTTGTTGACATTGATAAATTGTGGGTTTATGATCAAGTCTATCTATGAATAATATTAGAATCTTCTCTGAATTCTTTTATGTATGATTGGTTATCTTTGCAAGTCTCTTCAAATTATCCATTTGGTTTGGACAACTAGATTGGTAGTTCTTGCCATGGGAGAAGTGCTTAGCTTTGGGTTCGATCTTGTGGTGTCCTTTCCCAGTGATAGAAGGGGCAACAAGGCACGTATTTTATCATTGCCATCGAGGATAACAAGATGGGGTTTATTTCATATTGCATGAATTTATCTCTCTACATCATGTCATCTTGCTTAAGGCGTTACTCTGTTTTTAACTTAATACTCTAGATGCATGCTAGATAGCGGTCCATGAGTGGAGTAATCGTAGTAGATGCAGAATCGTTTCGGTCTACTTGTCACGGACGTGATGCCTATATACATGATCATGCCAAGATATTCTCATAACTATGCTCAATTCTGTCAATTGCTCAACACTAATTTGTTCACCCACCGTAGAATACTTATGCTCTTGAGAGAAGCCACTAGTGAAACCTATGGCCCCCAGGTCTATTCTCATCATGTCCATCACTTTAATCTTGCTGTGCTTTTTTACTTTGCCTTTACTTTTCACTTTGCATCTTTATACCAAAAATACCAAAAATATTATATCTATCAGATCTCACTCTCGTAAGTGACCGTGAAGGGATTGACAACCCCTAATCGCATTGGTTGCGAGTAGCTATCGTTTTGTGCAGGTACGAGGGACTTGAGCGTGGCCTCCTACTGGATTGATACCTTGGTTCTCAAAAACTGAGGGAAATAATTACACTACTCTGCTGCATCGTCCCTTCCTCTTCGGGGAAAACCAACACAAGCTCAAGAGGTAGCAAGAAGTATATTTGGCGCCGTTGCCGGGGAGTATACGCAAAAAGTCAACATACCAAGTACCCATCACAATCCCTATCTCTCGCATTACATTATTTGCCATTTGCCTCTCGTTTTCCTCTCCCCCACTTCATCCTTGCCATTTTATTCTCCCTCTCTCTCTCTCTCTCTATCCTCCCTCTCTATTTGCCTCTTTTACCCGTTTGCTCTTGTCTGCTCGTGTGCTAGTCTGCTTGTTTGTCGCGATGGCTCAATATAATACTAAATTATGTGACTTCACCAATACCAACAATAATGATTTTCTTAGCACTCTGATTGCTCCTCTTACCGATGCTGAATCTTGTGAAATTAATACTGCTTTGTTGAATCTTGTTATGAAAGATCAATTCGCCGGCCTTCCTAGTGAAGATGCCGCTTCTCATCTGAATAGCTTCGTTGATTTATGTGATATGCAAAAGAAAAAAGATGTCGACAATGATGTCGTTAAATTGAAGCTATTTTCTTTTTCACTTAGAGATCGTGCTAAAGCTTGGTTTTCATCTTTGCCTAAAAATAGTATTGATTCTTGGAACAAGTGCAAAGATGCTTTTATCTCTAAGTATTTCCCTCCTGCTAAGATCATCTCTCTTAGAAATGATATTATGAACTTTAAGCAACTTGATCATGAACATGTTGCACAAGCTTGGGAGAGAATGAAATTAATGATACGTAACTGCCCTACTCATGGTTTGAATTTGTGGATGATTATACAAAAATTTTATGCCGGATTGAATTTTGCTTCTAGAAATCTTTTAGATTCGGCCGCAGGAGGCACTTTTATGGAAATCACATTAGGAGATGCTACTAAACTCCTAGATAATATTATGGTTAATTATTCTCAATGGCATATTGAAAGATCTTCTAATAAAAAAGTGCTTGCGATAGAAGAAATCAATGTTTTGAGTGGAAAGATGGATGAAGTTATGCAATTATTTGCTACTAAGAGTGTTTCTTCTGATCCTAATGATATGCCTTTGTCTACTTTGATTGAGAATAACAATGAATCTATGGATGTGAATTTTGTTGGTAGGAATAATTTTGGTAACAACGCTTATAGAGGGAAGTTTAATCCTAGGCCATATCCTAGTAATCCTTCTAATAATTATGGGAATTCCTACAACAACTCTTATGGAAATTATAATAAGATGCCCTCTGAATTTGAGAATAGTGTTAAAGAGTTTATGAATCCACAAAGAATTTTAATGCTTTTCTTGAAGAGAAATTGCTTAAAAAGTTGATGATTTGGCTAGGAACGTAGATAGAATTTCTCTTGAGATCGATTCTTTAAAGATTAGATCTATTCCTCCTAAGCATGATATCAATGAGTCTCTCAAAGCCACGAGAATTTCCATTGATGAGTGCAAGGAGAGAACCGCTAGGATGCGTGCTTCCAAAGATGCCTTTATTAAAGCGTGTTCTTCCAATTCCTATGAAAATCAAGATGAAGATCTAAAAGTTATTGATGTGTCTCCTATTAAATCTTTGTTTTGCAATATGAATCTTGATGAAACTGAATATGATCTTCCTTTACCTAGAAGGCGTTCTAAAAATTCGGAGTATTTAGATCTTTATGATGAAATTGATGAAAGTGGGATTGAAAGAAATAAAAATCTAGATGTTGCTAAACCCACTATATTGGATTTCAAGGAATTTAATTATGAAATTTGCTCTTTAATTGATTGTATTTCCTTGTTGCAATCCGTGCTAAATTCTCCACATGCTTATAGTCAAAAGAAACCTTCACCGAACATATTGTTGATGCCTTGATGCAATCTTATGAAGAAAAACTTGAGTTGAAAGTTTCTATCCCTAGAAAACTCTATGATGAGTGGGAACCAACTATTAAAATTAAAATTAAAGATCATGAGTTTTATGCTTTGTGTGATTTGGGTGCTAGTGTCTCCACTATTCCCAAGACTTTATGTGATTTGCTAGATTTCCGTAATTTTGATGATTGCTCTCTAAACTTGCATATTGCGGATTCTACTATTAAGAAACCTATGGGAAAGATTAATGATGTTCTTATTGTTGAAAATAGGAATTATGTGCCCGTAGTTTTGATTGTTCTTGATATAGATTGCAATCCTTCTTGCCCTATTATTCTTGGTAGACCTTTCCATAGAACGGTTGGTGCGATTATTGATATGAAGGAAGGGAATATTAGATTTCAAGTTCCATTAAGAAAGGGCATGGAACACTTTCCAAGAAATAAAATGAAATTGCCATATGAAACTATCATGAGAGCCACTTATGGATTGCCTACCAAAGATGGCAATACCTAGATCTATCCTCGCTTTTATGCCTACCTAGGGGCGTTGAACGATAGCGCTTGTTGGGAGGCAACCCAGTTTTACCTTTATTCCTTGCTTTTTGCTCCTGTTTAGTAATAAATAAATTATATAGCCTCTGTTTTGGTTGTGTTTTTTGTGTTTAATTAGTGTTTGTGCCAAGTAGAACCATTGGGAAGACTTGGGGAAGTCTTGTTGAACTTGCTGTAAAAAAACAGAAACTTTAGCGTTCACGAGAACTGCTATCATTTTTATTTGGAGAGTGCTATTTAGTTAATTCCTTTCTCAGATGATTAATATATAAATTCCTCACGTCCAGCAATTTATTTTAGAATTTTTGGGGTTCCATATCTTGCGCTAGCTACAGATTACTACAGACTGTTCTGTTTTGACAGATTCTGTTTTTCGTGTGTTGTTTGCTTATTTTGATGAATCTATGGTTAGTAAAATAGTTTATAATCCATAGAGAAGTTGGAACACAGTAGGTTAACACCAATATAAATAAAGAATGAGTTCATTACCATACCTTGAAGTGGTCTTTTGTTTTATTTCCTTAACGGAGCTCACGAGTTTTCTACTTTAAGTTTTGTGTTGTGAAGTTTTCAAGTTTTGGGTGAATTCTTTTGATGGATCAAGGAACAAGGAGTGGAAAGAGCCTAAGTTTGGGGATGCCCATGCCACCCCCAAGATAATCCAAGGACACCAAAAAGTCAAAGCTTGGGGATGCCCCGGAAGGCATCCCCTCATTCGTCCACTTCCATCGGTAATTTACTTGGAGCTATATTTTTATTCACCAACATGATATGTGTTTTGCTTGGAGTGTCTTGTAATATTTGTGTCTTTATGTCTTAGTATGCCACAATCATCCTTGTTGTACACACCTTTTGAGAGAGCCATACATGAACTAAAATTTGATAGAATACTCTATGTGCTTCACTTATATCTTTTGAGCTAAGTAGTTTTGCTCTATGTGCTTCACTTATATATTTTGAGCGTTATAATTTTGCTCTATGTGCTTCACTTAGATCTTTTAGAGCACGGTGGTGGATTTGTTTTAAAGAAACTATTGATCTCTCATGCTTCACTTAAATTATTTTGAGACTCTCTTAATAGCATGGTATTTTGCTTAATAATAACATGCTTGGTATTCAAGATTTGTGAAACTTTCTTTTGAGTGTGTTGAATACTAAGAAAAGATTGAAGCATGATAATTGTTTTGAGATATGGAGGTGATAATATTAAAGTCATGCTAGTTGAGTAGTTGTGAATTTAAAGAATACTTGTGTTAAAGTTTGTGATTCCCGTAGCATGCACGTATGGTGAACCGTTATGTGATGAAGTCGGAGCATGATTTATTTATTGATTGTCTTCCTTATGAGTGGCGGTTGGGGATGAGCGATGGTCTTTTCCTACCAATATATCCCCCTAGGAGCATGCGCGTAATACTTTGCTTTGATAACTTCTAGATTTTTGCAATAAGTATATGAGTTCTTTATGACTAATGTTGAGTCCATGGATTATACGCACTCTCACCCTTCCACCTTTGATAGCCTCTCTAATACCGCGCACTTTTCGCCGGTATCATACACCTACCATATACCTTCCTCAAAATAGCCACCATACCTAACTATTATGGCATTTCCATAGCCATTCCGAGATATATTGCCATGCAACTTTCCACCGTTCTGTTTATTATGACACACTCCATCATTGTCATATTGCATATCCCGGTACACCACCAGAGGCATTCATATAGAGTCATATTTTGTTCTAAGTATTGAGTTGTAATTGTTGAGTTGTAAGAAAAATAAAAGTGTGATGATCATCATTATTAGAGCATTGTCCCAGTGAGGAAAGAATGATGGAGACTATGATTCCCCTATAAGTCGGGATGAGACTCCGAACGAAAAATAAAATAAAATAAAAGAGGCCAAAGAAGCCCAAATAAAAAGAGGCCATAAAAAAAGAGAAAAGGCCCAAATAAATAAAAATAAAAAATGAGAGAAAAAGAGAGAAGGGACAATGTTACTATCCTTTTACCAAACTTGTGCTTCAAAGTAGCACCATGATCTTCATAGTAGAGAGTCTCTCATGTTATCACTTTCATATAATAGTGGGAATCTTTCATTATAGAACCTGGCTTGTATATTCCAATGATGGGCTTCCTCACATTGCCCTAGGTCTTCATGAGCAAGCAAGTTGGATGCACACCCACTTAGTTTCTTTTTGAGCTTTCCTATACTTATAGCTCTAGTTCATCCGTTGCATGGCAATCCCTACTCACTCACATTAATATCTATTGATGGGCATCTCCATAGCCCGTTGACACACCTAGTTGATGTGAGACTATCTTCTCATTTTTGTCTTCTCCACAACCACCATTCTATTCCACCTATAGTGCTATATCCATGGCTCACGCTCATGTATTGCGTGAAGATTGAAAAAGTTTTGAAAAATTTAGAGTATGAAACAATTGCTTGGTTGTCATCGGGGTTGTGCATGATTTAAATACTTTGTGTGGTGAAGATAGAGCATAGCCAGACTATATGATTTTGTAGGGATAACTTTCTTTGGCCATGTTATTTTGAGAAGACATAATTTCTTTGTTAGTATGCTTGAAGTATTATTATTTTATGTCAATATAAACTTTTGTATTGAATCTTTCGAATATGAATATTCATATCACAATTAAGAAGATTTGCATTGAAATTATTCCAAGTAGCACTCCACATCAAAAATTCTCTTTTTATCATTTACCTACTCGAGGACGAGCAGGAATTAAGCTTGGGGATGCCTGATACATCTCCAACGTATCTATAATTTTTGATTGCTCCATGCTATATTACCTACTGTTTTGGACTATATTGGGCTTTATTTTCCACTTTTATATTATTTTTGGGACTAACCTATTAACCGGAGGCCCAGCCCAGAATTGCTATTTTTTGCCTATTTTAGTGTTTCAAAGAAACGGAATATCAAACGGAGTCCAAACGGAATGAAACCTTCGGGAACGTGATTTTCTCACCGAATGTGATCCAGGAGACTTGGACCCTTCACCAAAGCATCAGAGAGGCGGTCACGAGGGTGGGGGGCGCCCCCCACCTAGGGCGTGCCCCCTGCCTCGTGGGCCCCTCGGTGCTCCATCGACGTACTTCTTCCTCCTATATATACATACGTACCCCCAAACGATCAGATACGGAGCCAAAAACCTAATTCCACCGCCACAACTTTCTGTATCCACGAGATCCCATCTTGGGGCCTGTTCCGGAGCTCCGCCGGAGAGGGCCATCATCACGGAGGGATTCTACATCATCATCATAGCCTCTCCGATGAAGTGTGAGTAGTTTATCTCAGACCTTCGGGTCCATAGTTAGTAGCTAGATGGCTTCTTCTCTCTTTTTGGATCTCAATACAAAGTTCTCCCCCTCTCTTGTTGAGATCTATTTGATGTAATCTTCTTTTTGCGGTGTGTTTGTTGAGACCGATGAATTGTGGGTTTATGATCAAGTCTATCTATGAATAATATTTGAATCTTCTCTGAATTATTTTATGTATGATTGGTTTTCTTTGCAAGTCTCTTCGAATTATCCGTTTGATTTGGCCAACTAGATTGGTAGTTCTTGCCATGGGAGAAGTGCTTAGCTTTGGGTTCGATCTTGCGGTGTCCTTTCCCAGTGACAGAAGGGGCAGCAAGTCACGTATTGTATCATTGCCATCGAGGATAACAAGATGGGGTTTATTTCATATTGCATGAATTTATCTCTCTACATCATGTCATCTTGCTTAAGGCGTTACTCTGTTTTTAACTTAATACTCTAGATGCATGCTAGATAGCAGTCGATGAGTGGAGTAATAGTAGTAGATGCAGAATCATTTCGGACTACTTGTCACGGACGTGATGCCTATATACATGATCATGCCTAGATATTCTCATAACTATGCTTAATTCTGTCAATTGCTCAACAGTAATTTGTTCACCCACCGTAGAATACTTATGCTCTTGAGAGAAGCCACTAGTGAAACCTATGGCCCCCGGGTCTATTCTCATCATATCAATCTCCATCAATTTAATCTTGCTTTGCTTTTTATTTTGCCTTTACTTTTTACTTTGCATCTTTATACCAATAATACCAAAAATATTATATCTATTAGATCTCACTCTCGTAAGTGACCGTGAAGGGATTGACAACCCCTAATCGCGTTGGTTGCGAGTAGCTATCGTTTTGTGCAGGTACGAGGGACTTGAGCGTGGCCTCCTACTGGATTGATACCTTGGTTCTCAAAAACTGAGGGAAATACTTACGCTACTCTGTTGCATCATCCCTTCCTCTTCGGGGAAAACCAACGCAAGCAATAGAGGTTGCACTTCTTTTGAATGGCTTTTTCCGCTGACCGGGTTTAGAGCCTCTGAATCCGGCATTGACTGCCGTATCCTCGGTATTGTTGATGTTGATGCGGCGCTTGTGTTTGTTGCGACGTGACCTGCCTTTGCTATCCTTGGTATCTAAAGTACCATGGTTCTTGATATATTATTGTTGCGAGCCAGCCAGCTGTCCTCTCCCGTGCAAAAGCGGGTCATGAGTGTCGTGAGTGCTCATAGATTTCGGCTTTTCCTGGCCAAGGTGCCGGGCGAGCCACTCATCACGGATGTTGTGCTTAAAAGCTGCTAGGGCCTCTGCATCCGAACAGTTGACGGTTTGATTTTTATTTGTCAGGAACCATGTCCAGAATTGCCTGGCCGATTCCTCTGGCTGCTGAATTATGTGGCTCAAGTCATCGGCATCTGGTGGTCGCACATAAGTGCCCTGGAAGTTGTCGAGGAATGCGGCTTCCAGATCTTCCCAACAGCTAATGGATTCTGCTGGCAGGCTTTTGAGCCAATGCCGAGCTGGTCCTTTGAGTTTGAGTGGGAGGTATTTGATAGCGTGTAGATCGTCGCCGCGGGCCATGTGGATGTGTAGGAGGAAGTCCTCGATCCATACTGCAAGATCTGTTGTACCATCGTATGATTCGATATTTACGAGTTTGAAACCCTCTGGGATTTGGTGATCCATTACTTCATCTGTGAAGCATAGGGGGTGTGCGGCAGTCTGTACTGGGCTATGTCGGTGTACTAGAATAGGGGTACCCTAGTACCCTGAACTTGTGCACGGGCAGTTGCAGCACCCCGCGGCAAGGCTTGCCGGGCGAACGCCAAGATCCTTCGTGGTTCCCTTGGAGCCATTCAAGAACAAAGTATTTAAGCTCAGGAGACAAGGCCCCGGCAAGAGGAGCTTGCCGGGAAGGCCAACCAAGGCACTCCAAGGAACTTGCCGCGACGCGCCACGCGCTCCGGCAAGGCAACAAGGCCCCGGCAAGAGGAGCTTGCCGGGAAGACCAACCAAGGTACCTCGAGGCCCGGTGAGCGGCAAGCTTCCGGACCCGACAAGATAACAGCAGCGGCAAGGCGCTTGCCGCGGCAGGCGGCCACTCTGTGCCCACGCTCCAGCGCATCCACCAACGTGTCACTCTGGGGGCCTCTCCAGGCGCGCGTGGCGGGAGGCTGTGCAGCCAGCGGTGCACAGTGGCCTGCAAAGCTGACAAGATCGCCATCGTGGCGAACGGTGGCGCCCCTAACGGTCCTTTTCTGCACTGTTTGGGCGACTCAGACGGGCACTTAATTCCCTTGTCCCCTGCCGTCAGGGTTAGGCAGGGTGCACTATACAAGTAACTGTACCAACCACCTCACTTTTTACATTTGTACCCTTCTCTGCGTTGCCACCTGTCGGTGACCCCTTTAGCGTATAAAAGGAGGCCCATGCGCAACGTAGAGGGGGTTCGGAGGTTCGCGAGGTTCGACTAGTTCGGAACCCAGAAAAACACTATGCTCTCTCTCTCGGGAGCAAGAACACAAGATAATCAAACAAGCAGCTGTAGGAGTGTTATCTCTCCGGAGAGCTCTGAAGCTGGGTAAACTGCTCGTGTGCTTCGCCTCGATCTGCTCTTCGTGTGATCTCCGCCCCACGCCAAACCGAAAGGGGCCCGGTTCGCCGGCCCCATAGGTGTTCATGGATCAGTTTCCCCAGCATCTTTGGCGCGCCAGGTAGGGGGCGTCGAGATTGTGTGAACCTGATCTGGTGTTCACACGAGCTAGACCTTCATTCCCTTCACCAACATGCCACCGAAGAATAAGACTTCGGCGGCAGCCGCTCCGTCCACGTCACTTCCGCCACCGTTGGAGCAAACGGGTGGTGGAATGGACTCTGGCAGAAGAATGGACGTCGATGAGGAAGCTTACGATGCTGCCAGGTCCAATAACAAGGCTGCACAAACCTCGGCGACTGTACATGTTCCGTGCCACTCTCAGGAGGCGCAAGACCAACAGCGTCCTGGCACTTGTGGTGCCATACGCATGATAGGCCAAGACCAAGCTGGTGAATCTCGGGGCGCTCAAGACCAGCATGCACGCCAGCGTGCTGGCACGAGCGGGGCATGGTCGCCTGGACGGGATACTGCTCCTTCTAACATAGTTAGAAGTCCGAGCACGTCCCGCTCCTCGCGCCGTCCGCCACTGCCACCCACCACTCCAGCAGAAGCTTTGGCGCGAGCTCAACTACTCCTAGACTACCCTCCGACGTCGGACAAGATCGACGAATGGAGGGCCACCATTCAGAGTCTCATCGGCTACGCCAACGGCGACACTCCACGGCGGCCGAGCGCGTCGCCGCCGCGGCAGGGTTGCCAGGCGCGAGCCGGTGGCGATGAAACAGGTGGAGGTGCAACTACCATGCAATCACCGCCCCGAAGGCCAAGATCGCTGACTCGCCGTATCCACCTCGACAGCGACTCCACCGCATCGTTAGATCCACGAGCTCGTCGCGATCAGCGCCAAATTCTTCATGATCGACAACAAGAAGACGCTCGAACTCGCATCGAGCGCCGAAGAGAAGCGCGACGTCAATCCGACAAGCGCGGTGGGCCCTCTGTTGACATGCATGCGCCAGGGGAACTAGGCGATCTGCCGTACGCGGTAGGTTGCCCTGCGTTCACTCGTGAGCTGCGGCAAGTCCAGTGGCCCAGCACGAAGAACTTCAAGCCAGACGTACCGGAGAAGTACGACGGCAAGATGCATCCGTCGGAGTTCCTCAGCATTTACACTATTGCGGTGCAGGCTGCTGGAGGACGGGATGACAAGATCCTTGCCAACTACTTCCCGCTGGTGCTCAAGCCCAATATCAGGTCCTGGCTCATGCACTTGCCGGACAACTCCATATCCTCTTGGGCTGATCTGTGCCATCAGTTTGTCGGCGCCTTCACAGGCGGACACAAGCCTCATGGCCAGGAGAGTGATCTTCATCTGCTCGCCCAGAAGGAAGGAGAGCCCCTGCGCAAGTACATTCAGAGATTCAGGAGTGTGCAGCACAACATTCCAGACCTCCACCCTGCCGCGGTGATCAGCGCGTTCCATCAGAACGTGTGGAACCGCAGGATGCGGGAGGAAATGGTGATGTGCAAGATCAGGGACGTCAGTGAGTTATATGCACTGGCCGACAAGTGTGCACGTGCTGAGGAAGGGAGGAGACTCCCCGGAGAGAATGTAGGAGCGGGAGGATCTGCCAGTGAAGATGCTGCCCCGGCAAGGAAAAACCGGCGGCGGAACAACAAGAAGAGGAAAGGCAAAGAGGTGCTAGTTGTTGAGCAGTCCGGCAACGGTGGTGGCGCCAAGGAAGCCAAAGCTGGTGACTCCGGCAAGGAGGTTGCTGCGGAGGTGGCGGTCGTCGACAAACAGGACGGCACCAACAAGCAGTATTGCAAGATCCACCGCACCAAGGGCCATGATCTCCAGAACTGTAAGAAAGTCGAGCAGCTTGTTGAGCAACAGAAAGCTGAATACGAGCGGCGCGACAAGGAGAAGGCCCAGGAAGGTGTTGGGGGATCCGGCAAGAAACGTCCCGGCCGAGGAGGACGCCGCGGCAAGGCCAAGCAGCGGCAAGGAGACAGACCTCCTCGCGGCCGGGACAAGGATGAAGATGACGAAAACGATGAAGACATGGATGATGATGAGACTGATGAGCAGGAGTTCCAGAAAGCAACAAAGGTCCTGTGCGTTGACGGTGGTGCTTCTCTGCATACCTCGCACCGTCAGCTCAAGCAGTGGGTGCGGGAAGTTAATGCAGCAAAACCACCCGTCGAGTCACGCAAGCCTCTGAAATGGTCCAGCACGCCTATCATCTTTGATATTGAGGACCACCCTGATCGCATAACTGCGGTCGGGTGCTTGCCGATGTTGGTTTCACCAACAATCCGCAACCTCAAGGTCACTAAGATGCTAGTTGATGGCGGGGCCGGCTTGAACCTGATCTCCTCCGCGGTGCTCCAGAAACTCCAGATCCCTGACAGCGAGCTCGAAGAGACCGGTACATTTCAAGGAATCAACCCGGGAAGAAGCAAGCCGAAGGGAAAGATCACGTTGCCGGTAACATTTGGCAGCGAGCTGAACTTCAGGACTGAGAGGGTCACATTTGATGTTGCTGACTTTCCATTACCTTACAATGGAATCCTTGGCCGTCCAGCACTCGCCAAGTTCATGGCAGCCTCTCAATATGCGTACAACGTACTGAAAATGCCAGGCCCGATAAGTGTCATCTCTGTCCCTGGCGACAAGAAGGATGCTCTTATCTGTGCCGACAAGATCTACCGGGAAGCAGCAGCCGCAGCAGAACGTAAGACACTTGCTGCTGAAGCTCCCGGGGGGAAGAAGAAGACCAAGTCCGGCAAGAGCTCTGATGCCCACTCCGGCAAGCGCACCTCTTCGGAGTGCTACGCTACCGTTGAGGACGCACCATCGAGCTCCACCGGCAAGTGTTAGAAGGCAATGGCAGCTCCACCTGAGACCAAGAAGGTGTCCGCCAAGGAGGACGACACTGGTGGTACCTTCACCATTAGCGCCACTCTTGACCCCAAATAGGAAAGCGCGCTCGTTGCTTTCCTGTGGGCGAATGTCGACGTGTTTGCGTGGCAACCGTCTGATATCCCCGGTGTTCCCAGGAAAGTAATTGAGCACCACCTTGCCGTCTGTCCTCATGCGCGGCCCGTCAAGCAGAAAGTCAGGAAACAGGCAGTGGAGCGCCAAGAATTCATCGCAGAAGAAATCAAGAAGTTGGAAGTAGCAGGCCTTGTCAGAGGAGTGCTCCATCCCACGTGGTTGGCCAATCCTGTTGTCGTGCGCAAGGCTAACGGGAAATGGAGACTTTGTATTGACTTCACTGATGTTAATAAAGCTTGTCCCAAAGACCCATTTCCCTTGCCGCACATTGACCAAATTATTGACTCCACAGCTGGATGTGATTTGCTTTCATTTCTTGATGCATACTCAGGATACCATCAGATCTTCATGGCAGAAGAGGATGAAGAGAAAACCGCATTTATCACCCCGTGTGGCACGTATTGCTTCGTACGGATGCCTTTCGGTTCGAAGAATGCTGGTTCAACATTCGCAAGGGTGGTCCACCACGCTTTTGAGCCGTAGATGCACAGAAATGTGGAAGCCTACATGGATGACATAGTGGTCAAGAGCAAGAACAGGGCGACGCTGATTCAAGATTTAGACGAGACATTTGCAAATTTGCGCAAGATCAACCTCCAGCTTAACCCCGAGAAGTGCGTGTTTGGAGTCCCTTCCGGCAAGCTTCTCGGGTTCTTCATGTCTCAGCGGGGAATTGAAGCCAATCCCGACAAGATCAAGGCCATTGAGCAGATCGAAGCACCAAAGCGCGTCAAGGATGTACGCAGGCTTGCCGGTTGCGTGGCTGCTCTCAGCAGGTTTATCTCCAGATCTGCTGAGCGCACCCTGCCATTTTTCAAAATTTTGAAAAAGGCAGGTCCAATAAAATTGACTCGGGAGGCGGAGGCTTCGCTGCAGGACTTGAAGAGATACCTATCCTCCACTCCAACACTTGTCGCACCTAAGCCGCAAGAGAAGTTGCTGCTGTATATAGCGGCAACCAATCAAGTGGTTAGTGCTGCGTTAGTGGCGGAGAGGGAGGCAGATGATAAGCCAGCAACCACAGCAGATGCATCCAGCGACAAGCAGGGGGCTTCGCCGACAAGCTCTGGTCCCGACAAAGATGGATCTGCGCAGGAGCATGATAAGATGCAGAAGAGAATGGTGCAGCGTCCAGTTTACTTTGTCAGTTCCCTTCTACTTGGGCTAGATCAAGGTACTCTGGTGTTCAGAAGTTGCTTTTCGGCATCCTCATGGCATCGAGAAAGCTGCGCCATTACTTCCAAGCACATGAGATCACAGTCGTCACTCACTTTCCGCTGAAGAGGATACTGCAAAATCCAGAAGCGACAGGCAGGATTGTCGAGTGGGCGCTGGAACTGTCAAGCTTTGGCCTCAAGTTTGAGAGCACTTCAACTATCCAAAGCGGAGCATTGGCAGAGTTCATAGCAGAATGGATGCCAACACCAGATGAAGAAATTCCAGAGATGAGCATCCCCGTCAAAGAGGCAAGCAAAGAGTGGTTGATGTACTTTGATGGTGCCTTCTCGCTACAAGGCGCCGGTGCGGGCGTGCTGCTTGTCGCGTCCACCGGAGAGCACCTCAAGTACGTAGTCCAGATGCACTTTCCCAAGGAGCAAGCAACCAACAATACTGCAGAGTATGAAGGATTGCTTGCCGGTCTCAGAATCGCAGCAGACCTTGGGATCAAGAAGCTCATTGTCAGGGGTGACTCACAGCTTGTCGTCCGCCAAGTGAACAAGAACTACCAGAGTCCATTGATGGAAGCATATGTTGATGAAGTGAGGAAGCTAGAAGAACACTTTGATGGCTTACAGATGGAGCATATCCCAAGAGCTCAGAATGACATTGCTGATGGCCTGTCAAAGTGCGCCGCACTAAAGTTACCTGTGGAACCAGGGATCTTTGTGCTCAAGTTGACTCAAGCATCTGTAACACCATCAACTGGACAAAGCAAGAAGAGGAAGTTGGTTTCTGGTGACTACTTTCCGGCAGAGCTCCCCGAAGCCGCCGCCAAGAAAGTCCCCAAGATCAACACCAAGGATGCTGAGGGGTAGTCTGCTCTGGCAAGCCTTATGGTTTGTTCCGTTGAAGCAGACGCTCCCGACAAGTTTTGCTCCGACAAGCTTGCCAGGGAACATCAAGCTCCGGCAGGGCCGCAAGTCCTTGCCGTAGAAGAGGATGTTCCCGCAGCAGTAGATGTGCCTTTAGTCCTCGTTGTCGAGCCACAAGCTCCAGCACGGGCACAGCAGATTGTCCATTTCCTTCAGACAAGAGAACTTCCCGAAGAGCAAGGAGAAGTGGAAAAAGTAGCCCGACAGTCTAGTATGTACCAGTTTGTCGATAGCATACTGTACAGAAGAAGACTCAACGGTGTGAAATTGAAGTGTATTTGCCGGGAAGATGGACAAAAGCTGTTGGCAGAGATACATGGAGGCATATGTGGCCACCACATTGGCGCAAGAGCACTTGCCGGCAAAGCTTTCCGGCAAGGTTTCTTTTGGCCGATAGCCCTCCAGGATGCAACTACACAAGTAACCAAGTGTGAAGCGTGCCAGTTCCACTCCAAACAGATACACCAGCCAGCTCAAGCTCTCCAGACGATCCCTTTATCCTGGCCATTTTCGGTCTGGGGGCTCGATATCGTCGGCCCTTTCCCCCGAGCTGTCGGGGCTTTGAGTACTTGAACGTCGCAATCAACAAGTTCACAAAGTGGCCGGAAGTGCAGCCAGTGAGGAAGGTGACAGCACAGTCAGCAGTCAAGTTCTTCAGGTCAATTGTTTACCGTTTCGGGATCCCTAACAGGATCATCACCGACAACGGCACGCAATTCACGAGCCGCACCTTCATGCAGTATGTCCAAGACCTTGGCGCCAAGGTCTGCTTCGCTTCTGTTGCTCATCCGAGAAGCAACGGTCAAGCAGAGAGGGCAAATGCTGAAGTGCTGCGCGGGCTCAAGACCAGAACTTTCGACAGGCTGCGCAAGTGCGGAAGAAACTGGATCGAGGAGCTGCCGGTGGTCCTTTGGTCGATCAGAACGACGCTAAATCGAGCCACTGGCCAGACGCCTTTCGCTCTAATCTATGGAGCAGAGGCAGTTCTCCCCACGGAACTCGTATACGGATCGCCTCAAGTGCTCGCTTATGATGAGCTTGAGCAAGAACAGCTGCGACAAGACGACGCGCTGCTCCTTGAGGAAGATCGTCTTCAGGCTACTGTACGAGCTGCTCGATACCAGCAAGCTTTGCGCCCCTACCATAGCCGCAAAGTTAAGGCCAGAAGCTTCGAGGAAGGCAACCTTGTTCTTCGGCGCGTTCAGTCCGCCAAGAATTCCAACAAGTTGACGCCGAAGTGGGAAGGCCCTTATCGGGTGAAACGAGTCACAAGGCCCGGCGCTGTCCGCCTTGAGACCGAAGATGGCATTCCGGTGAGCAACTCCTGGAACATAGAACATCTTCGTAAGTTTTTCCCGTAGGGCGCGGTTGCCGGAACCCGTTCTGGCAACCACCTTTTGTACAAGTCGTGCCGCTGTTCCATGTAATCCTTTGTACAAAGCCGGGCGCAGATCCCGTGCATAAGTAAAACCCCATGTGCTCCGCACAACTTGTCCATTTCATGCATTAGTTTCTTTCTTGCATGCGATTATCTGACACTTTGTGCAGCACCTACATCCGGTAAGCAATAACGAGCCGAAGGGCTCCATATCATCATTTTCTCTTCTTTCTTCTTTTTCAACAAAGGAAAAGAAGGTTCCCTCGCACACAAGTTTGCTGGGAGGGAAGGAGAAGATTGTGGTATGGACCAGGCGTCGTTCAAGCAAAGTTTTGCCTTGCCGGGAAGCAAAGAACAGAAAAGCTAAGTTGCCAAAGTTTGAGCAATTAGTTTTTAAATTTTTGAGTTATCTTCCTCGAACGACCCTGCTTTGTATGGAAAACTTGTGCGTGGAGGAACCAACTCGTGGCTAGTTGCGCCCTTACTTTGTTTCGAGTCCGCTCAACAACTTAAGTGTGCTGTATTTAGTCGCGACAAGGTTTCTTGTCGGAAGCAGCGCCGCCAGCAGGCTACTGACGTTCCGCACTCAGCGCTCGCGGCTCGGGCGCCTGCGCCGACAAGTTCCCTAGAAGCGTAGGGTAAAAACATACAAAGGAAGGAATCTAGTAGAGGAAATAACATAGCAATTGATAACAGAAATAAAGTTATATTACAAGATAACTTGTCGTAGCTCTAACAGACTGTTTTCATAACATGATTAGCAGCGACAAGGGAAAAGAACAAATGGGCGGCCTAGTCTACGCGGTCGCCCTCAAACCTCTTGATCTCGCTCACCTTGTCCACAATGGGTGCGACAAGGGCCTTGAGTGCGTCCCGATCGGCGTCTGGCGGCAAGGACTTGAGGATGTTGGTGAAGCTGAGGCCTGGATTGCGGAAGGCCACCTTCATCAGCACCTTCTGGAGAACCCCGGCGCAGATTTTGCGTGACTCGTCGGCCAGCTGCTTTGGGATCCTCTCCCGGAGGTGCTGGAGTGCCGTCGCCACGCCCTTGAAGAACAGGCTGAGCTTGGCGCTGGGTTGGAGATTCTCGTCGGAGGGATACCCAAAGTCCTCCATCCCCAGCTGCGTCAGCTCCTCGTCGATGACTGTGGCAATATTCACCAGACCCTCGGTCCAGTGCTCCACAGTATCTCTGAATGAGTTCTGGGTAACTGCGATGCTCTCCAGCAGCGCCTTGTCAGCTTTGACCTTCTCCGACAAGGTCTTCTCCCGCTCCTTGGCGGCGTCCAGCGTCTGCGTCAGCGTGGCCAGCTTCAACTCCAGGTCTGCATTGGAATCCTTGACGGTGCTGAGCTCCTTGCCCCTCTCAGCGAGAAGACCTTGCAGCTCACCGTGGGTGGCAGCATCCTTCTCACGCTCACGCTTGAGCGCGGCAAGCTCCTCGCCGCTCTTCCCGATGTTGTCCTCCAGCTGCGCCACCTTCTCCTCCAGCTCTTTCTTGGCAGCCTCTGCGATTGCGGCAGCGTCCTTTGCCTCCTTGAGCGCCCCGCCAAGTGCTTGCTCGCGCTCGGTGAGCTCCTCCTCGTAGCTGTCGAGGTTGGCCTTCCGCTGCACCAATTCGCCTTCTCGCGCGGACTGCTTCTCGGCGGCCAGCCTTTGTTCCTCCTCAGCTTCGGCCTTCTCGAGAAGGAAGGCCGTGCGCTCCTCGTCGAGTCGCTCCCGCTCCTGTGCCAGGGACCGGAGAGCTTCTTGATTGTGGCCCCGGAGCTCCTTCACGCGCTTCTCCATGTCAACTCCCGCCTTCGCGACAAGCGCTTCCCGGGAAGCCAGCTTGGCTTGCCGTGCGCGGTAGAGTGACAGCAGCTTCCGCAGCAGCTGCTCCTCCTCAGGCTCGCCACTGCTACTGCTGGGCGCGTCGACCAACGACAGTCCAGCAGAGGCGAGTACCTCCTCATCGAAAGTTTCCCCCTCGACCGGCGCCCTGGAGCTCGACGCCCAGGGTAGCTTGATGAAGATATCGTCATCGGCCTTCAAGTAGGCGCCGGGCCGGGGCTCCTCGGAGCCCGGCTCCGCAGAAGCGGCAGAGGGATCGGCGGTCGGCGCAGCGCCTGGCGCTCCTGCGGCCTCAGGGTCGTCAGTGCGATCGCCCGACCCCTCGCCGGCTTCTGCGACGTCAGCCTTGGCGGCCTCCTCGCCAGCAGTCTCATCAGCACCGGCCCCTTCTTCATTGGCGGCAGCGTCATCAGTGCTGCCATGCGCGCCTTCCTCGCCGGTGCCCTCTATCTCCATTGGCTCAGCAGTAGATGGGTCTGAAGAACGAAGAAGGGAGAAAAATCAATCAAAAATCCAAGAGAAGAAAATCAGAAGGAGAAGAACCCAAGGGAAAGTTTTTGGACAAGTGAATTACCTGTGCCAAGATCTGCAGTTGCGGTCTCGGCCGCCGCAGGATCGACGGTGCTGCCCCTTGCCGGAGAGTTCTCCCTTGCCGGAGAGCGCTCCCTTACCGGGAATTCCTCCCTTAGCGGCGTAGTCGAAGCAGATGGCACTTCGGGACCAGCTTCCGGGCGCTCCTGATATGGCTGCTCTGCTCCTACACAAATCAACAAGCAAGATATCAACAAAGAAAAAAGCACTCATGCGCGCCTGACAGCAGAAAGCTAACTATGAACTTACGCTGGGGGCTGCGCTGGGGGCTGTTTCGAGGAGTGGTTGCTGGGTCCATCAAGGTGGTCTCGGACCCACCCCCTGCTGACACGGTGGGGTCATCTTTGATGACAATCACCGCGGCCTTGGCCCTCTTCGCCGCTCTCTGGGCCAGCGTCCTGAAAAGAAAGGAGTCCAGATTGAAGCAAGTCAGATACAAGATAAAAACAGCAAGATTGAAGAACTACAAGAGCACCAAAGAAACTTACTCTTCTTCCTCCTCGTCGGAGC
Organism: Triticum dicoccoides; assembly: GCF_002162155.2. Taxonomy (NCBI): domain Eukaryota; kingdom Viridiplantae; phylum Streptophyta; class Magnoliopsida; order Poales; family Poaceae; genus Triticum; species Triticum dicoccoides. The sequence goes on along the minus strand of NC_041384.1, from coordinate 727,884,894 downwards.
TGAGTGCGGAAAGATCAAAGTCCGGCTCCCTTCCGGTGCGGCGAGGAGGAGGAGTAGGATCCCTTGCCCGCTTGGCGGGGGCGGTGGCGGTGGCCCGGGAAGATCCCGCTCCAGTTGCCGCTGCTGCGTGGGGCGCTCCCACGGCAACATTGCTTGCCGCGGTAGAGCATGTCGCACGGCTCGGTGGCTGTTGACCCGGCTGCCGCCCCGCTACGTCCGCGGCCCGGCGAAGACGCCTTCTTGGCGGGGCTGGGGGCTCCGCCTGCGGCAAGCTTTCTGAAGGCTCGGGCTCATCCTTGCCGGCCTCGCTCGTCTCAGCTTCAGAACCGGCAGGCTCTTCCTCGCCAATGAACTCCATGCGCTCGGCGAGGTTTGCCGCCTCTGCCGCCTCCGCCTCCTCCACAATGAACCCGAACGCGCCCGCGGCAGCTGCGGCCGCAACCTCTTCCGCCCTAGTGGCGATGCGCTGCAGCTCCTCGTCGGTGGTGTCACGGGTGAGGCTCTTCTGCTCGTCAGCGTGGACCGGCACTTCTTCCAAGTTGTCGAAGAACGCTTGCACGACGTCATCCGCAGGCTCTTGCCAAGTTGGAACGATTCCGTGTGAATCGCACAACGGCATCATGGCGCGGATCCGGTCAAGCGAAGAATTGTTGCACAATGGAACGACGCCCCTCGGCAGCGTGAATGGGTGCTGGGGGTCGGGTTTGAACAACTCCAGGAGCATTGCATCCAGCTCCAAGACGGTGAAGTTGTAGTTGAGGCCCGGCCGCAGCCTCATGATGTCCGCCGAGTTCTTGAATTACCAGGCGGGCCTCCCCCTCTCCTGCAGGGGGGCGATGCGGCGGCGGAGGAAATCTGCGCCTACAGCGCCTACAGTGAGCCCGGCAAGCCTGAGGCAAAGGATCCTAGTAATGGCGATCTTCAGCCTCTCGTCTTCCGGGGCCACGTTGCTCCAGTCATTGCCGCCCACTATTGGAGCTTGGCGCATGGTGGTGAAGGGCTACGGATTCTCCTCGACGATCCAGCACCACTCCGCTCTCCACTCCTCCCACTTGCTGCGGAGCTCACCCTCCAAGTACGCCTCCTTCTTTCCGACTCTCGAGATCCAGGCGATCCCTCCGGCAAGCGGCTCTCCTCTCTCTACCCGAGGTATGAAGAAGTGGCGGAAAAGGGAAACATTGGGGTGGACTCCGACAAAGTTTTCGCACAAATGTGCGAAAACTTCCATGGTTAGAACGGCGTTGGGGGTGAAATCAAGGAGGCGGAAGCTGTAGGTGTTCATGATATCGCAGAAGAACTCCGAGAAGGGCGGGCAGAACCCGCAATAGAAGAACAGCGCGAAGAATGGGTACCTGTTTGGAGCCAGTTCTGAAGCAACCGCCGGGAGTACCCTTGTGCGCGGATGCGCCCGCGTCTCTGTCGCCCAAAAGAGGTAGAAGTACTCCCTCAGCTCCTTCACGCCGAGCTGGGGGGAGAAGATCGCCCGCTCCTTCCGCAGCGCCGCGAGCCGCTGCGCCTCGGCCGACTTCACGCCCTTTCCCTTGTCGGCTTTCGGAGCCATGGCGGAGGTGGTGGGGGAGGTCGACGGCGTTGGTGATGCTGGTGGCAATGGGGGGCGGAGCGCTGCTCTCTCGGCTTCGAGAAGAAGGGGGGGGAGCGGCGGAGGTTCGTGAAGATGGAGTAGTAGCAACCAGCGAGGGGGAACGAACTGCCCATGTTTCCTCTGCTTATAAAGAGGGACGGGGCGGACGTTTCGCCCTTCCGAATAAAGAACCACCCACGATCTCTCCCACGATGCCGCATTGAACGCGTGCCGTTAGGGGAGAGCGCAGTGGATACGGAGCGAGATTCGGCGTGGCCCAGTCCACATGTGCCCGTGCCCTGTCTTGGGCCTGGCCCAACAGCGCTCGGCACCGTGTCTGGCCCAGGCCCGGAGGCTCTTGTCGGTGTACTAGAATAGGGGTACCCTAGTACCCCGAACTTGTGCACGGGCAGTTACAGCACCCCGCGGCAAGGCTTGCCGGGCGAACGCCAAGATCCCCCGTGGTTCCCTTGGAGCCATTCAAGAACAAAGTATTTAAGCTCAGGAGACAAGGCCCCGGCAAGAGGAGCTTGCCGGGAAGGCCAACCAAGGCACTCCAAGGAACTTGCCGCGACGCGCCACGCGCTCCGGCAAGGCAACAAGGCCCCGGCAAGAGGAGCGTGCCGGGAAGAGCAACTAAGGTACCTCGAGGCCTGGTGAGCGGCAAGCTTCTGGACCCGACAAGATAACAGCAGTGGCAAGGCGCTTGCCGCGGCAGGCGGCCACTCTGTGCCCGCGCTCCAGCGCATCCGCCAACGTGTCGCTCTGGGAGCCTCTCCAGGCGCGCGTGGCGGGAGGCTGTGCAGCCAGCGGTGCGCAGTGGCATGCGAAGCTGACAAGATCGCCATCGTGGCGAACGGTGGCGCCCCTAACGGTCCTTTTCTGCACTGTTTGGGCGACTCAGACGGGCACTTAATGCCCTTGTCCCCTGCCGTCAGGGTTAGGTAGGGTGCACTATACAAGTAACTGTACCAACCACCTCACTTTTTACATGTGTACCCTTCTCTGCGTTGCCACCTGTCGGTGACCCCTTTAGCGTATAAAAGGAGGCCCATGCGCAACGTAGAGGGGGTTCGGAGGTTCGCGAGGTTCGACTAGTTCGGAACCCAGAAAAAAACACTACGCTCTCTCTCTCTCGGGAGAAAGAACACAAGATAATCAAACAAGCAGTAGTAGGACTGTTATCTCTCTGGAGAGCTCCGAAGCTGAGTAAACTGCTCGTGTGCTTCGCCTCGATCTGCTCTTCGTGTGATCTCCGCCCCCCGCCGAACCGAAAGGGGCCCGGTCCGCCGGCCCCATAGGTGTTCGTGGATCACTTTCCCCGACAGGCTATATCGCAACGTAGCTCAAATGAGTCTTGTCCGCTGTGTTCGGCCTGGCCGGATTTACTTTTACTGTATCCGGCATGACGGTTATCGTCTTGCATAGTGGCACGCCCTCGTGATCCGTAGATCGATCTTGCGTGTTTTGCTTTGTCCTCCAATACGTCTCGCAGGTCTAGCGTGTTTCCCCGTGCCTTGACATTTTTATTTGAGTGGCGTCGGGGTGCGGGCTGAGCTTTTGGCTGAAATGCCTCTTTGTCGCGGCCACGAAGTGGCCGATCAGCCGCGTCACACGCTAGAGATGTAAGTTTTAGTGCTTCCTCCTCCATTCAAGGTAGCAACCTGCGCTTTGGGTAACTCTTGGAGGGGCGTTCGAGTTCATATTCCTTGGTCGGAAGGACTTCAGTCCATCTGTCAGCTAGCAAATCTTGATCAGTTTGAAGCTGCTGTTGCTTTTTCTTAAGGCTATTTGCCATGGCTATAAGCCGGCGCTTGAAGCGCTCTTGCTCGACGGGATCCTCAGGCACGACAAATTCGTCATCGTCGAGGCTTGCCTCGTCTTCGGAAGGAGGCATGTAATTATCATTCTCCGTCTCTCCATCTGCCGCTCTCTCGGGATGGCTGGCTTCTCCACCCTCCTTCTCTAAATCTTGCTGGAGGGGATTGTCGTCTTCTTCGGCACTGTCCGGAGTGCTATTATCTCCTGTGTCGGTATCACCGCTTTTGCCTTGGCGAGACTTAGAGCGGCGCCGCTGGCGTCGGCGCTTGGTTTGCTTCTTGAAGGGGTCATCCTCCATTGTCCCGTCGCCATTGCCTTCTTTGGGTGTGTCCACCATATATATATATCATATGATGAGGTGGCTGTCCAGTGCCCTGTGAACAGTGGTTCTTGTTCGTCTCCTGCATCGTCGTCCATACCGTCGATGTCTTCGGAGTCAAAGTCGAGCATGTCGGTCAAATTGTTGACAGTGGCTACTAAGTGGGTGGTGGGTGGGCGGCGAATTTCTTCGTCATCCGCATCCCAATCCTGCCGGACATAGTTCGGCAGGACTCTCCTAACAAGGAGAGAGACCTTAATGAGTTCAGTATGTCGCCGAAGGGCGAGTGCTGAAAGATATCCGTGGAGGTGAACTCCATGATCGGCGCCTAGTCGGATTCTATAGGCACGGGCGCAGGCGGTTCGGAGTCCGTGGCCGGGGAAGAATCCGGCAGTTTGCTGTCACGGCTCTCATGAATGGTAAGGCCGATACTTGGCTCGATCGCCGCTGAGAATGCGGCCGCCGCGGCAGGGTCCATCCACCCGTCCATGGATGGCGCAATTGGCTCCGAATTGAGGGTTGGAGCGGTTGCCGGTGCAGTTGAAAGTGCGTTATATCGACTAGAGGGGGGGTGAATAGGCGATTTTTATGGAAGTATTCAAAACATGGAAGTTTCGAAGACAAACGACAGAAATAAACCTATTACTATGCAGTGGAAGGTAGACTACACTAGGCAAACCATAGTCAAGTATTCAATGAAGTGAAAGCACAATTACTAATAGCAGCTTGGTACTAAGGATCAGGTAGGAAGATATTAAGAAGCCAATCAGAACAAGCAAATCACTCAGTGAAGACAAAAGATAGTGCAATCATACCATGACTTCACAAGGACCAACAGTAAGTAAAGGGAAGGGAAGGATGAAACCAGTGACTCATTGAAGACAATGATTTGTTGGACCTGTTCCAGTTGCTGTGACAACTGTACGTCTGGTTAGGGCAGCTAGGTATTTAAACCTGAGGACACACAGTCCCGGACACCCAGTCCTGAACACGCAGCTCAGGACACCCAGTCCTCACCGTATTCCCCTTGAGCTAAGGTCACACAGACCTTGCCCAATCACTCTGGTAAGTCTTCAAGGTAGACTCCCAAACCTTCACAGACTTCATTCACCGGTGATCCACAATGACTCTTGGATGCTCAGAATGTGACGCCTAACCGGCTGGAGGATTCACAGTCCTCAAGTGTAATAATTCTTCAGATCACACAGATAGGAAGACTTAAGTGATGCCTAACACTCTTTGGCTTTGGGTGGTTAGGGCTTTATCCTCGCAAGGAATTCTCTCTCAAAGGCTTCGAGGTGGGTTGCTCTCACACGACAAAAGCCGCACTTTAACTCTGAGCAGCCAACTGTTTATGGTTGTAGGGGGTGGGCTATTTATAGCCACTAGGCAACCCGACCTGATTTGTCCAAAATGACCTTGTGTCACTAAGGAACTGACACGTGTTCCAATGGTCAGATTTCAAACACACACGGCAACTTTACTTGGGCTACAAGCAAAGCTGACTTGTCCGACTCTGGACAAGATTCGCTCTCATAGTCTTCACTCGAAGACATAGGTTTTGGTTAAGCATCACTTCAGTCATTCTGACTGGTTCTCTTGGACCCCACTTAATAGTACGGTGGTTCCTATGACTCAATAAAGAAGAAAAAGAACTACGAAAGATCTGAGTCTTCGAGCACCATAGGCTTCATGCGATGTCTTCTCTTGTCATAGTCTTCAATGTGAATATCTTCACATACCACCTTTGACTTCAATGTCTTCATATATTTTTAGGGGTCTTCTCTGGTAGGAAAAACGAATCAATGAGGGACTTCTACCTGTGTTATCCTGCAATTCTCACAAACACATTAGTCCCTCAACTAGGTTTGTCGTCAATACTCCAAAACCAACTAGGGGTGGCACTAGATGCACTTACAATCTCCCCCTTTTTGGTGATTGATGACAAACTAGTTGAGGTTTTCAACGGGGAATATAATATGTGAAATTGTAAAGGATAAGGAATTGTCTTCATAAGTTGCAAGGGCTCCCCCTGAAGATGTGCATATGAGTAATTTGCTTTTGGAATGCAAATGCACATGGCAGGTTGTACTTGTGGAGATCCTCTTCAACTTATGATGACAATTCATTATGCATGTGAAGGTATGTGAAGATAATGACATGCATAATGGAAAATGGACGTCTGCAAAATGATCTAAGTGCGGAATTTATTGTCGCACATGCAGAATTTATCATCGCATCACAAAGTGGCAAATAAGTAGTAGACTACCATCGAGTTTAAGTGTTACAACTGAAAGATCCAAATGTATCAAAATGAGAGTTCTAAACACTAGGCAAAATATAAAGCAACCGCCCATATGGACCCGCTTGAAGACTATCAAACTCATATGCTTCTCCCCCTTTTGTCAGTAAAGACCAAAAAGGTTTGAAGACATAGAGCATCTACTCGTTCCCATGAAGAGTAGGTGAAGCAGCAGGGTCGTCGGTGGTGTTCGGCGGTGCAGAAGAACTTGGAGCAGTGTCGAAGCGTGCTGAAGGAGGGGGCGGTGAAGTAGCATCGTCTTCGTCCTCGATTACTCTGGCATTCACAGTTGCCGCAGAGGAAGAGAACTCAGAGTCTTCAAGAGATGGAGTTCGTCGCAGCACTGCCCTTCGAGGAGGTGTTGAGTCAAACTTGAAGCATTCAGAGAAGCCATCCTCGTGAAGATCATCTTCAGAGCACATAAGCATCAGCCCTTTCCATGTGCATCGAGAGGTTTCATGGGCAACAAAGGCATTCTTGGTGGCAAGATTGCGAATTCAGTTAACATCCACCAAGAGGCTTTGCATTTGGCGCTTCAGCCAGTCATGATGCCTATCCTGTTTCTGATGAAGAGCCACCAGAAGCTCTCGGTCATTGAGAACACGAGATCGCTTCTTGGGTCGTTGGGCAATAGTGCTTTCGGTGGCTTCAGTAAGGGAATGATGAGGTGCACGTGTAGTTCCAGCCAGTGGATAAACACGAGTGACTGCTTCAACTCCTTCAATGTTCTGAGAGAAACTTTGATGCTCCGCATTCTGAAGACTAAGAGGCTCCTTGGCAGGCTCAGGATAAATGGCTTCAACCGACATATCCACATCAGGCAGAAAGATCCGATGATTGCGAGCAGATGGTTGATATGAGATAGCGGAGTGGAGTTTAATCAGCCGCATTATCCATGGAGCATAGAACTTCAAGCCAAAAAGATCAGAGCCTGATGCAGCAAGTTAGCGGATGAAGAAGTCCTGTGCATTGAAGCATTTGCCATGAAGAATATAGAAGACCAAAGTCTTCATTGCACCTTCCAACTTGGCATGTGGAGAATGTCCTTTGATGGGCTAGAGCGTTCGTCTTATGATGTGATAAATAGTCCTTGGCAGATACTCAAGGTCTTCAACAAAGAACTCCTTAGGATATGTAGCATCTTGTGGCAAGGGCTTCATCATACTGAGCATCTGACTCATGTTTGGTTCAGGCTTCTGAAAGATGCTCTCCATAGCTTCACTGTGAAGCTGACAGCCAGGTTCGTAGAGATCGCCAGGAGTGGGCAGACCAGTGAGCTCAATGATATCAAAGGCTTTGGCTTCGTGATGAACATTTCCTGTCATCCACTCCAGGACCCAAGTCTTCAGATCTCTGTTGTACCCACGGATGTGAAGTGTGGCATAGAATTGGAGCAGCAACTCTTCATTCCAGTGCTCTTGGTCGGTGACAAACGGCAACAATCCAACCTCTGTGAAGCAATCCAGAGCTTCTTCCAGACAGGGCAGACCAACTATTGCTTCGGTGTCAAGACGCTTATGTGGGAAGATGCGACCTTGATTGTACAGAATGCAGGAGTAATAGCTTCGCTGCAGATAGCTCCAGAACCGATCAGAAGATATTCTTTCCCTTGAGTAGGGGTTCTTGGAGCTATTGAAGAAAGTGTTGTCTGCTTTGAAGCCGTTGACATTGAAGGATCCAGGTGCTGATGCAGGACCTGGAAACATGGGCAACCGTAGAATTGGCTTCTGTACCTGAGGCCTATGCTCAACATGATAGTCAAACTGAGGACCAGCAGCAGGCGTAGGAACAGAAGCAGTAGCATCATTGGCTTCACTGACTTCTGGTTCTTGGGTTGGTGTAGGCTCCACATTTGCGTCAGCCATGACAGCGTCAGTGGCTTCATTTGTTTTGGTGGTGGCAGCCTCAAGATTCTCAACCTCCACTTGATGAGCTGGAGGGCCGGTCACAGTCACGTTCTCCTCGAGAACAGCTTCTTCGTGAGACGGGGGTGTAGCAACTCTTGGGGTTTCTTCTTCATCGGTTGATGCAGCCGGAAAGTCTTCAGCAGCTTTAGCTTCAGACTCGGAGACTGGAGGCCTTGGTCCTTTGCGAAGCCTGCGTAACGCTGGCGACGCCTGTGGAGTTGGAGTTGGCTGGGCCTCAAAGTCATCTTCCTCTTGTTCTTGTGGGTGATCAGCCCATGATGCATCCTGAGCAATTGGCATCAGAGGACGACCAATGCTGATGAGTTCGCTGTGCGTAAACACAGGCGATGATACCTGCTGGTGCTCGATCTGAGGAAGAAGTGCATCATCTGCAACATGGTCATGGTGACCAATGTCTTTAGCAGTGGTGGGATCAGCTGCTAAAAAGTCTTCAGCTTCATGAGCCTCTGTGGAAGCAGGCTCACGGACAGTCAGTTGGCGCTCTTGATGTTCAGCATCAGGGCGAACCATGGAGATGGGTTCAACAATGAAGGGCTCTGTGGGAGCAGCCCGTTCCTTCTTGGTCTTCCCCTTCTTCTTGGAGGGAGAAGCATCAGAGGCTTCAGAATGTTTCCTCTTTCTGGCTTCAGCCTCAACAGTCCTCGTCTTCTTCAGTTCTGAAGCAGTTAACCTGGCCTTTGGCTTCGAGCCAGTCATGCTAGTTGGGAAGACAATGCGATCTACTTCCTGCCTTGGTGCATTGGGTTCGGCCACAGTGGGCTTCTTCTGCTGCTTAGCAGCCATCCTGGGATCAATGCCCGGACGCCCAAGGGCCTTGCGCTTCTCAGCCTCGTTGCAGCCTTGCACACATTTGTCAGCCAAGCTCTTCATGCGCTCATGAGAACCCTGAGCTTCTGCACGTTTCTTGAGAAAGGCTTCTTTGAGCTCATGCAGCATAATCTTGAAGTTTTTCGCCTCTTGCATGCTGAGCTTGGCCATATGCTTCTTGAACTGAGCTTTATCAAAGTCAATCTTTTGCTTCAGTTTGATGATGCGCTGAGCTAGAGTTAGCTCTGAAGCAATGGCGCCATGGAAGGTAACACTGAGGCCAATTGGAAATTGCAGATCTTCGAAGCTGAGGTTGGGCGTGTCAAACCACTCATTAATGAAGTTGTGGATGATTGCCACGTCAAAGAGAGGCAGATCATTGAAGATTTCTGCTTCTTCTTTGCTCTTGATCAGTTGCTCAAGAGCGTCATCTGCAAGATCTTCATCACTAGACAGATCGATGGCATCGTTGCGCAGAATAACAGCAGCTGTCAGTTCTTGGCCGGTGTGTGGCAGAGGCATCTTGAGTTTCTGGGGCTTGGAGATGCATGACAAATCTTCAGACTGCACACTGTCTTCAGTAGGTGCATTAGCCAGTGGCTTCGCCCCTGTGATCTTTGGTGCAGAGGCAGGCTTTGAAGCTTTAGGCTACTTCAGTTTCTTTGGCTTCGGTGTTGCAGGCGCTTCATCTGATTCAGTGTCATCTGCAGGCTCATTCACGGCTGTCCCTTGAACCATGATATGAGTGATGAGACCTTCCAAGTTGTAGAAGGGCCCAAGAAGATTGGGTTCAGCTTCGCGAGTTCCATCGGCACGGGGAGCAGAGGGACCAGGGTTGAAGTCTAATCCCAAAGACTTCTTGTTCTGCTTCGCTGAGTTCTGGGCAAACTGGAAGTTGCGCTTGAACAGATTGTCGTCACGACACCATAGCAGTGACGATGGGTCAACATCCGCAGGCTGTGGTCCACGGACCATGCAGGGATAGAAGCCTTGTTCAATGGCTTCATCTCTGGACCTGGGTTGAAGATTTTTGTAGAGGATGTCTCCCCATGGTCGCTTGATGACATTCTTTTCAGCATATTCCTTTGTCACAAATCTATACTTGAACCACTGTTCTGCCCAATATCATCGAATCCATTGGATTCGTGTCTTGCGCTGATTGTAATCCTCTTCAGGATCTGTCTTGTACAGCTCTGAGAGGTCATCGGGCAGATCTCTTGATGTTTCTCCTCGACGCTTTTTGCCACCCTTCCTTGCTGATTTCTCTGCAGCCATGAACTTTAAGATGAATGACTTCAATACGTTCAAAGGCTTCAAAGGCTTTCGCTTGCTGGACAAATAGGAACTGGCTTCGGGAGAATTTATGTGATACTGTAAGAATTCTGCAAATGAATGCAGACTATGAGAACCAAGGTATTCTCCTACGGACATGTACCTGTGACAGCATTAAGGTGCGAGGGAAGGGGAAGAGGTCATATGCATTCTCAGAAGATTTTGAAGATAAATCAGTTTAGAAGACATTGACCTCATCGTGCGAAGACATTCACTCATAGATAAGGAGTTGGTTCCAGATTTGTACGAATCCACGGATCAGTACAAGTGAGGAATCTAACTACTTTGTGAAGCATAAGTGAATATACTAGGCATATTATGAGATGCAGTATGAAGTGGATCCAACATGTGTGAACAAAAACCACTTGTGGTAGAAAGTGACGAATCTATAGGATCAAAGGGGCCGAAGGAAGTTTTATTTACCACACGAAGAACTGCTAGACGGAGTGGAAGAGGAGGTCGAGCAGTCCGTTCGTCCGTGCCCTAACTTGGCGACGGAGGACACCTACGGCGACGGCGGAGAAGACGATGTCCGCGGTCGGTGTGAAGACGGCGTCGGAGAGGTTGTGGCAGCAAAGCGCTTCGTCGCCGGCGTCGTTGAGGGCTAGCGGTGGCGCTAGGGTTCGTGCGAGAGTGAGAGAAGAGATAATGACTGTGGTGTGGCGCGTATCTATAGGGACAGGGGCGGCTCAGTGTTATTACACAGGTGCCCCTGGCGATTCACATCTGAGGAACACGTGGCCATCATGCAGCATATCGGAGGTTGTTCCACGTCCCACGCACGCCTGGATTGTCGGGTGGTCGTTCCCACTTCTCCGGGTTTCAGGTGAAGGAATTTGCATTGAAAGCGGACTTAATGTTTGTCTCTATATCTTCTGCTGACAAGGACGCAGAGAAGACATTTGACAGGTTCAAAAGAATGCATATGATTTGGAGAGATAGAGTTTGAGATAGAAAGCATAGAGAGGTTAGGGTCTGATCACATTCACTTAGTTCAAAAGATTCAACAAGAAGACATAGCTATAAGTGAATGTTGTAGAGGACAGAACACTAGTATATATATATATATAATTAACATAGTGAAGATAATCATGAAGACATGTTGAGATTGAAGCCAAACCAAATGTGAAGACATAGCAAATGTAACGCCATGAGTGAAACACTTTTAAACAGAATATTTGGTGGTGGCGTTACCCACCGTATAGGAAGTATTAAACCCACACACGATGCACAATTATCATGGCGCTCCGAAGTCAAATTCCTTATTAATGTATTCACACTTAGAATGCATGTCTTCATTGATTGAAGATATACTTTACTTCGTGTGTTGCACATCTAAGTCATCAATATGCATAAGTGTTAGGATGTGTGCCTGATCACAGGACATTTGAGGATTCCAAGATATTTTGCTCACACCGTAACTTGCAAAATCTCTTCTCATCCAAGGGCTTGGTGAAGATATCTGCCAATTGCTCTTCAGTGTTGACGTGTATGATATCAATATCTTCCTTCACAACATGATCTCTGAGAAAGTGATGACGAATCTCAATGTGCTTTGTCTTTGAGTGCTGAACTGGGTTGTTGGCAATCTTGATGGCGCTTTCGTTGTCGCAGTAGAGTGGCACCTGCTTCAGATGAATGCCATAGTCTTTGAGTGTTTGCTTCATCCACAGAAGCTGAGTGCAGCAACATCCAGCAGCAATGTATTCAGATTCAGCAGTGGAGAGAGATACACAGTTCTGCTTCTTTGAAGACCAACATACAAGTGATCGTCCCAGAAAATGACATGTGCCTGATGTAGACTTGCGATCAACCTTGTCACCAGCATAATCAGCATCTGAGAATCCAACTAGATTAAACTCTGAGCCCTTTGGATACCATAATCCTAGAGTTGGGGTGTAAGCCAAATATCGAAGAATTTGCTTCACAGCTAAGTGATGCGATTCCTTTGGTGCCGCTTGGAATCGAGCACACATGCAAACACTAAGCATAATCTCTGGCCTACATGCACATAGATAAATTAAAGAACCAATCACGGAGCGGTATACCTTTTGATCGAACTCTTTACCATTGTCGTCGGGACCCAGGTGATGTTTGGCTGGCATTGGCGTCGTGAAGCCTTTGCAGTCTTGCATACCAAACTTCTTTAGGCAATCTTTGAGATACTTCTCTTGAGATATGAAGATGCCGTTGCGTTGCTGTCATATTTGAAGACCGAGGAAGAACTTCAGCTCTCCCATCATGGACATCAGATATTGCTCTTGCATCATATATCCAAACTCTTCACTGTATTTCTGATTGGTGCAGCCGAAGATAATGTCATCCACATATATTTGGCACACAAACAGTTCACCATCATATGTCTTCGTGAAGAGAGTGGGGTCGAGGGAACCAGGTGTGAAGCCTTTGCTCTTCATGAAGTATTTGAGTGTGTCATACCAAGCCCGAGGGGCTTGTTTGAGGCCATATAGTGCCTTGTTGAGTTTGTATACCATGTCAGGATGCTTTGGATCTTCAAAACCAGGCGGTTGTGCAACATACACTTCTTCTTCAATCTTGCCATTGAGAAAAGCGCTCTTCACATCCATTTGATATAGAGGTATGTTATGATGATTTGCATAGGCCAGCAGTATGCGTATGGCTTCAAGTCGAGCCACAGGAGCAAATGTTTCATCGAAGTCAATCCCTTCAACTTGAGTATATCCTTGAGCAACGAGACGACCTTTGTTACTGACAACTTGACCATGCTCATCTTGCTTGTTGCGGTATATCCATTTGGTGCCTATTATATTGTGCTTCTGAGGATCGGGACGCTTAACCAGTTCCCATACATTATCCAGCTAAAACTGTTGAAGCTCTTCTTGCATAGCTTGAATCCATTCAGGTTCCATGAAGGCTTCTTCAACTTTCTTGGGTTCTGTTATTGAGACGAATGCGAAGTGCCCACAGAAATTTTCTAGCTGTGTTGCCCTTGAATGAGTGAGCGGACCGGGTGCATTGATGCTATCAATTATTCTCTCAATCTGCACTTCATTCGCAACACGAGGATGTACAGGGCAAAGATTTTGCTCTTGCTGATCATTGTCATTGTTAGAAGGATTATCTTCAGGCTGAGCATTGTCTTCAAGTTGATCGGGTGCGGAGATGATAAGTTCCTCTTCAGGTTGAGCTTCAGAGGGTATGATTTCTCCAGTTCCCATAAGTTTGATTGATTCACTGGATGGAATTTCATCTAGCACATTTGGCAGGTGCTCTCTTTGTGAACCGTTAGTCTCATCGAACCGCACATCCACTGTTTCAACCACTTTATAATGAAAGAGATTGAAGACTCTGTAGGAGTTCGAATCATTTCCATATCCAAGCATAAAACCCTCATGTGCTTTTGGTGCAAATTTTGAAGTGTGATGTGGATCCTTGATCCAGCACCTGGCGCCAAATACTCTGAAGTAACTGACATTTGGCTTCTTGCCAGTAAGGAGCTCATAAGATGTCTTGTTCAGAAGCTTGTGAAGATAAACACGGTTGATTGTATGGCATGCAGTATCAATGGCTTCAGGCCTGAATTTTCTTGGAGTCTTGTATTCATCTAGCATCGTTCGGGCCATCTCAATGAGTGTTCTCTTCTTGCGTTCGACGACGCCATTCTGCTGTGGCGTGTACGGAGCTGAGAATTCATGTGTGATGCCCAAAGTATCAAGATATGTATCAAGGCCAGTGTTCTTGAATTCAGTGTCCTTGTCACTTTTGATGTGCTTTATCTTGGCGCCATAGTTGTTCATTGCTCGATTGGCGAAGCGTCTGAAGACATCCTGCACTTCAGTCTTGTAGAGGATTATGTGCACCCAAGTATATCTAGAATAATCATCAACAATGACAAAGCCATAGAGACAAGCAGTAGTAGTAAGAGTTGAGTAATGAGTGGGACCAAAGAGATCCCTGTGGAGCAGTTTGAAGGGTCGAGTTGTTGTCATGATTGTCTTTGAGGGATGCTTGGCCCTCGTCATCTTTCCTGCTTCACAGGCACCGCATAAGTGATCTTTCTTGAACTTGACACCCTCGATGCCTATGACATGCTTCTTCTTTGCAAGGCTGTGGAGGTTCCTCATGCCAGCATGCCCTAGCCTCCGATGCCAGAGCCAGCATTCTGAAGCTTTTGCTAGAAGACATACAGCAAGCTATGGTCCTGCTGAGAAATCTACCACGTACAAATCATCTTTCCGATACCCTTCAAACACTAGAGACTTGTCAGATTCCACTAGAACAAGGCAACGATATTTTCCAAACATCATGATCATGTTTAAATCACAAAGCATTGAGATAGACATTAAGTTGAAACCAAGGGATTCAACTAGCATGACTTTATCCATGTGTTGATCCTTTGAGATTGCAACTCTACCTAGACCCAATACCTTACTTTTACCAGTGTCAGCAAATGTGATGTGACTCTTGTCGGATGGACGTAAGGTTGAGTCCATAAGAAGGCTTCTCTTGCTAGTCATGTGATTGGTACACCCACTAGCAATAATCCATTCTGAAGCTGCTGGTGTCGTACCCTACAGTGCATTTAGGGGGATAGGCTTCACGAAGAGAATTGTGAAGCAAATACATTTGACGAACCAGTGGGTTATCAAAGCTTAGATCAAGATTTGGACTAATAGGGCGAGTAGGAAGCGATTCAGGAACAAAGTACATAATAAGACCATTTGGGAATTTGATCTTGCACCCTACAAGATGTTTAAGGTCCCCAGCAATAGCGTCAGACGATTTTGGTTTTCTGCTGGAGACCCGTCCCTGCAAAAGAGAGTTAAGCTTTCTTAGCCACCCACATCTTCAAGGGTGGCTTAGAAGCGATAAGTCTGAGTGCAGCATCTGAGAACTTTGGCTTTGGAGCCCTAGCAAAAAGTCTTGCAGGCGAACAATAGTACTCATAAGAATAAGAAGAATAGTTCTTGGTCTTATGAACATGGCGGTTTGATGAACCGCGCTCATATTCATAGGCCTGAGTATGGCTTCCCTGCAAAACATTTGTGTTAGTGCGACTCAAGTGAGTCCTCTGTCTATATGAAGCCTTTGGACCGTATGAAGACTGTGGTCTGGGGTTTCTCTTCTTCACTTGTGGTGTCATGATGACATTCACAGGAAGATTCTCCAAACACCTTTTCGGCACCCAGATCTTCTTCATAGGCGGTCCATTCCTGCAGTTAGTACCAATATACCTGGCAAACACTTCACCATTCTGATTCTTAAACAGTTTATAGTTTGCATCAAAGGATTCATCAATAACAATGGGGTTAGCACAAGTGAAGCCAGATAGAGTGGATGGATCTGCTGAAGGTTCCTTTGCAGCAACCCATGTGGTTTTGGGGTACTGCTCAGGTTTCCAGTAAGAGCCATCAGCATTCATTTTCCTTTCGAACCCAACACCCTCTTTCCTAGGGTTTCGGTTCAGGATCTTCCTTGTGAGGACATCACATAGTGTCAGATGCCCTTTGAGACTTTTGTACATCCCTGTTCAAGCAATGTCTTCAACCTAGCATTCTCATCAGCAATAGCAGTGGTATCCTCAGCAGAGGGGTTAGTTCCCACATCAACAGTTGAAGATATTGCCACAGTAACAGCAGTAGAACATTCAGCAACAGAAGTAGCATTATCACGCTCAATGCATTTAAGACATGGTGGTTCAAATCCTTCCTGAGCTGAACTGATCTGTTCAGCGCGAAGCGACTCGTTTTCTTTTTGAAGATCTTCATGAGCCGCTCTCAATTTCTCAAGATCTTGCTTCCTTTGAAGATAATCATAGGAAAGCCTTTCATGAGCTGTTGAGAGCGTTTCATGACGACTTTCAAGTTCCTCATACTTAACGTGCAGATTTTTTATGTCTTCAATTAAGGACTGAGATCGAGTCATTTCAGCGTCTAACAGATCATCGCTTTTGTCTAACAGTTTTTGAATGTGTTCCATGGTTTTCTGTTGTTCAGTTGCAATTTTAGCGAGTGTTTTGTAGCTGGGTTTGGAACCACAATCAGAGTCATCGTCACTAGATGTTTGATAGTGAGTAGTGCGTGTGTTTACCTTGGCACCGCGTGCCATGAAGCAGTAGGTAGGAGCGGAGTAGTCCTTGTCATTTGCATCCGTGTCGGTGATCGAGTCATTGTCTTCAGTGCTGAAGATGGACTTGGCAATGTATGATGTAGCCAGACTCGCAACGCCAGAATCGGACTCCTCCTCAGACTCCACCTCCGCCTCCTCAGAAGCGGACTCCTCTGAATCAATTTCCTTGCCAACAAACGCACGTGCCTTGCCAGATGAGCTCTTCTGGTGTGATGAAGACTTTGAGAGGACTTGGAAGAAGACTTTGAGTATTTCTTCTTCTTCTTGTCATCAGAATCATACTCCATGCTCTTCTTTTTCTTCTTGTTCTCAATGTCCCACTGCGGACACTCAGAGATGTAGTGGCCAGGTTTCTTGCACTTGTGGCATGTTTTCTTCTTGTAATCATGAGCAGAAGCTTCATCATTCCTTGAGCTTGATCGTGAAGACTTTCTGAAGCCTTTCTCCTTGGTGAATTTTTGGAACTTCTTCACAAGCATAGCAAGCTCCTTTCTAATGTCTTTAGGATCATCAGAACTGTTGTCAGATTCTTCTTCAGATGAGGAGACAGCTTTTGCCTTCAAGGCACGAGTTCGCCCATAGTTGGGACCGTAGATATCTGAAAGTGCGTTATATCGACTAGAGGGGGGTGAATAGGCGATTTTTATGAAAGTCTTCAAAACGTAGAAGTTATGAAGATAAACGATGGAAATAAACCTATTACCCTGCAGCGGAAGGTAGACTACCTAGGCAAGCCATAGTCAAGTATTCAATGACTAATAGCAGCAATGTAGTAAGGATCAGGTAGGAAGATATTGTGAAGCCACACAGAACACGCAGTCACTCAGTGAAGACAAAAGATAGTGCGAACATACAATGACTTCACAAGGAGTAACAGCAAGTAAACGGAAGGGAAGATGAAACCAGTGACTCGCTGAAGACAATGATTTGTTAGACCAGTTTCAGTTGCTGTGACAACTGTACGTCTGGTTAGGGCGGCTAGGTATTTAAACCTTAGGACATATAGTCCCGGACACCCAGATCTGAACACGCAGCTCAGGACACCCAGTCCTCACCGTATTCCCCTTGAGCTAAGGTCACACAGACCTCGCCCAATCACTCTGGTAAGTCTTCAAGGTAGACTCCCAAACCTTCACAGACTTTGTTCACCGGCAATCCACAATATCTCTTGGATGCTCAGAACGCGAGGCCTAACCGGCTGGAGGATGCACAGTCCTCAAGTGTACTAAGTCTTCAGATCACATAGACAAGAAGACTTAAGTGATGCCTAATTCTCTTTGGCTCTGGGTGGTTAGGGCTTTATCCTCGCAAGGAATTTTTTCTCAAAGGCTTCGAGGTGGGTTGCTCTCAAACGAGAAAAGCCGTACTCTGAATCTGAGCAGCCGACCGTTTATGGTTGTAGGGGGTGGGCTATTTATAGCCACTTGGCAACCCGACCCGATTTGTCCGAAATGACCCTGGGTCACTAAGGAACTGACACGTGTTCCAACGGTCAGATTTCAAACTCACACGGCAACTTTACTTGGGCTTCAAGCAAAGCTGACTTGCCCGACTCTGGACAAGATTCGCTCTCAAAGTCTTCACTCGAAGACATAGGTTTTGTTTAATCATCACTTCAGTCATTCTGACTGGTTCTCTTGGACCCCACTTAACAGTACGGTGGTCCCTATGACTCAACACAGAAGAAAGAGAACTATGAAAGATCTAAGTCTTCGAGCTCCATAGGCTTCATGTGGTGTCTTCTCTTGTCATAGTCTTCAATGTGAATATCTTCATATACCACCTTTGACTTCAATGTCTTCATACATTTTTAGGGGTCATCTCTGGTAGGAAAACCGAATCAATGAGGGACTTCTACCTGTGTTATCCTGCAATTCTCACAAACACATTAGTCCCTCAACTAGGTTTGTCGTCAATACTCCAAAACCAACTAGGGGTGGCACTAGATGCACTTACAATATCTCTTTTCTCAGAAAGCTGAAACTCATGTGTGTTGAGCCTCAGGACGTTCTTGAATCATCAGGGCTAGGGTGTCAAACGAACTGTCAAGTGATCTCAGGAGTGTCTTGACGACTTCATGCTTGGTGATCTCAGTAGCGCCGAGGGCTTGAAGCTCATTTGTGATGTCAGTGAGTCGATCAAACGTGAGACGGACATTCTCATTGTCATTTCTCTTCAAGCGGTTGAAGAGGTTGCGAAGGACACTGATTCTCTGATCTCTCTGGGTTGAGACGCCTTCGTTGACCTTGGAGAGCCAGTCCCAGACTAGCTTAGATGTTTCCAAAGCACTCACGCAGCCATACTGTCCTTTGGTCAGATGACCACAGATGATATTCTTGGCAGTAGAGTCCAGTTGAACGAACTTCTTGACATCAGCAACAGTGACACCTTCTCCAGCCTTGGGAACGCCGTTCTTGACGACATACCATAGGTCGACGTCAATGGCTTCAAGATGCATGCGCATCTTATTCTTCTAGTAGGGATATTCAGTTCCATCGAAGACGGGGCACGCAGCGGAGACTTTAATTATCCCTGCAGTCGACATAGCTAAACTCCAGGTGGTTAAACCGAATCACACAGAACAAGGGAGTACCTTGCTCTGATACCAATTGAAAGTGCGTTATATCGACTAGAGGGGGGTGAATAGGCGATTTTTATGAAAGTCTTCAAAACGTGGAAGTTTCGAAGACAAACTATAGAAATAAACCTATTACTATGCAGCGGAAGGTAGACTACACTAGGCAAACCATAGTCAAGTATTCAATGAAGTGAAAGCACAATGACTAATAGCAGCTAGGTAGTAAGGATCAGGTAGGAAGATATTAAGAAGCCAATCAGAACAAGCAGTCACTCAGTGAAGACAAAAGATAGTGCAATCATACGATGACTTCACAAGGACCAACAGTAAGTAAAGGGAAGGGAAGGATGAAACTAGTGACTCGTTGAAGACAATGATTTGTTGGACCAGTTCCAGTTGCTGTGACAACTGTACGTCTGGTTAGGGCGGCTAGGTATTTAAACCCGAGGACACACAGTCCCGGACACCCAGTCCTGAACACGCAGCTCAGGACACCCAGTCCTCACCGTATTCCCCTTGAGCTAAGGTCACACAGACCTTGCCCAATCACTCTGGTAAGTCTTCAAGGTAAACTCCCAAACCTTCACAGACTTCGTTCACCGGCGATCCATAATGACTCTTGGATGCTCAGAACGTGACGCCTAACCGGCTGGAGGATTCACAGTCCTCAAGTGTAATAAGTCTTCAGATCACACAGACAGGAAGACTTAAGTGATGCCTAACACTCTTTGGCTCTGGGTGGTTAGGGCTTTATCCTCGCAAGGAATTCTCTCTCAAAGGCTTCGAGGTGGGTTGCTCTCACACGACAAAAGCCGTACTTTAACTCTGAGCATCCAACCGTTTATGGTTGTAGGGGGTGGGCTATTTATAGCCACTAGGCAACCCGACCTGATTTGTCCGAAATGACCCTGGGTCACTAAGGAACTGACACATGTTCCAATGGTCAGATTTCAAACACACACGGCAACTTTACTTGGGCTACAAGCAAAGCTGACTTGTCCGACTCTGGACAAGATTCGCTCTCATAGTCTTCACTCGAAGACATAGGTTTTGGTTAAGCATCACTTCAGTCATTCTGACTGGTTCTCTTGGACCCCACTTAACATTATGGTGGTTCCTATGACTCAATAAAGAAGAAAAAGAACTACGAAAGATCTGAGTCTTCGAGCTCCATAGGCTTCATGCGATGTCTTCTCTTGTCATAGTCTTCAATGTGAATATCTTCACATACCACCTTTGACTTCAATGACTTCATATATTTTTAGGGGTCTTCTCTGGTAGGAAAAACGAATCAATGAGGGACTTCTACCTGTGTTATCCTGAAATTCTCACAAACACATTAGTCCCTCAACTAGGTTTGTCGTCAATACTCCAAAACCAACTAGGGGTGGCACTAGATGCACTTACATCGGTCTCCTGAACACTGTCCGATGGTAGAGCTAAATCATGCTCATCGTGACCGTGCGGCGCACTCGGCAGGGGCTCGAATCCGTTAAAGATCAAGTCTCCGCGGATGTCGGCCGTGTAATTTAAGCTTCCGAACCTGACCTGGTGGCCAGGGGCGTAAT
Organism: Triticum dicoccoides; assembly: GCF_002162155.2. NCBI lineage: Eukaryota > Viridiplantae > Streptophyta > Magnoliopsida > Poales > Poaceae > Triticum > Triticum dicoccoides. Next base: position 727,864,546 of record NC_041384.1, on the reverse strand, counting down.
TCTCGATCTGCTCCAGATGGCCAAGTGAGTTGGCCTGCAGTGCGAAGCCACCGAATACAAAGATCTGTCAGGGCAGAAAAGTCTCACCTTGGACTGGATCGCTATCGATGATCGAAGGTGCCATCAAGCCTAACGATGACGACACAGAGGAACTCTCAATGAAAGCACCAACGTCGGTGTCAAAACCGGTGGATCTCAGGTAGGGGGTCCCGAACTGTGTGTCTAGGCGGATGGTAACAAGAGACGGGGGACACGATGTTTTTTCCCAGGTCCGGGCCCTCTCGATGGAGGTAAAACCCTACTCCTGCTTGATTGATCTTGATGATATGAGTATTACAAGAATTGATCTACCACGAGATCGAAGAGGCTAAACCCTAGAAGCTAGCCTATGGTATGATTGTTGTCATTGGTCCTACGGACTAAACCCTCCGGTTTATATAGACACCGGAGGGGGCTAGGGTTACACAGAGTCGGGTACAAGGAAGGAGATCTATATATCCGTATTGCCAAGCTTGCCTTCCACGCCAAGGAGAGTCCGATCCGGACACGGGACGAAGTCTTCAATCTTGTATCTTCATAGTCCAACAGTCCGGCCAAAGGATATAATCCGGCTGTCCGGATACCCCCTAATCCAGGACTCCCTCAGCCCTCTTTTCCTTTCGCCCTCTTTTGACGTTCACCTTTTTTTCGCTTGTCTCTTGTTGCTTGTTGCCCTTATGGCTTTACCAAAAGGTGTTGATCCTCACCTTAGAAGGTAGGAAGAAATCGAAAACAACATTAGAAGTTTTATGTCCTTGCAGTTTGAGCATAATAATTTCTTTAGAAACGAGCTTAAAGAACAAAAAGGTTTTATCGGTTTCATGAATAAAGAGCTCGATGATATGTATAAGGAATTTTATGGTTTGAAATATCATCTTGCTCATCTCGAAAAATTAATTGCCCAAATTTCTGATAAGCAGGACACTTTAGTTAATAAGATGGCCGCTAAACCAGAAGAGTCAGATAATAAAGATGAAGATCTAAAAGTTATTGATGTGTCCCCTATTAAATCCTTGTTTTGAAATATGAATCTTGATAGTGATGGGACTCGAGATGAGTCAACTTTACTTAGAAGGCGTCCCAAAAATTCGGAGTTTTTAGATAGCAATGAACCCACTATTTTGGAGAGGTCAAAACTTTAGATAGCAATGAACCCACTATTTTGTATTTCAAGGAATTTAATTATGATAATTTCTCTTTGATAGATTGTATTTCCTTGTTGCAATCTGTGCTAAATTCTCCTCATGCTTATAGTCAAAATAAAGCTTTTACTAAACATATCGTTGATGCTTTGATGCAATCTTATGAAGAAAAACTTGAGTTGGAAGTTTCTATCCCTAGAAAACTTTATGATGAGTGGGAACCTACTATTAAAATAAAAATTAAATATCATGAATTCTATGCTTTGTGTGATTTGGGTGCTAGTGTTTCCACGATCCCAAAAACTTTGTGTGTTGCTAGGTTTCCGTGAATTTGATGATTGTTCTTCACAAGCATAGCAAGCTCCTTTCCAATGTCTTCAGGATCATCAGAACTGTTGTCAGATTCTTCTTCAAATGAGGAGACAGCTTTTGCCTTCAAGGCACGAGTTCGCCCATAGTTGGGACCGTAGATATCTGAAAGTGCGTTATATCGACAAGAAGGGGGGTGAATAGGCGATTTTTATGAAAGTCTTCAAAACGTAGAAGTTATGAAGATAAACGATAGAAATAAACCTATTACCCTGCAGCGGAAGGTAGACTACCTAATCAAGCCATAGTCAAGTATTCAATGACTAATAGCAGCAATGTAGTAAGGATCAAGTAGGAAGATATTGTGAAGCCACACAGAACACGCAGTCACTCAGTGAAGACAAAAGATAGTGCGAACATACAATGACTTCACAAGGAGTAACAGCAAGTAAACGGAAGGGAAGATGAAACCAGTGACTCGCTGAAGACAATGATTTGTTAGACCAGTTTCAGTTGCTGTGACAATTGTACGTCTGGTTAGGGCGGCTAGGTATTTAAACCTTAGGACACATATTCCCGGACACCCAGTCCTGAACACGCAGCTCAGGACACCCAGTCCTCACCGTATTCCCCTTGAGCTAAGGTCACACAGACCTCGCCCAATCACTCTGGTAAGTCTTCAAGGTAGACTCCCAAACCTTCACAGACTTCGTTCACCGGCAATCCACAATGTCTCTTGGATGCTCAGAACGCGACGCCTAACCGGCTGGAGGATGCACAGTCCTCAAGTGTAATAAGTCTTCAGATCACATAGACAAGAAGACTTAAGTGATGCCTAATTCTCTTTGGCTCTGGGTGGTTAGGGCTTTATCCTTGCAAGGAATTTTTTCTCAAAGGCTTCGAGGTGGGTTGCTCTCAAACGAGAAAAGCCGTACTCTGAATCTGAGCAGCCGACCGTTTATGGTTGTAGGGGGTGGGCTATTTATAGCCACTTGGCAACCCGACCTGATTTGTCCGAAATGACCCTGGGTCACTAAGGAACTGACACGTGTTCCAACGGTCAAATTTCAAACTCACACGGCAACTTTACTTGGGCTTCAAGCAAAGCTGACTTGCCCGACTCTGGACAAGATTCGCTCTCAAAGTCTTCACTCGAAGACATAGGTTTTGTTTAAGCATCACTTTAGTCATTCTGACTGGTTCTCTTGGACCCCACTTAACAGTACGGTGGTTCCTATGACTCAACACAGAAGAAAGAGAACTACGAAAGATCTAAGTCTTCGAGCTCCATAGGCTTCATGTGGTGTCTTCTCTTGTCATAGTCTTCAATGTGAATATCTTCATATACCACCTTTGACTTCAATGTCTTCATACATTTTTAGGGGTCATCTCTGGTAGGAAAACCGAATCAATGAGGGACTTCTACCTGTGTTATCCTGCAATTCTCACAAACACATTAGTCCCTCAACTAGGTTTGTCGTCAATACTCCAAAACCAACTAGGGGTGGCACTAGATGCACTTACAATATCTCTTTTCTCAGAAAGCTGAAACTCATGTGTGTTGAGCCTCTCAAGTATGTCACACGGATCGAGTGTCTTGAAATCAGGACGTTCTTGAATCATCAGGGCTAGGGTGTCAAACGAACTGTCAAGTGATCTCAGGAGTGTCTTGACGACTTCATGCTTGGTGATCTCAGTAGCGCCGAGGTCTTGAAGCTCATTTGTGATGTCAGTGAGTCGATCAAACATGAGATGGCCATTCTCATTGTCATTTCTCTTCAAGCGGTTGAAGAGGTTGCGAAGGACACTGATTCTCTGATCTCTCTGGGTTGAGACGCCTTCGTTGACCCTCGAGAGCCAGTCCCAGACTAGCTTAGCTGTTTCCAAAGCACTCACGCAGCCATACTGTCCTTTGGTCAGATGACCACAGATGATATTCTTGGCAGTAGAGTCCAGTTGAACGAACTTCTTGACGTCAGCAATAGTGACACCTTCTCCAGCCTTGGGAACGCCGTTCTTGACGACATACCATAGGTCAACGTCAATGGCTTGAAGATGCATGCGCATCTTATTCTTCCAGTAGGGATATTCAGTTCCATCGAAGACGGGGCACGCAGCAGAGACTTTAATTATCCCTGCAGTCGACATAGGTAAACTCCAGGTGGTTAAACCGAATCACACAGAACAAGGGAGTACCTTGCTCTGATACCAATTGAAAGTGCGTTATATCGACTAGAGGGGGGTGAATAGGTGATTTTTATGAAAGTCTTCAAAATGTGGAAGTTTCAAAGACAAACTATAGAAATAAACCTATTAATATGCAGCGGAAGGTAGACTACACTAGGCAAACCATAGTCAAGTATTCAATGAAGTGAAAGCACAATGACTAATAGCAGCTAGGTAGTAAGGATTAGGTAGGAAGATATTAAGAAGCCAATCAGAACAAGCAGTCACTCAGTGAAGACAAAAGATAGTGCAATCATACGATGACTTCACAAGGACCAACAGTAAGTAAAGGGAAGGGAAGGATGAAACCAGTGACTCGTTGAAGACAATGATTTGTTGTACCAGTTCCAGTTGCTGTGACAACTGTACGTCTAGTTAGGGCGGCTAGGTATTTAAACCTGAGGACACACAGTCCCGGACACCCAGTCCTGAACACGCAGCTCAGGACAACCAGTCCTCACCGTATTCCCCTTGAGCTAAGGTCACACAGACCTTGCCCAATCACTCTGGTAAGTCTTCAAGGTAAACTCCCAAACCTTCACAGACTTTGATCACCGGCGATCCACAATGACTCTTGGATGCTCAGAACGTGACGCCTAACCGGCTGGAGGATTCACAGTCCTCAAGTGTAATAAGTCTTCAGATCACACAGACAAGAAGACTTAAGTGATGCCTAACACTCTTTGGCTCTGGGTGGTTAGGGCTTTATCCTCGCAAGGAATTCTCTCTCAAAGGCTTCGAGGTGGGTTGCTCTCACACGACAAAAGCCGTACTTTAACTCTGAGAAACCAACCGTTTATGGTTGTAGGGGGTGGGCTATTTATAGCCACTAGGCAACCCGACCTGATTTGTCCGAAAAGACCCTGGGTCACTAAGGAACTGACACGTGTTCCAACGGTCAGATTTCAAACACACACGACAACTTTACTTGGGCTACAAGCAAAGCTGACTTGTCCGACTCTGGACAAGATTCGCTCTCATAGTCTTCACTCGAAGACATAGGTTTTGGTTAAGCATCACTTCAGTCATTCTGACTGGTTCTCTTGGACCCCACTTAACATTATGGTGGTTCCTATGACTCAATAAAGAAGAAAAAGAACTACGAAAGATCTGAGTCTTCGAGCTCCATAGGCTTCATGCGATGTCTTCTCTTGTCATAGTCTTCAATGTGAATATCTTCACATACCACCTTTGACTTCAATGACTTAATATATTTTTAGGGGTCTTCTCTGGTGGGAAAAACGAATCAATGAGGGACTTCTACCTGTGTTATCCTGCAATTCTCACAAACACATTAGTCCCTCAACTAGGTTTGTCGTCAATACTCCAAAACCAACTAGGGGTGGCACTAGATGCACTTACATCGGTCTCCTGAACATTGTCCGATGGTAGAGCTAAATCATGCTCATCGTGACCGTGCGGCGCACTCGGCAGGGGCTCGAATCCGTTAAAGATCAAGTCTCCGCGGATGTCGGCCGTGTAATTTAAGCTTCCGAACCTGACCTGGTGGCCAGGGGCGTAATTCTCGATCTGCTCCAGATGGCCAAGTGAGTTGGCCCGCAGTGCGAAGCCGCCGAATACAAAGATCTGTCCAGGGAGAAAAGTCTCACCCTGGACTGGATCGCTATCGATGATTGAAGGTGCCATCAAGCCTAACGATGACGACAAAGAGGAACTCTCAATGAAAGCACCAATGTCGGTGTCAAAACTGGCGTATCTCAGGTAGGGGGTCCCGAACTGTGCGTCTAGGCGGATGGTAACAAGAGACGGGGGACACGATGTTTTTTCCCAGGTCCGGGCCCTCTCGATGGAGGTAAAACCCTACTCCTGCTTGATTGATCTTGATGATATGAGTATTACAAGAATTGATCTACCACGAGATCGAAGAGGCTAAACCCTAGAAGCTAGCCTATGGTATGATTGTTGTCCTTGGTCCTACGGACTAAACCCTCCGGTTTATATAGACACTGGAGGGGTCTAGGGTTACACAGAGTCAGGTACAAGGAAGGAGATCTATATGTCCGTATTGCCAAGCTTGCCTTCCACGCCAAGGAGAGTCCGATCCGGACACGGGACGAAGTCTTCAATCTTGTATCTTCATAGTCCAACAGCCCGGCCAAAGGATATAATCCGGCTGTCCGGATACCCCCTAATCCAGGACTCCCTCAGCCCTCTTTTCCTTTCGCCCTCTTTTGACGTTCGCCTTTTTTTCGCTTGTCTCTTGTTGCTTGTTGCCCTTATGGCTTTACCAAAAGGTGTTGATCCTCACCTTAGAAGGTAGGAAGAAATCAAAAACAACATTAGAAGTTTTATGTCCTTGCAGTTTGAGCATAATAATTTCTTTAGAAACGAGCTTAAAGAACAAAAAGGTTTTATCGGTTTCATGAATAAAGAGCTCGATGATATGTATAAGGAGTTTTATGGTTTGAAATATCAGCTTGCTCATCTCGAAAAATTAATTGCCCAAATTTCTGATAAGCAGGACACTTTAGTTAATAAGATGGCCGCTAAACCAGAAGAGTCAGATAATAAAGATGAAGATCTAAAAGTGATTGATGTGTCCCCTATTAAATCCTTGTTTTGAAATATGAATCTTGATAGTGATGGGACTCGAGATGAGTCAACTTTACTTAGAAGGCGTCCCAAAAATTCGGAGTTTTTAGATAGCAATGAACCCGCTATTTTGGAGAGGTCAAAACTTTAGATAGCAATGAACCAACTATTTTGTATTTCAAGGAATTTAATTATGATAATTTCTCTTTGATAGATTGTATTTCCTTGTTGCAATCCGTGCTAAATTCTCCTCATGCTTATAGTCAAAATAAAGCTTTTACTAAACATATCATTGATGCTTTGATGCAATCTTATGAAGAAAAACTTGAGTTGGAAGTTTCTATCCCTAGAAAACTTTATGATGAGTGGGAACCTACTATTAAAATAAAAATTAAATATCATGAATTCTATGCTTTGTGTGATTTGGGTGCTAGTGTTTCCACGATCCCAAAAACTTTGTGTGTTGCTAGGTTACCGTGAATTTGATGATTGTTCTTTAAACTTGCACCTTGCGGATTCCACTATTAAGAAACCTATGGGAAAGATTAATGATGTTCTTATAGTTTCAAATATGAATTATGTGCCCATAAATTTCATTGTTTTTGATATATATTGCAATCCTTCATGTCCTAATATTCTTGGTAGACCTTTTGTTAGAACGATTGGTGCAATTATTGATATGAAGGAAGGGAATGTTAGATTCCAATTTCTTTTAAGGAAAGGCATGGAACACTTCCCTAGAAAGAAAATTAAATTACCATATGAATCTATTATGAGATCCACTTATGGATTGCCTACCAAAGATGGCAATACCTAGAACTATCCTTGCTTTTATGCCTTGCTAGGGGCGTTAAACGATAGCGCTTGTTGGTAGGCAACCCAATTTTATTTTTATTCCTTACTATTTGCTCCTGTTTAGTAATAAATAATTTATCTAGCCTCTGTTTTGGTTGTGTTTTTTGTGTTTAATTAGTGTTTGTGCCAAGTAGAACCGTTGGGAAGACATGGGGAAAGTCTTTTTGATCTTGCTGTAAAAAACAGAAACTTTAGCACTCACGAGAATTTCTGCCATTTTTTATTGGAGAGTGCTATTTAGTTAATTCTTTTTTCAGATGATTAATAGATAAATCCTCACGTCCATAAATTTATTTTAGAATTTTTGGGGTTCCAGAAGTTTGCGTTAGTTACAGATTACTATAGATTGTTCTGTTTTTGACATATTCTGTTTTTCGTGTGTTGTTTGCTTATTTTGATGAATCTATGGATAGTAATAGAGTTTATAAACCATAGTGAAGTTGGAATACAGTAGGTTTAACACCAATATAAATAAATAATGAGTTCATTACAGTACCTTTAAGTGGTGTTTTGTTTTCTTTTGCTAACGGAGCTCACGAGATTTTTTGTTAAGTTTTGTGTTGTGAAGATTTCAAGTTTTGGGTAAAGATTTGATGAATTATGGAACAAGGAGTGGCAAGAGCCTAAGCTTGGGGATGCCCAAGGCACCCGAAGGTAAAATCCGAGGACACCAAAAAGCCTAAGATTGGGGATGCCCCAGAAGTCATCCCCTCTTTCGTCTTCATTCATCGGTAACTTTATTTGGAGCTATATTTTTATTTGCCACATGATATGTATTTTGCCTGGAGCGTCTTGTATGATTTGAGCCTTTTCCTTTTAGTTTACCACAATCATCCTTTCTGTACACACGTTTTGAGAGAGACACACATGAATTGGAATACTCTATGTGCTTCACTTATATCTTTTGAGCCATATAGTTTTTGCTCTAGTGCTTCACTTATATCTTTTAGAGCACGGTGGTGGTTTCATTTTATAGAAATAATTGATCTCTCATGCTTCACTTATATTATTTTGAGAGTCCTTTAGAACAACATGGCAATTTTCTTTTAGGCATAATAAAAAGCTTTCTTATAAGTTCATTGAATACTAAGAGAAGTTTGATACTTGATGATTGTTTTGAGATATGGAGATAGTGATATCAAAGTTGTGCTAGTTGAGTAGTTGTGAATTTGAGAAATACTTGTGTTGAAGTTTCAAAGTCCTGTAGCATGCACGTATGGTAAACATTGTGTAACAAATTTGCAACATGAGGTGTTATTTGATTGTCTTCGTTATGTGTGGCGGTCGGGGACGAGCGATGGTCTTTTCCTACCAATCTATCCCCCTAGGAGCATGCGCGTAATACTTGTTTTTGATGACTTGTATATTTTTGCAATAAGTATGTGAGTTCTTTATGACTAATGTTGAGTCCATGGATTATACGCACTCTCACTCTTCCATTATTGCTAGCCTCTTCGGTACCGTGCATTGCCCTTTCTCACCTTGAGAGTTGGTGCAAACTTCGCCGGTGCATCCAAACCCCGTGATATGATACACTCTATCACACAAAAACCTCCTTATATCTTCCTCAAGACAGCCACCATACCTACCTATTATGGCATTTCCATAGCCATTTCTAGATATATTTCCATGCAACCTTCCACTGTTCCATTTATTATGACATGCATCATCATTGTCATATTGCCTTGCATGATCATGTAGTTGACATCGTATTTGTGGCAAAGCCACCGTTCATAATTCTTTCATACATGTCACTCATGAGTCATTTCACATCCCGGTACACCGCCGGAGGCATTCATATAGAGTCATATCTTGTTCTAGTATTGAGGTTTAATCATTAAGTTGTAAATAAATAGAAGTGTGATGATCATCATTAATAGAGCATTGTCCCAAAAAAGGAAAAAAAAAGAATGGCCAAAAAAAGAAGGCCCAAAAAAATATACATAAAAGGGGCAATGCTACTATCCTTTTTCCACACCTGTGCTTCAAAGTATCACCATGATCTTTATAATAGAGAGTCTCTTGTTTTGTCATTTTCATATACGAGTGGGAATTTTTCATTATAGAACTTGGCTTGTATATTCCAACAATGGGCCTCCTCAAGTGCCCTAGGTCTTCGTGAGCAAGCAAGTTGGATGCACACCATCTTAGTTTCTTTTCTTGAGCATTCATACATTTATAGCTCTAGTGCATCCGTTGCATGGCAATCCCTACTCCTTGCATTGACATCAATTGATGGGCATCTCCCTAGCCCATTGATTAGTTGCACCAATGTGAGACTTTCTCCCTTTTGGTATTCTCCACATAACCTCCTTCATTATATTCTATTCCACCTATAGAGCTATATCCATGGCTCACGCTCATGTATTGCGTGAAATTTAAAAAAAGTTTGAGATTACTAAAGTGTGAAACAATTGCTTGGCCTGTCATTGTGGTTGTGCATGATGAGAGCATTCTTGTGTGACGAAAATGGAGCATGACCAAACTATATGATTTTGTAGGGATGAACTTTCTTTGGCCATGTTATTTTGAGAAGACATGATTGCTTAGTTAGTATGCTTGAAGTATTATTATTTTCATGTCAATATTAAACTTTTATCTTGAATCTTTCGGATCTGAACATGCATGCCACAATAAAGAAAAATTACATTGAGAAATATAGGAAGCACTCTACATAAAAAATTCTGTTTTATCATTTACCTACTCGAGGACGAGATGGAATTAAGCTTGGGGATGCTTGACACGTCTCCAACGTATCTATAATATTTGATTGTTCCATGCTATTATATTATCTGTTTTGGGTGTTAATGGGCTTTATTTTACACTTTTATATTATTTTTGGGACTAACTATTAACCGGAGGCACAACCCAAATTGTTGTTTTTTCCCATTTTAGTGTTTCGTAGAAAAGGAATATCAAACGGAGTCCAAATGGAATGAAACCTTCGGGAGCATGATTTTTGGAACAAACGTGATCTAGGGGACTTGGAGTGGACATCAAGAAACAATCTAGGAGGCCACGAGGCAGGAGGGCGCACCTACCCCCCTGGGCACGCCCTCCACCCTCATGGGCCCCTCGTTACTCCACCGACCTACTTCTTCCTCCTATATATATTGGCATACCCCGAAAACATCCAGGAGCACCACGAAACCCTATTTCCATGGCCGCAACCTTCTGTAACCAAGAGATCCCATCTTGGGGCCTTTCTCGGAGCTCCGCCGGAGGGGGCATTGATCACGGAGGGCCTCTACATCAGCTCCATGGCCCCTCCGATGATGTCTGAGTAGTTTACCTCAGACCTTCGGGTCCATAGCTAGTAGCTAGATGGCTTCTTCTCTCTCTTTGGATCTCAATACAAAGTTCTCCTCGATTCTCTTGGAGATCTATTCGATGTAATCTTCTTTTGTGGTGTGTTTGTCGAGATCCGATGAATTGTGGGTTTATGATCAAGTTTATCTATGAAAAATATTTGAATCTTCTCTGAATTCTTTTATGGATGACTGGTTTATCTTTGCAAGTCTCTTCGAATGATCAGTTTGGTTTGGCCTACTAGATTAATCTTTATTGCAATGGGAGAAGTGCTTAGCTTTGGGTTCAATCTTGCGGTGCTCGATCCCAGTGACAGAAAGGGAAACGACACGTATTATATTTTTTCCATCGAGGATAAAAAGATGGGGTTTATATTGTTGGGGAACGTAGCAATAATTCAAAAAATTCCTACGTGTCACCAAGATCAATCTAGAAGATACTAGCAATGAGAGAGAGGGAGTGCATCTTCATACCCTTGAAGATCGCTAAGCAGAAGCATTACAAGAACGCGGTTGGTGGAGTCGTACACGCAACGATTCAGATCGCGGTCGATGCCGATCTAAGCACCAAACAACGGCGCCTCTGCGTTCAACACACGTACAGCCCGGGGACATCTCCTCCTTCTTGATCCAGCAAGGGGAGAGGAGAATTTGAGGGAGAGCTCCGACAACACGACGGCGTGGTGGTGATGGAGCTCATGGTTCTCCGGCAGGGCTTCGCCAAGCGCTACGGAGGAGGAGGAGGTGTAGGAGAGGGGGAGGGGCTGCGCCAGGGGAAGGGTGCGGCTGCCCTCTCTCTCCCTCACTATATATAGGGGGAAGAGGGTTGGAGGAGGCGCCCTAGGGTTCCCTAGGGGAGGGGCGGCGACCACAGGGGAAACCCTAGATGGGTTTGGGCGCCCCTACCCCTAGGAAACTTTCCCCCCAAGCCGGGAAGGGTGGCTGCCCTAGGGGAGGCGCCCCCACCTCTCCAAGTTATGTGAGATGGGGTGGGAGGGGCGCTCAGCCCCTTAGTGGGCTGATGTGCCCCATCCCCTTGGCCCATAAGGCCCCCAACGCTTGCCCGGGCCTCCGAAACCCCTTTCGGACATGCTGGTCATCACCCGGTACCCCCGGAACAATTCCGGACTTCAATACCCTTCGTGCAATATATAGATCTCCACCTCCGGATCTCATCTGGGACTCCAAACAACCTTCGGTAACCACATACTATTTCCCAACAACTCTAGCGTCACCGAACCTTAAGTGTGTAGACCCTACAGGTTCGGCAACCATGCAGACATGACCGAGACATCTCTCCGGCCAATAACCAATAGCGGGATGTGACCCATATTGGCTCCCACATGTTCCATGATGATCTCATCGGATGAACCACGATGTCGGGGATTCAATCAATCCCGTATACAATTCCCTTTGTCTATCGGTATGTCAATTACCCGAGATTCGATCGTCGGTATCCCCATACCTCGTTCAATCTTGTTACTGGCAAGTCTCTTTACTCGTTCCGTAACGCATGATCCCGTGGCTAACTCCTTAGTCACATCGAGCTCATTATGATGATGCATTATCGAGTGGGCCCAGAGATACCTCTCCGTCATATGGAGTGACAAATCCCAGTCTCGCTTCGTGCCAACCCAACAGACACTTTCGGAGATACCTGTAGTGCACCTTTATAGCCACCCAGTTACATTGTGAGGTTTGGTACACCCAAAGCATTGCTACGGTATCCGGGATTTGCACAATCTCATGGTCTAAGGAAATGATACTTGACATTACAAAAGCTTTAGCAAACGAACTACATGATCTTGTGCTACGCTTAAGATTGGGTCTTGTCCATCACATCATTCTCCTAATGATGTGATCCCGTTATCAATGACATCCAATGTCTATGGTCAGGAAATCATGACCATCTATTGAGCTAGTCAACTAGAGGCTTACTAGGGACATATTACGATCTATGTATTCACACATGTATTACGGTTTCCGGTTAATACAATTATAGCATGAACAATAGACAATTATCATGAACAAGGAAATATAACAATAACCATTTTATTATTGCCTCTAGGGCATATTTCTAACATTCTTCCACTTGCACTAGAGTCAATAATCTAGTTCACATCGTTATGTGATTAACACTCATAGTTCACATCGCCATGTGACTAACACTCTAAGAGTTTACTAGACTCAATAATCTAGTCCACATCACCATGTGTTTAACACCCAAGAGTTTAGTAGAGTCAATAATGTAGTTCACATCACCATGTGATTAACACTCAATGAGTTCTAGGGTTTGATCATGTTATGCTTACGAGAGAAGTGTCAGTCAACGGGTCTGCAACATTCAGATCCGTGTGTTCTTCGCAAATCTCGATTTCATATTGTAGATGTTGCTACTATGCTCCACTTGGAGCTATTCCAAATGGTTGCTCCACTATACGTATCCGGTTTGCTACTCAGAGTCATCCGGATAGGTGTTAAAGCTTGCATCGACGTAACCCTTTATGCCGAACTCTTTATCACCTCCATAACCGAGAAACATTTCCTTATTCCTAAGGACAATTTTGACCGCTGTCCAATGATCCACTCCTGGATCACTCTTGTACCCCCTTGCCAGACACGTGGCAAGGCACATCGCGGTACACATCATGGCATATCGTATAGAGCCTATGGCTAAGGCATAGGGGACGACTTTCGTCCTTTCTCTTTCTTCTGCCGTGGGTGATCTTCAAGTCTTACCTTCACACCTCACAACTCAGGCAAGAACTCTTTCTTTGACTAATCCATCTTGAACTCCTTCAAGATCATGTCAAGGTATGTGCTCTGTGAAAGTCTTATCAGGCGTCTTGATCTATCTCTATAGATCTTGATACCCAACATGTAAGCAGTTTTACACAGGTCTTCCTTTGAAGAACTCCATTCAAACAACCCTTTATGCTTTCTAGAAGTTCTACATCATTTCCGATCAACAATATGTCATCCATATATACCTATCAGAAATGTTGTAGTGCTCCCACTCACTTTCTTGCAAATACAAGTTTCTTGCAAACTTTGTATAAACCCAAATGCTTTGATCGCCTCATCAAAGTGTATGTTCCAACTCTGAGATGCTTGCTCCAGTTCATAGACGGATCGCTGGAGTTTGCATACCTTTTAGCATCCTTAGGATTTACAAAAACCTTTTGGTTGCATCACATACAACCTTTCCTCACGGAAACCGTCAAGGAAACTTTGTTCTGACATCCATCTGCCGGATTTCGTAAATGAAAATGCAGCAACAGCTAACATAGTTCTAACAGACTTTAGCATCGCTATGATTGAGAGAGTGTCATCATAGTCAACTCCTTGAACTTGTCGGAAACTTCTTTGAGACAAGTCGAGCTTCACAAATGGTGTCATTACCATCAGTGTCTGTCTTCTTCTTAAAGATCCATTTATTCTCAATGGCTTGCCATTCATCGGGAAAGTCCACCAAAGTCCATACATGGATCCTATCTCGGATTTCATGGCTTCTAGCCATTTGTTGGAATTCGGGCCCACCATCGCTTCTTCATAGCTCATAGGTTCATCGTTGTCCAAAAACATGACCTTTAAGACAGGGTTACCACTGAGAAGTTGTACACACCCTTGTCGACCTACGAGGTTCGATAGTAATTTGATCTGAAGCTTCATGATCATCATCGTTAGCTTTCTCTTCAACTGAAGTAGTTGCCACAGAAACATCTTTCTGTGCTGCGCTACTCTCTGGTTGAAGTGAAGGTTGAACAACCTCATCAAGTTCTATCTTCCTCCCACTCAATTCTTTCAAGAGAAACTCTTTCTCAAGAAAGGACATGTTCTTAGCGACAAACACTTTGCCCTCAGATCTGAGATAGAAGGTACACCCAATCATCTTGTTTGGGTATTCTATGAAGACACAATTTTCTGCTTTGGGTTCGAGCTTTTCCGACCGAAGCCTATCAACATAAGCATCGTAGCGCCAAACCTTAAGAAACAACAACTTTGGTTTCTTGCCAAACCATAGTTCATACGGTGTCGTCTCCATGGACTTAGATGGTGCCCTATTTAAAGTGAATGTAATTGTCTTTAATGCATAACCCACAAATATAGGGTTGATTTGTAAGAGACATCATACACCATATCCAATAAGGTTCGATTATGACGTTCGGACACACCATCATGCTATGGTGTTCCAAGTGGTGTCAACTGTGAAACGATTCCACCTTGTCTGTAGTGATTGCCAAACTCATAACTCAGATACTTTCCGTTTGATCAGATCGAAGGAACTTGATCTTCTTGTTATGATGATTCTCAACTTCACTCTAAAATTGCTTGAACTTTTCAAACATTTCAGACTTATTCTTCATTAAGTAAATATACCCATATTTATTCAGTTCTCTGGTGAAGGTGAGAAAATAACGATATCCACCGCGCGCGTCAACACTCATCGGACCGCACACATCAGCATGTATGATTTCCAACAAGTCACTTGCCCGTTCCATTGTTCCAAAGAACGGGGTTTTAATCATCTTGCCAAAGAGGCATGGTTCGCATGTGTCAAGTGAGTCAAAATCAAGTGACTTCGAAAGTCCGTTAGCATGGAGGTTCTTTCATGCGCTTTACACCAATATGACCTAAGCGGTAGTGCCGCATGAAAGTGGTACTATCATTATCAACTCTACATCTTTCGGCATCAATGTTATGAACATGTGTATAACTATGACTGGGGTTCAACAAACCATTCACATTGGGTGCATGACCATAGAAGGTATTATTCATGTAAACTGACTAACCATTATTCTCTGACTTAAATGAATAACCGTATTGCAATAAACATGATCTAATCATGTTCATGCTCAATGTAGACACCAATGCAAACAACATTTATCTAGGTTCAACACTAATCCCGAAGGTAGAGGGAGCGTGCGATGGTGATCACATCAACCTTGGAAACACTTCCAACACACATCATCACCTCGCCCTTAGCTAGTCTCTGTTAATTCCGTAGCTTTTGTTTTGAGTTACCAATATTAGCAACTAAACCGGTATCTAATACCCAGGTGCTACTAGGAGTACTAGTAAGGTACACATCAATAACACACATATATCAAATATACTTTTGTTGAAGTCGACAGCCTTCTTATCTACCATGTATTTGAGGCAGTTCCACTACCAGTGACCGTTCCCCTAATAGAAGCACTTTATCTCGGGTTTGGGTTCTTGGTTTTCTTCACTGGAGCGGCAACTAGCTTGCCATTCAAGAAGATTCCCTTCTTGCCCTGGCCCTTCTTTGAAACCAGTGCTCTTGTTAACCATCAACACTTGATGCTCCTTCTTGATTTCTACCTTTACGGCCTTAATCACGACGAACAGCTCCGGGATTATCTTCCCTTGCATGTTATAGTTCATCACGAAAGTCTAGTAGCTTGGTGATAGTGACTGGAGAACTTTTGTCAATCACTCTCTTATCTGGAAGATTAACTCCCACTTGATTTAAGTGATTGAAGTACCCGGACATGCTGAGCACATGCTTACTGGCTGGGCTATTCTCCTCCATCTTGTAGGCAAAGGTCTTGTCAGAGGTCTCAACCTCTCAACACGGGCATGAGCCTGAAATACCAATTTCAGCTCTTTGAACATCTCATATGTTCTATGGCGTTCAAAACGCTTTTGGAGCCCCGATTCTAAGCCGTAAAGCATGGCACACTAAACTATTAGGTAGTCATCAGAACGTGTCTACCAGATGTTCACAACATCCACAGACGACACCAGAGGGGTTGGCACAACGAGCGGTGCATCAAGGACAGAAGCCTTCTGTGTAGCTAGCAGTGAGGACAATCCTCAGACTACGGCCCTAGTCCGCACAATTGCTTACAATATCTTTCAACTTAATCTTTCTCTAGGAACGTATTAAAACAAAGAGCTAAAGCGCGAGCTATTAATCCACAACATAATTTGCAAAGACAATTTAGACTATGTTCATGATAATTAAGTTCATCTAATCAAATTATTCAATGAACTCCCACTCAGATAGACATCCCTCTAGTCATCTAAGTGATACATGATCCGAATCGACTAGGCCGTGTCCGATCATCATGTGAGATGGACTAGTCATCAACGGTGAACATCTCCATGTTGATCATATCTACTATACGACTCATGTTCCAAGGCCATGTCTGTACATGCTAGGCTCGTGAAGTCAACCTAAGTGTTTTGCATGTGTAAATCTGGCTTACACCCGTTGTATTCAAACGTTAGAATCTATCACACCCGATCATCACGTGGTGCTTCGAAACAACAAACCTTCGCAATGGTGCACAGTTAGGGGGAACACTTTCTTGAAATTTTAGAGAGGGATCATCTTATTTATGCTACCATCATTCTAAGCCAATAATATGTAAACATGACAAACATCACATGCAAATCATAAAGTGACATGATATGGCCAATATCATCTTGGGTCTTTGATCTCCATCTTTGAGGCGCGATATGAACACCATCGTCACCGGCATGACACCATGATCTCCATCATCGTGTCTTCATGAAGTTGCCTCGCCAACTATTACTTCTACTACTATGGCTAACAGTTAGCAATAAAGTAAAGTAATTACACGGCGTTTTCATTGATACGCAGGTCATAAATAAATTAAGACAACTCCTATGGCTCCTGCCGGTTGTCATACTCATCGACATGCAAGTCGTGATTCCTATTACAAGAACATGATCAATCTCATACATCACATATATCATTCATCACTTCCTTTTGGCCATATCACATCACATAGCATACCCTGCAAAAACAAGTTAGACGTCCTCTAATTGTTGTTGCATGTATTACGTGGCTGCTATGGGTTTCTAGCAAGAATGTTTCTTACCTACGCAAAACCACAACGGTGATATGCCAATTGCTATTTACCCTTCATAAGGACCCTTTTCATCGAATCTGGTCTGACTAAAGTGGGAGAGACAGACACCCGCCAGCCACCTTATGCATCAAGTGCATGTCAGTCGGAGGAACCAGTCTCACGTAAGCGTACGTGTAAGGTCGGTCCGGGTCGCGACTAGTAACGGTAAGCAAATTGAACAAATCATCGCCCACAACTGCTTTGTGTTCTACTCGTGCATAGAATCTACGCGTATACCTAGTTCATGATGCCACTGTTGGGGAACGTAGCAATAATTCAAAAAATTTCCTACGTGTCACCAAGATCAATCTAGGATATACTAGCAACGAGAGAGAGGGAGTGCATCTTCATACACTTGAAGATCGCTAAGCGGAAGTGTTACAAGAACACTGTTGGTGGAGTCGTACACGCAACGATTCAGATCGCGGTCGATTCCGATCTAAACACCGAACAACGGCGCCTTCGCGTTCAACACACGTACAGCCCGGGGACCTCTCCTCCTTCTTGATCCAGCAAGGGGAGAGGAGAAGTTGAGGGAGAGCTCCGACAACACGACGGCGTGGTGGTGATGCAGCTTGCGGTTCTCCGGCAGGGCTTCGCCAAGCGCTACAGAGAGGAGAAGGTGTAGGAGAGGGGGAGGGGTTGCGCCAGGGGAAGGGTGTGGCTGCCCTCTCTCTCCCTCACTATATATAGGGGGAAGGGGGTTGAAGGAGGCGCCCTAGGGTTCCCTAGGGGAGGGGCGGCGGCCACAGGGGAAACCCTAGACGGGTTTGGGCGCCCCTACCCCTAGGAAACTTGCCCCCCAAGCCAGGAGGAGTGGCTGCCCTAGGGGAGGCGCCCCCACCTCTCCAAGTTACGTAAGATGGGGTGAGAGGGGCGCTCAGCCCCTTAGTGGGCTGATGTGCCCTATCCCCTTGGCCCATAAGGCCCCCAACGCTTGCTCAGGCCTCCGAAACCCCTTTCGGACACACTGGTCGTCACCCGGTACCCCCGGAACAATTCCGGACGTCAATACCCTTTGTCCAATATATCGATCTACACCTACGGACCATTCCGGAACTCCTCGTCAGGTCCGGGATCACATTCGGGACTCCGAACAACCTTCGGTAACCACATACTATTTCCCATAACAACTCTAGCATCACTGAACCTTAAGTGTGTAGACCCTACGGGTTCGGGAACCATGCAGACATGACCGAGACATCTCTCCGGCCAATAACCAATAGAGGGATCTAGATACCCATATTGGCTCCCACATGTTCCACGATGATCTCATCGGATGAACCACTATGTTGGGGATTCAATCAATCCCGTATACAATTCCCTTCACTAGTAGAAAAGAGGGCTTTGGTTCAGGCCGGGTCAGCTCATTAATCCCGGTTCAGTCCAGAACCGGGACCCATGGGGGCATTGGTCCCGGTTCGTGAGGCCAGGGGCCTGCCGGGCCTCATGGGGGCAATGGTCCCGGTTCGTCATGCCCCTTTGGTCCCGGTTGGTGGGACGAACCGAGACCAATGGGCCTCGCTCCTGGCCCACCACCATTGGTCCCGGTTGGTGGCTTGAACCGGGACCACAGGCTTCCCTTTAGTCCCGGTTCATGCCATGAATCGGGACCAATGAGGTTCCTATATATACCCCTCGCCCGCGAGTAGAGCACCCCAGTGCTCTGTTTTTCTCTGGCCGGCGAGGGGAGGGCTTTGTGGTGCTATAGCTCACCTCCTATGCACATGAGGTGTTCGATGAAATGCCCGAGCCACACTAGTTAAGCTTTCTCCTCTCGAAGCTCGACCTCAAAGCTCCATTTTCCTCGAGATTTTTCTTGGTTTAGCGGCCCATCACGTCCCACTCCCGTCTTCACCGCCGTCGATCGCCCGCACCGATCTCGTCGCCGACACCACCGTGGTGAGCCTCTTGTTCTTATCTTCTTTCTGAAAGAAAAAATTCATACTTTAGATAGATACTTGTCTAATTTTATTATTGCTTGTTATTATATAGTGCGATGGTTTTGGTATCCGCCCCCGTCGGCCCTCATCCTAGCTATGATTCGGATGTGGTATATATTATCTTTTTATAACTATTTGGTTCATTTATTGTTTATGACAATTATGCCGACTAACATGACATAGATTTTATTTATCTAGGAGGTAGTTGAACCGGAAATTCCAACCGACCCTATTGTTGAGAGGTTAAATTTAGTTCAAGAAGAAAACAATTACTTGAAGGAAAAATAAAGAAAATTGAGGAGGAGAAGATGATATTGGAGTTGCATGTTGCGGATGTCATCGATGATCACAAGATCAAGATGGATGCAATGCGGTTGAAGATGAGAAAGATTAGAAAATATGCCATTCATACTGAGGCTTGGTATCATTATGCCATTGGATCAATTGTTACCTTGGTTGCGATTATGATCGCATTTGTTTTCGCATTGAAATGTTTTACATAGTTTCAATGTATGGTTTAATTATCTATACATGATGTTCTGTAATGGTTTTTGACACACTTAATTATATATAATGCATGTAGATGAACCGGCAATGGATGTACGGTGACAGACACACCTTCGAGTACATTAAGGGCGTGCATGATTTTCTCGAAGTGGCTGAGGCAAACAAGCAGAATGGTTTTATGTGTTGTCCATGCCCTAAATGTGGGAATACGAAGTCTTACTCTGACCGGAAAATCCTGCACACCCACCTGCTTTACAATGGTTTGATGCCACACTATAATGTTTGGACGAGGCACGGAGAAATAGGGGTTATGATGGAAGACGGTGAAGAAGAAGAGGACGATGAAAACTATGTGCCCCTTAATATGGTGATGCTGCAACAGGGGAAGCTGCTGAAGATCAAGAGGAACCAGACGATGTGCCCAATGATGCTGCAACGGGGGAAGCTGCTGAAGATCATGAGGAACCAGACGATGTGCCCGATGATGATGATCTCCGCCAGGTCATTGTCGATGCAAGGACGCAATGCGAAAGTCAAAAGGAGAAGCTGAAGTTCGATCGCATGTTAGAGGATCACAAAAAAGGGCTGTACCCCAATTGCGAAGATGGCAACACAAAGCTTAGTACCGTACTGGAATTGCTGCAGTGGAAGGCTGAGAATGTTGTGCCTGACAAAGGATTTGAGAAGCTACTGAAAATATTGAAGAAGAAGCTTCCAAAGGATAACGAATTGCCCGACAGTACATATGCAGCAAAGAAGGTCGTATGCCCTCTAGGGTTGGAGGTGGAGAAGATACATGCATGCCCTAATGACTGCATCCTCTACCGCGGTGAGTACAAGGATCTGAACGCATGCCCGGTATGTGGTGCATTGCGGTATAAGATTAGACGAGATGACCCTGGTGATGTTGACGGCGAGCACCCCAGGAAGAGGGTTCATGCGAAGGTGATGTGGTATGCTCCTATAATACCACGGTTGAAACGTCTATTGAGAAATGAAGAGCATGCCAAGTTGATACGATGGCACAATGAGGACCGTAAGAAAGACGAGAAGTTGAGAGCACCCGCTGATGGGTCATAGTGGAGAAAAATCGAGAGAAATTACTGGCCTGAGTTTGCAAGTGACCCAAGGAACGTATGGTTTGGTTTAAGCGCGGATGGCATTAATCCTTTCGGGGAGCAGAGCTGCAATCACAGCACCTGGCCCGTTACTCTATGTATGTATAACCTTCCTCCTTGGATGTGCATGAAGCGGAAGTTCATTATGATGCCAATTCCTATCCAAGGCCCTAAGCAACCCGGCAACGACATTGATGTATTCCTAAGGCCATTAGTTGAAGAACTTTTACAGCTATGGAATGGAAACAGTGTACGTACGTGGGATGAGCACAAACAGGAGGAATTTAACCTGCATGCGTTGATGTTTGTAACCATCAACGATTGGCCCGCTCTCAGTAACCTTTCAGGACAGACAAATAAGGGATACCACGCATGCACGCACTATTTAGAAGAAACTGAAAGTATATACCTGGACAAATGCAGGAAGAATGTGTACCTGGGCCATCGTCGATTTCTTCCGACCAACCATCAATGTCGAAAGAAAGGCAAGCATTTCAAAGGCGAGGCAGATCACCGAAAGAAGCCCGCCATGCGTACCGGTGATCATGTACTTGCTATGGTCAATGATTTACACGTAATCTTTGGAAAGGGTCCCGGCGGACTAGCTGTTCCAAATGACGCTAAGGGACACGCACCCATGTGGAAGAAGAAATCTATATTTTGGGACCTACCCTACTGGAAAGACCTAGAGGTCCGCTCTTCAATCGACGTGATGCACGTGACGAAGAACCTTTGCGTGAACCTGCTAGGCTTCTTGGGTGTGTATGGGAAGAGAAAAGATACACCTGAGGCACGGGAGGACCTTCAATGTTTGCACGAAAAAGAGGGCATGCCTCCGAAGCAGTATAAAGGTCCTGCCAGCTACGCTCTTACGAAAGAAGAGAAAGAAATCTTCTTTGAATGCCTGCTCTGTATGAAGGTCGCGACTGGCTTCTCGTCGAATATAAAGGGAATAATAAATATGCCAGAGAAAAAGTTCCAGAACCTAAAGTATCATGACTGCCACATGATTATGACGCAATTGCTTCCGGTTGCATTGAGGGGGCTTCTACCGGAACACGTCCGATTAGCCATTGTGAAGCTATGTGCATTCCTCAATGCAATCTCTCAAAAGGTGATCGATCCAGAAATCGTACCAAGGCTAAGGAGTGATGTGGCGCAATGTCTTGTCAGTTTCGAGCTGGTGTTCCCACCATCCTTCTTCAATATCATGATGCACGTCCTAGTTCATCTAGTCGACGAGATTTTCATTCTGGGGCCCGTATTTCTACACAATATGTTCCCCTTTGAGAGGTTCATGGGAGTCCTAAAGAAATATGTCTGTAACCATGCTAGGCCAGAAGGAAGCATCTCCATGGGCCATCAAACAGAGGATGTCATTGGGTTTTGTGTTGACTTCATTCCTGGCCTTAAGAAGATAGGTCTCCCTAAATCGCGGTATGAGGGGAGACTGACCGGAAAAGGCACGCTGGGAGGGGCCTCAATAATATGCAGGGACGGATATTCTTGGTCTCAAGCACACTACACAGTTCTACAGAACTCTACCTTGGTGACCCCGTATGTCGATGAACATAAGAACAATCTGCGCTCCAAACACCCGGAGCAGTGCGACGACTGGATTAGATGTGAACACATCAGGACTTTTAGCAGTTGGTTGGAAACACGTCTCAAGGGTGACAACACTGTTTTGTGATGAGTTGTACTTGTTATCCAGGGGACCATCTTTGACTGTATTGACTTACAAAGGATACGAGATAAATGGGAGTACATTTTACACGATCGCCCAAGATCAAAAGAGCACCAACCAAAATAGCGGTGTCCGCTTTGATGCAGCAACTGAGAGGGGAAAGGACACATATTATGGTTACATAGTGTACATATGGGAACTTGACTATGGACATGATTTTAAGGTCCCTTTGTTTAAGTGCAAATGGGTCAATCTGTCAGGAGGCGGGATACAGGTAGACCCATAGTACGGAATGACAAGAGTGGATCTCAACAATCTTGCGTATGCAGACGAACCATTCGTCCTAGCCAATGATGTGGCACAGGTTATCTATGTGAAGGACATGTCTACCAAACCGAGAAAAAGAAAAGATAAGGAAGCGAATACATCATACGATGAGCCAAAGCGCCACATAGTTCTTTCAGGAAAAAGGGACATCGTGGGAGTGGACGGCAAGACCGACATGTCTGAAGATTATGAAAAGTTTCATCAAATTCTCCCTTCAAAGTCAGGGCTGACCCAAGCATCCTGATAAACGATGAAGATTATCCATGGTTACGGCGCAATAAGAAAATGACACAAGCGAAGAAAAAGTGAAGACATTCTCCCGCAACTATTATGATGATACCATGCCAACTTTGTAACAGATGAGTATGATACCATTGTCCATTTTGTACATGCACATGCCATGGGTGTGAAATTATGATACCATGCCAACTTTCAACTTTTTCAGAGTTCATTTGAAATGCTTTAATGTCTTATGGTTCGGCCCCCGTAATACCATTATTCACATTTTAAATATTCAAATTTGAAAACTAATGGCACTAATAAAAAGTTTATAATCTTTTCTAAAACTAATGGCACTAATAAAAAGTTTATAATTTTTTCTAAAACTAATGGCACTAACAGAAAGTTTATAATTTTTCTGACCTAAAAGCAAAAAGAATTAAAAAAAATAAAGCAAAAAACAAAAGAAAATAAATAATGCAAAAAACAAAACAAAAAACAGGAAAAAAACTATTTTTATAGTAAAGTTAATCACAAACTTGTGATTCACACAAATTTCAAAGAATTCAAATTTTAACTACTTAAATTTGAAAACTAATGGCACTAACAGAAAGTTTATATTTTTTCTAAAACTAA
>NC_041384.1:727837590-727840373 GCF_002162155.2 Triticum dicoccoides | reverse complement strand
TTTTGCTGACCTAAAAGCAAAAAGAATTAAAAAGGAAAAAAAGAAAAGAAAATAAATAATGCAAAAAACAAAACAAAAAATGAAAAAAAAACTATTTTTATAGTAAACTTAATCACAAACTTGTGATTCACACAAATTTCAAAAAATTAAAATTTTAACTATTCAAATTTGAAAACTAATGGCACTAACAAAAAGTTTACAATTTTTCTGACCTAAAAGCAAAAGGAATTAAAAAATAAAGCAAGAAACAAAAGAAAATAAATAATGCAAAAAACAAAACAAAAGAACTGGAAAAAATAAAAAAATGCCACCTATTGGGCCACCACAGCCTGAATACGACTAGAAACCCAACATGGGCCAGGATTCAGGCTCGCAGAAGGCCCAATAGGCCCACAGACAGCATAGTGTGAGATTAGGCCCGTAAGCCTGCATTTGAGAGGAGCTCGAGAGGGCTGCCGCAGTGGGGCTTATAAACCACTCCGAGCCCCTCTCAACTAGCGAGGTGGGACTAATCTTTTGGCTGCGGGCAGCGCAAGGCCTTTGGTCCCGGTTGGTACCACCAACCGGGACTAAAGGGGGCATTGGTCCCGGTTCGTGGCACCAACCGGGACCAATGCTCCTCGCCCCTGGCCCATGACCATTAGTCCCGGTTTGTGACACAAACAGGGACAAAAGGGTTGGTCCTCGTTGCGGGCAGAGTTTTGTCCCACCTAGCCAACCGAAGGGGGCTCACACCGGTTTATAAGCCCTTCCCTCTCTGCCTTGTTGAGCTCCTCTCAAAATGAAAATAGATGCCCATATAGAGAAAAGTTTAGCCTAAATTCAGAGTGAATTTATCTGAAATTCATAGAAATTTACTATGAATTTAGGTTGAATTTTCTCTATAAGCGCATCTATGCTCATTTTTTAGTAAGTTAATCACAAACTTGTGATTCACAGAATTTTCAAAGAATTCAAATTTGAAAACAAATGGCACTAATAGAAAGTTTATAATTTTTCTAAAACTAATGGCACTAACAGAAAGTTTATAATTTTGCTAACCTAAAAGCAAAAAAAATTAAAAATTAAAGCAAAAAACAAAAGAAAATAAATAATGCAAAAAACAAAACAAAAAACAGGAAAAAAACTATTTTTATAATAAAGTTAATCACAAATTTGTGATACACACAAATTTCAAACAATTCAAATTTAAAATATTCAAATTTGAAAACTAATGGCACTAACAAAAAGTTTATAATTTTTCTCACCTAAAAGCAAAAAAAATTAAAAAATAGTGCAAAAAACAAAAAAATAAATAATGCAAAAAACAAAACAAAAAACTGGAAAAAAAACTATTTTATAGTAAAGTTAATCACAAAATTGTGAATTCACACAAATATCAAAGAATTCAAATTTTCATTATTCAAATTTAAAAACTAATGGCACTAACAAAAAGTTTATATTTTTTCTGAATCTAATGGCACTAACAGAAAGTTTATAATTTCGCGAACCTAAAAGCAAAAAAGAATTAAAAATTAAAGCAAAAAAACAAAACAAAATAAATAATGCAAAAAACAAAATAAAAAACTGGAAAAAAAATCTATTTTTATAGTAAAGTTAATCACAAACTTGTGATTCACACAAATTTCAAAGAATTCCAATTTTAACTATTCAAATTTGAAAACTAATGGCACTAACAGAAAGTTTATAATTTTTCTTACCTAAAAGCAAAACAACAAAACTAGAATAAAATAAAAATAGCAACATTAAGTATTTTGTTGTAAGTAGAAACAAAATAAAATAAATAAAGCAACAAAGAAAACAAAAAAAACAAAAAAAACAAAAAAAGTGCCACCTACTGGGCCCCCACGGCCTGAATACGACTAGAAACCCTACCATGGGCCGGGATTCAGGCCCGCAGGAGGCCCAGTAGGCCCACAGGCAGATAAAGTGACTTTAGGCCCGTAAGCCTGCATTTGAGAGGAGCTCGAAGTGGTCAGCGCAGCAACGCTTATAAACCACTGTCGAAGCCTCCGACTAGCGAGATGGGACTAAACATCCTACCGCATCGCGCCAGTTCCAGCACAAGGCCTTTGGTCCCGGTTGGTGCCACCAACCGGGACTAAAGGGGTGCATTGGTACAGGTTCGTGGCATCAACCGGGACCAATGCCACCCTTCAGTCCCGGTTAGTGCTACCAACCGGGACCAAAGGCCGCCGCTTCCCGCCCTTTGGGCTGCTGAAAAGAGGCCTTTGGTCTCGGTTGGTGGCACCAACCAGGACTAAAGGGGGGCATTGGTCCCGGTTGATTCCACAAACTGGGACGAATGCTCTCAGTATATAAGAAAGCACTTGGCGTTTTTCAGACATCATCTGCATCAGTTCGCCCGACGACGCCGCCAGGCTGCCCGATCGAGCTCGCCCCGTCGACGTCGTCGCCGCCCTCTACTGCCTCGTCGACGCTGTCGCCGCCCTGCCCCAAGCACACCGCCGGCGGCCCGCCCCGACCACGCCGCCGTCGGCCCGCCCCGACCAAGCCGTGCACCCCAGCTGCCCCACGCCGCCGTTGCCTTTGCCTCGCGCGCCCTGCCCCGACCACACGCCGCCGTCACCCTGCCCCGACCGTGCCGTGACTCATCCATTTGGTCAGGGCCGGCACCGCCCCCCTCTTCCTCCCTGTTTTTTTGCATATATATAGATGTTTTTTCCTGATTATATGTATATGTATGAGTATATGTATGTGTGTATATCTGTTTATATGTCCTTTTTTTAGATTTTCTATTTTTTGCATTTTTATAAAAATGT
>NC_041384.1:727830681-727837094 GCF_002162155.2 Triticum dicoccoides | reverse complement strand
TCTTTTTATTTCTTCTTCGTCTTCTTATTTTTTATCGGATATGTCGTTGTTGATATACCCCGTGTCCCGATAACTTCAACACGACGGGGGGGGTGGGGGGGTCGACCTACCCCTTCCCCGATAATATTATTTTCCCATGTATGTATGTAAAAGTTACATTTTTAGAAAAGTTTTATATATCTAGCTAGGAAGGGAAGAAGAAGAAAAAGAATGAGACGAAAAAAGGAAAATAAGAAGAGGAAGAAACGAGAAGAAGAGGAGAGGAAGAAGAGGAGAAATAAATAAGAAGAAGAAAAAAGAAGAAAAAGAAGAGGAGAAGAAGAAAGGAATAGAGGAGAAGAAGAAAGAAATAGGTTTTATATATCTAGCTAGGAAAGGAAGAAGAGGAAAAAGAATGAGAGGAAAAAGGAAAATAAGAAGAGGAAGAAAGGAGAAGAAGAGGAGAGGAAGAAGAGGAGAAATAAATAGGAAGAAGAAAAAAGAAGAAAAAGAAGAGGAGAAGAAGAAAGAGATAGAGGAGAAGAAGAGAAAATAGAATATCTATTTTCTCTTCTTCTCCTCTATTTCTTTCTTATTCTCCTCTTTTTTTCTTCTTTTTTTTCTTCAATCCTCTCCTCTATTAATATCTTCTTCTCCTCTTTTTATTTCTTCTTCGTCTTCTTATTTTTTATCGGATATGTCGTTGTCGATATACCCCGTGTCCCGATAACTTCAACACAAGGGGGGTTCGACCTAACCCCTCCCCGATAACATTATTTTCCCATGTATGTATGTCGTCGTTGTCGATATAACCCCCTCCCGGATAACTTCGACCGTGATAACTTATACCACAGGAGCACCCCCCCCCCGACCCTCTCGCTCGACCAAAACTCTCGAGGACACCCAAACCCTAGAAAAAATGATGTCTGTCTCCTACCCCCTCCCGCCGCGCCCCTACCCTTGAAGCATTGCCGAAACAATGTTGTCATGTTTGCAATATGAATCTAGATAGTGATGGGACTCGAGATGAGTCAACTTTACTTAGAAGGCGTCCAAAAATTCGGAGTTTTTAGATCTTGATGCAAAAGTTGATAAAAGTGGGATTGGAGAGGTCAAAACTTTAGATAGCAATGAACCCACTATTTTGGATTTCAAGAAATTTAATTATGATAATTGCTCTTGATAGATTGTATTTCCTTGTTGCAATCCGTGCTAAATTCTCCTCATGCTTATAGTCAAAATAAAGCTTTTACTAAACATATCGTTGATGCTTTGATGCAATCTTATGAAGAAAAACTTGAGTTGGAAGTTTCTATCCCTAGAAAACTTTATGATGAGTGGGAACCTACTATTAAAATAAAAATTAAATATCATGAATGTTATGCTTTGTGTGATTTGGGTGCTAGTGTTTCCACGATCCCAAAAACTTTGTGTGATTTGCTAGGTTTCCGTGAAGATGATTGTTCTTTAAACTTGCACCTTGCGGATTCCACTATTAAGAAACCTATGGGAAAGATTAATGATGTTCTTATTGTTGCAAATATGAATTATGTGCCCGTAGATTTCATTGTTCTTGATATATATTGCAATCCATCATGTCCTATTATTCTTGGTAGACCTTTCGTTAGAATGATTGGTGCAATTATTGATACGAAGGAAGGGAATATTAGATTCCAATTTTCATTAAGGAAAGGCATGGAACACTTCCCTAGAAAGAAAATTAAATTACCATATGAATCTATTATGAGAGACACTTATGGATTGCCTACGAAAGATGGCAATACCTAGATCTATCCTTGCTTTTATGCCTAGCTAGGGGCATTAAACGATAGCACTTGTTGGGAGGCAACCCAATTTTATTTTTATTCCTTACTATTTTCTCCTGTTTAGTAATAAATAATTTATCTAGCCTCTTTTTTGGTTGTTTTTTTGTGTTTAATTAGTGTTTGTGCCAAGTAGAACCATTGGCAAGACTTGGGGAAAGTCTTTTTGATCTTGCTGTAAAAAACAGAAACTTTAGCGATCACGAGAATTGCTGCCATTTTTTATTGGAGAGTGCTATTTAGTTAATTCTTTTTGCAGATGAGTAATAGATAAATTCCTCACGTTCAGCAATTTATTTTAGAATTTTTTGGGGTTCCAGAAGTTTGCGTTAGTTACAGATTACTACAGACTATTCTGTTTTTGACATATTCTGTTTTTCGTGTGTTGTTTGCTTATTTTGATGAATCTATGGCTAGTAATAGAGTTTATAAACCATAGTGAAGTTGGAATACAGTAGGTTTAACACCAATATAAATAAAGAATGAGTTCATTACAGTACCTTGAAGTGGTGTTTTGTTTTCTTTCGCTAACGGAGCTCACGAGATTTTTTGTTAAGTTTTGGGTTGTGAAGTTTTCAAGTTTTGGGTAAAGATTTGATGGATTATGGAACAAGGAGTGGCAACAGCCTAAGCTTGGGGACGCCCAAGGCACCCCTAGGTAAAATCCAAGGACCCCAAAAAGCCTAAGCTTGGGGATGCCCCGGAAGGCATCCCCTCTTTCGTCTTTGTTCATCGGTAACTTTACTTGGAGCTATATTTTTATTTGCCACATGATATGTGTTTTGCTTGGAGCGTCTTGTATGATTTGAGTCTTTGATTTTTAGATTATCACAATCATCCTTGCTGTACGCACCTTTTGAGAGAGACACACATGAATCGGAATTTATTAGAATACTCTATGTGCTTCACTTATATCTTTTGAGCTATATTGTTTTTTCTCTAGTGCTTCACTTATATCTTTTAGAGCACGGTGGTTGTTTCATTTTATAGAAATAATTGATCTCTCATTCTTCACTTATATTATTTTGAGAGTCCTTTAGAACAACATGGCAATTTTCTTCTAGGCATAATAAAAAGCTTTCTTATAAGTGCATTGAATACTAAGAGAAGTTTGATACTTGATGATTGTTTTGAGATATGGAGATAGTGATATCAAAGTTGTGCTAGTTGAGTAGTTGTGAATTTGAGAAATACTTGTCTTGAAGCTTGCAAGTCCCATAGCATGCACGTATGGTAAATGTTGTGTAACAAATTTAAAACATGAGGTGTTATTTGATTGTCTTCCTTATGAGTGGCGGTCGGGGACGAGCGATGGTCTTTTCCTACCAATCTATCACCCTAGGAGCATGCGCGTAATACTTGGTTTTTGATGACTTGTAGATTTTATAAGTATGTGAGTTCTTTATGACTAATGTTGAGTCCATGGATTATACGCACTCTCACTCTTCCATCATTGCTAGCCTCTTCGGTACCGTGCATTGCCCTTTCTCACCTTGAGAGTTGGTGCAAACTTCGCCAGTACATCCAAACCCCGTGATATGATACACTCTATCACACAAAAACCTCCTTATATCTTCCTCAAAACAGCCACCATACCTACCTATTATGGCATTTCCATAGCCATTTCTAGATATATTTCCATGCAACCTTCCACTGTTCCGTTTATTATGACATGCGTCATCATTGTCATATTGCCTTGCATGATCATGTAGTTGACATCGTATTTATGGCAAAGCCATCGTTCATAATTCTTTCATACATGTCACTCATGAGTCATTGCACATCCCGGTACACCGCCAGAGGCATTCATATAGAGTCATATCTTGTTCTAGTATCGAGGTTTAATCATTGAGTTGTAAATAAATAGAAATATGATGATCATCATTAATAGAGCATTGTCCCAAAAAAAGAAAAAAAAGAAAGGCCAAAAAAGAAGAAGGCCCAAAAAATATAAATAAAAAGGGGCAATGCTACTATCCTTTTTCGACACTTGTGCTTCAAAGTAGCACCATGATCTTTATAATAGAGAGTCTCTTGTTTTGTCATTTTCATATACGAGTGGGAATTTTTCATTTTAGAACTTGGCTTGTATATTCCAACAATGGGCCTCCTCAAGTGCCCTAGGTCTTCGTGAGCAAGCAAGTTGGATGCACACCATCTTAGTTTCTTTTGTTGAGCTTTCATACAGTTATAGCTCTAGTGCATCCGTTGCATGGCAATCCCTACTCCTTGCATTGACATCAACTGATGGGCATCTGCCTAGCCTATTGATTAGCCGTGTCAATGTGAGACTTTCTCCCTCTTTGTCTTCTCCACATAACCCCCTTCATTATATTCTATTCCACCCATAATGCTATATCCATGGCTCACGCTCATGTATTGCGTGAAAGTTAAAAAAAGTTTGAGATTACTAAAGTGTGAAACAATTGCTTGGCTTGTCATCGGGGTTGTGCATGATGAGAGCATTCTTGTGTGACGAAAATGGAGCATGTCCAAACTATACGATTTTGTAGGGATGAACTTTCTTTGGTCATGTTATTTTGAGAAGACATAATTGCTCAGTTAGTATGCTTGAAGTATTATTATTTTTATGTCAATATTAAACTTTTATCTTGAATCTTTTGGATCTGAGCATTCATGCCACAATAAAGAAAAATTACATTGAGAAATATGTTAGGAAGCATTCCACATCAAAAAAAATTATCATTTACCTACTCAAGGACGAGCAGGAATTAAGCTTGGGGATGCTTGATACGTCTCCAACGTATCTATAATTTTTGATTATTTCATGCTATTATATTATCTGTTTTGGATGTTAATGGGCTTTATTTTACACTTTTATATTATTTTTGAACTAACCTATTAACCGGAGGCACAACCCAAATTGTTGTTTTTTGCCTATTTCAGTGTTTCGTAGAAAAGGAATATCAAACGGAGTCCAAACGGAATGAAACCTTCGGGAGCATGATTTTTGGAACAAACATGATCCAGGGGACTTGGAGTGGACGTCAAGAAACAATCGAGGAGGCCACGAGGCAGGGGGCGCGCCTACCCCCCTGGGCGCGCCCTCCACCCTCGTGGGCCCCTTGTTGGTCCATCGACCTACTTCTTCCTCCTATATATATTGACATACCCTGAAAACATCCAGAAGCACCACGAAACCCTTTTTCCACCACCGCAACCTTCTGTACCCAAGAGATCCCATCTTGGGGCCTTTTTCGGAGCTCGGCCGGAGGGGGCATTGATGACGGAGGGCCTCTACATCAACTCCATGGCCCCTCCGATGATGTGTGAGTAGTTTACCTCAGACCTTCAGGTCCATAGCTAGTAGCTAGATGGCTTCTTCTCTCTCTCTTTGAATCTCAATACAAAGTTCTCCTCGATTCTCTTAGAGATCTATTCGATGTAATCTTCTTTTGCGATGTGTTTGTCAAGATCCGATGAATTGTGGGTTTATGATCAAGTTTATCTATGAACAATATTTGAATCTTCTTTGAATTATTTTATGTACGATTGGTTTATCTTTGCAAATCTCTTCGAATTATCAGTTTGGTTTCGCCTACTAGATTGATCTTTCTTGCAATGGGAGAAGTGCTTAGCTTTGGGTTCAATCTTGCGGTGCTCGATGCCAGTGACAGAAAGGAAAACGACACGTATTCTATTGTTTGCATCGAGGATAAAAAGATAGGGTTTATATCATATTGCATGAGTTTATCCCTTTACATCATGTCATCTTGCTTAAGGCGTTACTCTGTTCTTATGAACGTAATACTCTAGATGCATGCTGGATAATGGTCGATGTGTGGAGTAATAGTAGTAAATGCAGGCAGGAGTCGGTCTACTTGTCACGGACGTGATGCCTACATACATGATCATAACTAGATATTCTCATATTATTCGCTTTTCTATCAATTGCTCGACAGTAATTTGTTCACCCACCGTAATACTTATGCTTTCTTGAGAGAAGCCACTAGTGAAACCTATGGCGCCCGGGTCTATTTTCCATCATATATGTTTCCAATTTTATTTTATTCTGCAATCATTACTTTCAATCTATATCATAAAAATACCAAAAAATATTTATCTTATTATTATCATCTCTATCAGATCTCACTCTTGCAAGTGGCCGTGAAGGGATTGACACCCCCCTTATCGCGTTGGTTGCGAGGTTCTTATTTGTTTGTGTAGGTACGAGGTGACTCGCGCATGGTCTCCTACTGGATTGATACCTTGGTTCTCAAAAACTGAGGGAAATACTTACGCTACTTTACTGCATCACCCTTTCCTCTTCAAGCGAAAACCAACGCAGTGCTCAAGAGGTAGCAGGTGGCAATAGAGTAACTTCCTCGGCAACCGCGTGTCAATAAGGTGGTCAGCAGACGGACGGACGGACGACCGTCGTGTCGTTTGAACACGGAGCAATCACCTGCATCGAAAAGCGGTATGGGCGACACTCTCTCGGTGGGCGCGCCGATTCAATGTCTGTGCCAGTGAGAGGTCGTGTGCGTTCTGAACAGGTATGAATGCGACATTGACGCTATGGAGCGCCGCTGAGCGTTTCAGATGGAAAGCGCGCGCAAGCGAGGGAGGTGTTTTTTTGTGGGTCAGGGT
>NC_041384.1:727805451-727830258 GCF_002162155.2 Triticum dicoccoides | reverse complement strand
CTGATTTATGGAATAAAACACGTGTGAACCGCTCAGCGGATAGATACAAATATGTGTTGAATGACACAACACGTCCGGACGGCACCGCTCGAACGTAGATGCCCTAATAGATAACTCTACATTGTCGGCGTTTCTACTCCCGAGCTCATCTGCACCACCCCTGACGAAAAAAATCAAAACAAGTACTTCAAAAAATTACAATTTGTTGTGTGGTAGATAAGTTTATCCATGAGGTGCGCTCCAAGTTTCAACTTATTTGGACATCTGAGCAACTCTCAGCAAAAAAGACAAAATCAGGGTCTGTAAAAAGGTTTACTGTTCACACACTGTTCTGACCCGATTTGTTTTTTTGCTGAGAGCTGCTCGTATGTTCAAATAAGTTGAAATTTGAAGCGAACCTCGCGCACAAACTTGTCTACCACACAAAAAAAATTGGATTTTTTTGGTTTTTTAAGTATTTGTTTTGAAATTTTTTTCTTGCCGGGTGCAGATGAGTCTGGGCACCGAATTGGTTTTCGTAGTACTTTATCCATTTCGGTTTATAAGATCCATGGCACTACTACTCCAACCAAACGGAGCAAGCCAACATAGTACCAAGTATTAGATGAATCTGTTCAATATTCCCTGGCAAAAAAGATTAAGTACCTAAATTGTGTACGGGTTAAAACTATAGCCAAGTATCAGGATCTGTATTCAGTAGACTGGCCGATGGACAAAAAGCTGCTAGGCATCCATCATGACCTTGAACTCGTCGAAGCAAACCACTCCATCTCCATTCAGGTCAAACCTGCGGATCATGGCGCGGCACTCCTCGATGCCCTGCTCGGACCCTAGCCTGGCGAGCATCCGCATCAGGCTCGCCGGCGTGATGCACCCTTCGCCCTTCACCTCGTACATCGCAAACGCCTCCCTCAGCCCCCGGCACCGCTCCTCCTCTTCCTCTGGTTCCGGCGGCGCCACCAGCCGGAGGAACTCCTGCTCGTCCAGCAACTGGTCTCCGTCGGTGTCGGCCAACGCCACGAGCGCCTCGCCGTCCTCCACCGACACATCCTCGCCCAGCGCCGCCTTCATGCACAGCCGCAGCTCCGCCGCCGAGATCCTCCCGTCGGCGTCGCGGTCGAAGGAGGCAAACACGCTGCTGAAGCGCTCGGCCGTCGCGGCGTGCACCATCTTCGCTTGCTTGCTACGGTGATCACCTGAGAATCGTGGCTGTGGTAGCAGTGTGTGACCGTGTGTTAATGTGCGGGGAGCCTGAGATTACTGCAACGCTAGCTTAGCTTCTGGTTCTGGTGTTTAGCCTCAAGTGCCTATGCGTGTATATATATACACAGGCGGCACTAGTACGTAGTACGTACAAGCGTGCAGCTAGCCGGTTGTTTTGATGGATTCAAGGCAAAATTATTGATGAGGCCGACGAACGGGTCGGTTGACGGTGTCAATTCGTTTTCAGCCGTCGTCGAGGAGGGAAACTGCAAAGTTGAACGAGCACATCGAAGTATATAATACTCCTGCATGCATGGGCCTTTTGTGACGGTATATTCCATGCAAGCCAAGCCAGCCAGCGACTTTCGTCGGTTGCTGCTGACATATAGGAGTATGTTATTGGAAGCCTATAATATCCCAGAGCTTTGGCGTGTCAGTATCCCCCCTCCCGGCATGCAAGGTGCGCATATAATACACTCACCTCGCCGCCGGCGACGACCAAGTCATGTTCGGGCCGTTCGGTCATGTTTGGTCTTTCCCCATGAGTAGGTAGCTGGAGTGCTGGACAATGATTCTCAGTTAATTTGTTTGAAGCTGTTCTACGGTAGATTTCATTAATCACAAAATGGTATGTACATAGCAACGCAAAGAGAAAAGAAACAACCCAAATTCTTAATCGCGCAGCTGCACGATTTGGTTGTGCTGAGCCACGCGCTACCCGACAAGGCCGTTAGAGACCAAGCACGTCGCTATCTTCCGCTTCAGAAAAAAGCCTTATCCCGATTCCCTTTTCCTCGTTTCCATTTAGTCCGAGCAGGTGCTCAGGGGAGCTGAGGGCCTCCGGCGTGGACGCCCAGGCGGTCGTGAGGGAGGTAGTCCGCCGGAGGAGCTCGGCGAGCAGGTCCGTCGGGGAGCCGGAGCAGCAGGGCCGCCCCTCCTTCCCCCTCTTTTCTAGGAGCTGGAGCTGGGTCCGGCCCATAACTCTGTGAAGGAAGGGTAAGAACGGAGCCCACGCCGGAGGGCAGACTATGCTCAGGTCAGCTCGTCGCGGCGCAGCCGTGTAGTCTGCCGGCATCAAGGTTTGGTCTGTCACCGGGGTGCGCATCAGTAGCAAAGACAGCTTGGTGAGACAGCGTTCAGCTGGAGCTATTCGACTAGGCAGCGAACGACCAGTCACCTGACTCACCTCACGGTAATGCCATTCTCTAGTTCTACTCCTTCTGTTGCTTGCAATTGAATTGAGCCCTTTGTGATGTTAGGATATTCATGTGATGCATGCTGCTTGACATAGTCTTTTCACTGTGATGCATTGTTTTGGGCGAATTTGTTGCTGTTATGAGAGCGTCAGGACTAAAACATCTAGTTGATGTTAAGCCTCTGGCCTAAAACATTGTGGTCTGTACAAGGCACACATCCCATGTGTTAAGCCTCTAGCATAGAACACATATGATTCTGTTTATGAATTGATTTCTTGTCTTGTTCAATGGATTTTTAAGCTACAGCTATTGTGCTCGTAGTTTTTTTGTACAGTGTGCTATTCACTTTGCTGCATTAGGCTGGCATCCTAAGATTTATGCTATCTAAAGCACAGTGACAGCCGCAACAACTAACACACAAGCTTCTACTCTCGATGTGGGGTTGTTTTCTGAAATGTGTGCACATCTTGCAACCCCTGGGATTAGTAGTTGCTGCACATTTGCGAAGAGTTGCT
This sequence comes from Triticum dicoccoides, assembly GCF_002162155.2. Taxonomy (NCBI): domain Eukaryota; kingdom Viridiplantae; phylum Streptophyta; class Magnoliopsida; order Poales; family Poaceae; genus Triticum; species Triticum dicoccoides. The sequence goes on along the minus strand of NC_041384.1, from coordinate 727,827,344 downwards.
CAAAATCAATCAGGGAAAATCCATCTATAAGTTTAGTTTTCTTTAGCCTCTCTTCTCAGTCAAGGTAGCAGATATGTGATTTTTTTTATGAGATGAGTGGTGAACTAGATTCAGAGATAGTTTTACACAGGTACAATCAACACACACCAAGCCTGATTGAAATTGGAGAGGAACTTTTAAGATTTCTAGATGGAATAAGCACAATGCCATGTTGATCTTGGTTCCAGCAGCCTTGAATAAAGGATTGTAGTGGGGCTTTTGTTTGTTGGAATGTATACAGATGTTTTGCAATCTCTGGAATGTACACATGGTGGCATAAGAGTTTCCCAAGATCAAGACATAGTGCACGGAGTCGTGTGTGTTGGGGAGATATAGGTGCAGGGCGCGAGGTGTGAGATAGGGCGCGTGTGACGGGGCAGACGAAGGTGGTGGGCGGCGAGGCAAGAGAGAGGAAGTGTGTGGGGTGGATGAAGGTGGAGGGCACTGCCCAGGTTATGACTGGAGGTGCACAATTAATATGTTAAAAGGAGTTGCCTAGGAGTGGATCAGAAGTGACTCTCTATTTTTTTTCCTTTTTTTGTTTGTCGAGTGGAGCTTCCCAACATTTATTATAAGTGTTTTGGCAGTGCTCTTCATGATTGGATAGGTTGGTTCAGACGAGTGTTCTTTTCGCCCTGCTATTCTTGGTTGCATATGTTAGTTGAGAATTTACTTTGGATCCTGCACATAGCCACACAGGTATTTCATTTATTTTTGCCTGGGGTCATCGACTGCATTGATGAATACATAGAACATCGTGTGATTTCGGAGAAACTATCACACAACAAAAGCAACAAAAACACACGGAAAAAGATACCATAGTTACCCTACATAGTTTGCATCCCTTTTTTATGCACAATACATGAGCCCCCAATTAACCATACAGTTGCCTAAAATGAAGTATCCCGTTTCCCAATTCTCATGGACATAAAAATTACCAAGACCATGATTTGGCCAATATCTAATGATTTTAGATACCTTTCTATTAAGTCTGTGTCATAGTCATGCGTCAAGAATTTCTTCTCTTCGGGTGGGATCCCTTGGTATGATTCTAAACACTTTGTTGAATGATCAGAGAGGGTGGCGAGGTGGAGCTGCTCATGGGGACATAACTAAGACCATGAAGTTTTTTTAATGGGATTAAGTTTAACTGTGAACCCCTAAAAAACAAACATTTGTATGCTATTTATCCCTTTTTTTAGGAGTCATAGTTGCCCACAATCAGCCATACAGTTGCCTAGAACCATGTATCCAGTTGTGCAATCCTAACGAATACAAACATTACCAGGACTATAATTTGGCTAATATGTAAAGGTTTTAGATACCTTTCAATTAAGGTTGTGTCATAGAGATGCATCAAGAATTTCATCTCCTCGGGGTTGGATCCCTTGGTATGATCGTAAATACTAGGTGAATGATCATAGAGGGGGAGCGGTGTGGAGCTGGTCATGGGGACATAATTAAAACCACGAAGAGTTATTAGGGGATTAAGTTCATTTGTGACCACCTCCAAAAATGAACATGTGTATGTTCTTTATCCCTTTTTAGGTGTCAAAGTTTCCTACAATCAACCATACTATTGCCTACGACCATGTATCCAGTTGCCCAGAATCAATCATACAGTTGTCTAAATCCATGTATCCAGTTGCCCACAATTAACCATACAGTTGTCTAAAACTATGTATCCAGTTGCCCAATCCTCATGAACAGAAACATTACCAAGACCATAATTTGGCTAATATATAAAGGTTTTAGATACCTTTTAAGTTTGTGTCATAGAGATGCATCAGGAATTTATCTCTTCGGGGTGGGATGCCTTGGTATGATCGTAAATACTTGGCGAATAATCAAAAATGGGGATTACGTTGTAGTTGGTCAAGGGGACGTAAACTAAATTGTGAAGTGTTTTTAGGGGATTAAATTTATCTGTGAACCCTCCAAAAATGAACATGTGTATTTTCTTATATCATTTTTTGAGGTGTCATAGTTTCCCACAATCAACAATACAATTGCCTAAAACCATGTATCCAGTTGCCCACAATCAACCATACAGTTGTCTAAAACTATGTATCCAGATGCACAATCCTCATTAACAGAAACATTACCAAGACTATAATTGGCTAATATGTAAAGGTTTTAGATACCTTTCAAGTTTGTGTCATAGAGATGCATCAAGAATTTATCTCCTCGGGGTGGGATGCCTTGGTATGGTCGTAAATACTTGGCGAATAATCATAAATGGGGACCATGATGTAGTTGGTCATGGGGACGTAAACTAAATTGTGAAGTGTTTTTAGGGGTTTAAATTTATATGCGAACCCTCCAAAAATGAACATGTGTATGTTCTTATATCCTTTTTTCAGGTGTCATACCTTTTAAGTTAGCTAGATTAGCAAGAGTAGTATCTTAGTTCGGTAGTGCACACTCAGCTTTCAGGAAATATAGCTACAACCAATATGGCTAACACACAAGCTTATACTCTCGATGTGGGGTTCTTTGCTCGAATGTGTGCACATTTTTGCAACCCCTAGGATTAGTAGTTGTTGCACATCTGCAAAGAGTTGCTCAAACTCAATCATGGGAAAATCCATGTATAAGTGTAGTTTTCTTTAATCTCTCTTCTTACTCAAGCTAACAGATAGGTGCTTTTTTGTGAGATGAGAGATGGACTAAATTCAGAGATAAGTTGTACACGACAACATTCGCCAATGCACACCAAACATTACTGAAACTAGAAAGGAACTTTTTAAGATTTCTTGATGGAATAAGCTCTGCTTGATTGGATAGGTTGGTTTAGACAAGTGTTCTTTTGGCCCCTCTATTGTTGGTTGAATATGTTAGTTAAGAATTTCCTTTGGATCCTGCACATAGCCACATAGGTCTTCCATTTATTTTTGCCTGTAGTCGCCGGCTGCGTTGATGAATACGTAGAACATCGTGTGATTTCAAAAAAATTATCACACATCAAAAACACACAGAAAAAAATACCATAGTTGCCTTACATAGTTTGCATCCTTTTTAATGCACAATACATGAAAGATAACATAGTTGCCTACAATAACCATACAGTTGCCTAAAACCATGTATCATATTGCCCAATCCTCATGAATAGAACATTTACCAATACCATGATTGTTGGCCAACATCTAAAGGGTTTAGATACCTTTCAATTAAGTTTATTTGTGAATCCCTAAAAAGCAAACATGTGTATCAAAAATCCATCTCTGCACCCAAGCTCAACTGTGCCTGCACTAACGAAAAAAATCAAAGCAAATACTAGAACAATTCAAAAAATTCCAATTTTTTGTGTGGTAGACAATTTGATGCGTGGGGTATGCTCCAATTTTCAAATCATTTGGACATCTGAGGAGCACTCAACAAAAAAGACAAATTGAGAGTCTATAAAAATGTTTACTGTTCATATACTGTTTTGACCTGATTTTCCTTTTTGGTGAGAGCTGCTTAGATGTCCAAATGACTTGAATGTTGAGCGGGCCTCACGCATCAAATTTTCTACCACACAAAAATATTGTGGAATTTTTCGATTTTCTTTTGATTTTTTACGAATTATTTTTTAACCAAGTGCAGATGAGCCTAGGCACCGAAACACTACTAACGTGTGTATATTCTTTATTACTTTTTTAGGTATCATAGTTGCCCACAATCAGCTATACAGTTGCCTAGAACCATGTATCATGTTGCCCAATCCTAATGAATAGAAACATTACCAAGACCATAATTTGGCTCATATGTAAAGGCTTTAGATACCTTTCAATTAAGATTGTTTCATAGAGATGCATCAAGAATTTCATCTCCTCGGGGTTGAATCCCTTGGTATGATCGTAAATACTAGGTGAATGATCATAGAGGGGAGGGGGCAGCGTGGAGCTGGTCATGGGACATAACTAAAACCACGAAGTGTTTTTAGGGGATTAAGTTTATTTGTGACCACCTCCAAAAATGAACATGTGTATGTACTTTACCCCTTTTTTAGGTGTCATAGTTGCGTAAAATCAACCATAATGTTGCCTAAAACCATGTATCCAGTTGCCCACAATCAACCATATAATTTTCTAAAATCATGTATCCAGTTGCCCACAATTAACCATACAATTGTCTAAAACAATGTATCCAGTTATCTAATCCTCATAAACAGAAACATTACCAAGACATTATGAGGCACATGACTATGTGTGTGTGTGCGCACGCGTGTGTGTGTGTGTTTTCTCCTCTGCTACTGCCTAGGTGCCCAAGGAAAACTCTGGAGTTGTTCAGGCTTGGACTACGCATGAATTGCCTGGTGAACTTGGTCTTTTCTATATGTGGCCGCTTTATCTAGATACCAAGTCAGACTGGGACTACACACGAGTTGTCTGGTGAATGCATTGGAGTTGCACAAAAACACCGTAAAAATTGTTGGCTTTTTAAGTACCACTCCAGTGCATATAAGTCACATAGTTGTTTTTCTTTTCTACCCCCAACAGGCTCTGTTGGGTGAACTTAGTATTTTCTATATGTGGCTGCGCTTATCAATATTCGAAGTTGTTGTTTTCACCTCCTTGTTACAACAGAAATGGTTGGCATAGTGGGGACGACGTCTCCTCCTTTACATGGCATCTAGTTTTGGGCGTCGTGTTTGCTCGGGAGTGGCATAGAGGGCATCGTCAAACCGCGGTCAGAAGTTGACCGTTGGGTTAGCATCTCCATTTGTAGTGCAGACTCTTTGTCCATCGCTGGGACCTCGGCTAGGAGGGACGGATTCGACTCCTCTTGTCGTCTGAGGAGATGGGATCCAGCTTGATGTCGGAGGGAGCAATGGACACTGAGGGGCCATGAGAATGCCCCCTTGTCGTTCGGTTTAGAGGATTTCAGACATACGGACTTGCTCAAACAAATTAGGTGGCCGTCATTGGATGGTTATAAGTGTCTAAAGAGGCTGATCCCGACATTTGGGGCTATTTGGTGATCCGCGTTGGAATTGTCCTTATGGTAGATGACTTAGAGGTGTAAGTCAATTGGTAGTCATGGTAACAAACTTAGAAGGATCCTCCGTCGATAGGTAGTCATACTAGGGGAAAAAAGGAGTAGCTTTTGTATAGCACTTAAGTTGCCTCAATAACACACAAAGTTGCTCGGAAAAAAAATTCGTTGAAACCTGTTCATATGGGATCTAATTTTGAAGAACTCGTCGCGAGAAACCCAATGATGAAAACGGATCTGGATTTTGACACTTGAATCAAAAGTTACAAATTTTTAAAGTTTTTGATCCCCCTAATAAATGCAAGCGGGATATATAGTGTGAGCACATGGGACCTGACGCTTTCCTTTTCGATTCAATTGAAGAAGACCAGGTGCTTTTTTTCCTTTAAAAGGAAAGTGTGCTCAATCCGACAAACGAGTGCATCGGCGCCGGCTAGCTATGTCCAACAAACAAAGAGGGTCCTGCTCAGCCAGTTCCTATTTTTTGGCACGTACTAAACTAGTGAAAGAGTGTTCTCAATCCAAGCTTTAAGAATTTCCATATAAATATCCTTGATTTTGTGACACACAATCTTAAGATCTTGTTTCCGAAATATCTTTCAGGAGTTGATATTCGGGGTAACGTTTTTGAAGATCTTGTTATTTTGTTACATCCATATATTACAGTAGGCCATGATAAGAATGTCAATAGCAATTTCTGGAGGCAGAGCTACAACAACATATAGAATGAACAAAAGTACTAAGTACTCCTCCTCATCGCAATAATGTTATCCCAACAGTTAAGAGCGGGAGTACAATCCCACAATAAATGGATTGAGGACTCGGTACACCCACAGTTACAAATAACACATGAATAGGACTACAACCAAAATATTTTCTTTGAAACATATTCCTAGTGTTCAATCTGTCATGCATCAAAAGCCAGAAGAACACCTTGTATCTTAGGATCACAACAAATTTACAAAGCTTCCTAAAGAGAGGGTGCGCAGGGACTCTACTCTCGAGGACTTACATTTTGATGTCAAAGAAGTTCTGGGAATTACAAGAGTAAGCCCAAATATCCTTGGATGTAGAAAAGTGAGTATTGTGCATTAGATTTTGTAATTGCTGGAAGGCTTGCAAGGAGAGTAGCCTATGAAAGAGGTTTTCTAGATTGGGCGATTAGATGTCCTGCCTGACAGAAATTTGGTCAGTAATAGCAGAAGATCAAGTTTTGGGAATATTTCAGATCATGTTCTATGCCCTCCCCCCATTTATCAGACCAAAGCAAAACTGAGTCACCCCCATTTGGCATGAGGCCACAATTCTGAAGTGAAGCAGCGGCTTAAGGTCACTTTTCCACTAGAATGAGCTAACCAATCTATCTTGGGGTGGACCAGTAGATATAATAGAATTTCCAAATGAGATTAACCCACGGCAGATCACAATGATTGCAATATTTGTGCAAGTGCATCATTAATAGAGCTGTATTGTGAGTTTCCATCTCCAGCACTCCTGGACAAGCACATTCTTTAGAAAGACAAACTATATCACAAGCACTTAGGACAACACCTTCATTATCCATTCCATATTTCCTCCAAAAATAATGCTTCGAATATTTGTTGATTTGGTCAATCACGGACCAAGGAAGATCCAAAGAGCACATAAAGAAAGTAAGCAGACCTGTGGAGATAAATTTGACTAACTGAATTGGTTCTCCATAGGGAAAGATCATTGAACATATAGTTGTTCTTTTGTCAGTTCTCTGCATCACAGGCACTAAATCTTCCAATCTTGGCTTTGATACGTCCCCAACGTATCTATAATTTTTTATCGTTCCATGCTATTATATTATCAACCTTGAATGTTTTATATGCATTTATATGCTATTTTATATGATTTTTGGGACTAACCTATTAACCTAGAGCCCAGTGCCAGCTTCTGTTTTTTCCTTGTTTTTGTGTTTCACAGAAAATAAATAGCAAACGGAGTCCAATTGACGTGCCAATTTTTGATGATTTTTATGGACCAAAAGAAGACCCGGAGTAAAAGAGTTGGGCCAGAAGAGTCCCGGTCCATCCACGAGGATGGGGCGCTCCCCCCCCCCCAGGGCGCGTGGGCCTACCTCGTGGAGGACTCGGGCACCTCCTTGACGTGAGACCGACGCCAAAAATTCTTGTAAATACAGAAACCTCCAGAAAATAACCTAGATCAGGAGTTCCGCCGCCAGAAACCTCCGTAGCCACAGAAAACCAATCTAGACCCGTTCCGGCACCCTGTCGGAGGGGGGAATCCCTCTTCGTTGGTCATCTTCATCATCCCGGTGCTCTCCACGATGAGGAGGGAGTAATTCACCCTCGGGGCTGATGGTATGTACCAGTAGCTATGTGATTGATCTCTCTCTCGTGTTCTTGAGGTGGTACGATCTTGATGTATCGCGAGCTTTACTATTATAGTTGGATCATATGATGTTTCTCCCCCTCTACTCTCTTGTGATGAATTGAGTTTTCCCATTGAAGTTATCTTATCGGATTTAGTCTTTAAGGATTTGAGAACACTTGATGTATGTCTTGCATGTGTTTATCTGTGGTGACAATGGCATATCACGTGATCCACTTGATGTATGTTTTGGTGATCACTTTGCGAGTTCCGTGACCTCGTGAACTTATGCATAGGGGTTGGCACACGTTTTCGTCTTGACTCTCCGGTAGAAACTTTGGGGCACTCTTTGAAGTTCTTTGTGTTGATTGAATAGATGAATCTGAGATTGTGTGATGCATATCGTATAATCATACCCATGGATACTTGAGGTGACATTAGGATTTTGGTTGATTTGTTTCTTAAGGTGTTATTCTAGTACGAACTCTATGATAGATTGAACGGAATGAATAGCTTCGTGTTATTTCACTACGGACTCTTGAATAGATCGATCAGAAAGGATAACTTTGAGGTGGTTTCGTACCCTAACATAATCTATTCATTTGTTCTCCGCTATTAGTGACTTTGGAGTGACTCTTTGTTGCATGTTGAGGGATAGTTATATGATTCAATTATGTTATTATTGCTGAGGGAACTTGCACTAGTGAAAGTATGAACCCTAGGCCTTATTTCAACTCATTGAAATATCGTTTGTGCTCACTATTATCAGTTGCCTTACTATTTTTATATTTTTCGGATTACAAAAACCATTATCTACTATCCATATTGCACTTGTATCAGCATCTCTCCGCCGAACTAGTGCACCTATACAATTTACCATTATATTGGGTGTGTTGGGGATAGAAGATACTATTTGTTATTTGGTTGCAAGGTTGCTTGAGAGAGACCATCTTCATCCTATGCCTCCTACGGATTGATAAACCTTAGGTCATCCACTTGAGGGAAATTTGCTACTGTCCTACAAACCTCTGCACTTGGAGGCCCAACAATGTCTACAAGAAGAAGGTTGTGTAGTAGACATCAGGCTTCATGGTGCATAGAGGCAATCTTGGATAAGTGAAAGGTAAATTACCCAGAACATAGCCAGGAATAGAAGTGAGCATCTGGATTTTGCTGCCAGGCACATTGATGGTCACCAACATGGATTTGTCGCAGTTGACTCTAAGCCCGGTAAAGACTGCAAAATACATCAAAAGATTCTAAGTTCGCAGCAATTTCACAGGGTGGGCAGGCATGATGAGGATAGTCTGCATACTAAATTATAGGGAAATCCCGACAAATGTTGTTCGATGGAGGGTGCTGAATAAATTTTTTAGCCAAGGGTTCATTAAAAAATGGATTGCAACAGGTCTGCACCCAGCACAACAAGAGGAGAGAAAGAGAGGGTAACCCTATGCGACCCCTCCTTTACACAAGAATTATTTGCCTGGCACACCATTCAATCGGACATATGCGAATCTAGAGGAGTATATCATATCAATCCACTTAATGCATGAAAATGGATTCTTAGTTAATGAGTTTTCAGTATGTTTGTAGTAGTATGTTGTTGTTGAAGGCAAATGCCAAAGCTATCACTAATAGAAAAGGGGACCCTTATCTGCAAAATAATGACACTAACATTAGAACAAATAACTCTACATACTACTTGTACTTTCTCAATTTTGGTTTATAAGGCCCACACTACCAATGTTGCAACTAAATGGGGCAACTCAACATTGTACTGAGTACTTGAATCTGAAAAATTAAGTAGCTAACTGTGTATAGGTTAAGATTCACTAGTAGAAAAAGGGTCAAACGTGAAGCACATTAGTGCCGGTTTGAATTTGAGCTGGCACTAATGTGTACATTAGTGCCCGTTCCAACGGCTAGCCAGGCCGCTCTCATTAGTACCGGTTCGTGCCACGAACCGGTACTAAAGTGAGTGGTGGCAGGATGTTGTCAGTCCGGGGCCCCTCCAGCACCTTTAGTACCGGGTCGTATCACGAACCGGTACTAAAGGTCGTCCTACATAGACCCTTCGTCCACCCGAGCTTGCTCTGTTCTTCCCCTTTCCCCTCTCCTCTCTGTTCTTTTCCCTCTTCCTCACACATTTTGCCCAAGATTTGAAGGCCCCCATCCATTCAAATGATCACAAAGGTTAGCAACTTTTTCCTTTCATCTCTCATTGCTAGATTAGCTCGTGCAATGCTTTATATAGTGATTGATTTTTGAGTTTAGTAATTTGGGAGGAATTATATATATGTGCTAGTATTTGATTTATATGCAATTTGAGGTCAAAAATAACACTTAGTTTTGCATATGTAGGTGTGGTTTACTTAGTACCTGCTAAATCTCCGTCGTAACCACCGTCGATCACTCGCAATGTCCCGTCGCCGGCAACACCTTGTGGTGAGCCTCTTGTTCATGAAGTTTTATATAAAGAAATGATGTTTGTGTGATTTGGATATATAGTTACTCATATAATTATCTTACCCATACGTTGTTTGTTATGCATAGTGCCATGGTTTTGATATCCGTCCCCGTCGGCCCTCGTCCGGGTTATGATTCGGATGTGGTATATTCTCTTTTGAAACTATTCATTGCATTTCGTGTTTATGACAAATTATGCCCATCAAGTTGACATAGATATTTGTATGTAGGAGGTAGTTGAACCGGAAATTCCAACCGACCCTATTGTCGAGAGGTTAAATTTAGTTGAAAGAGAAAACAAGGATTTGAAGGAAAATTGAAAAGAATTGAGGGGGAGAAGATGGAATTGGATTTGCATGTTGCCGATGTCGTCGATGATCACAAGATTAAGATGGAGAAAATGCGCTTGAAGATTAGAAAGATTAGAAAATATGCCATTCATAGTGAGGCTTGGTATCATTATGCTGTTGGATCAATTGTTACCTTAGTTGCGATCTTGATCGCATTTGTTGTTGCATTTAAATTCTTTAGCTAGAGAGTTATTTGTTTGTTGCATTTAAGTGTTGTATGATCTTTATGTATGAACTTTATGTATTGTATTAATTTGATGTTTACGGTGCTGTGTATTGAAGATGAGCCGGCAATGGATGTACGATGATCGATGCTCTCCCGAGTTCATTAATGGCGTGCGTACTTTTCTGCTTGCGGCTGAGGCAAACAAGCAAGCGGATGGTTTTATGCATTGTCCATGTGATGTCTGTAAGAATGGTCGCAATTACTCTACGTCAAGAACCATTCACGTCCACCTGTTTGAGTCTGGTTTCATGCCCCACTATAATGTTTGGACCAAGCAAGGAGAAAGAGGGGCTATGATGGAAGACAATGAAGAAGAAGAGGACGATGACAGCTATCCTGGCCATGGATTCCCTGAATACGATGATACAACAATGAGGGAAGAAGTTGAGCCAGTAATGTGGGAAGAAGCTGAGCCGGCAATGCAGGAAGAATCTGAAGAAGAGGCATCGGATGAGCCCGTTGATGATCTAGGTCAGGCCATTGTCGATGCAAAGAGAAACTGCGCAAGTGATTTGGAGAAGAAGAAGTTGCAGCGCATGTTAGAGGATCACAAAAAATTGTTGTACCCAAATTGCGTAGGTGACAAGAAAAAGCTGGGCCACACACTGGAATTGCTGCAATGGAAGGCAGAGAATGGTGTATCTGACAAGGGATTTGGAAAGTTGCTGGTAATGATAAAGCATATGCTTCCAAAGGACAACGAATTACCCGAGAGTACGTACCAAGCAAAGAAGGTTGTCTGCCCTCTAGGGTTAGAGGTGCAGAAGATACATGCATGCCCTAATGATTGCATCCTCTACCGCGGTGAGTACGAGGATTTAAACGCTTGCTCGGTATGCGGTGCATTGCGCTATAAGATCAGCCGCGATGAGCCTGGTGATGTCGAGGGCGAGCGCCCCAGAAGAAGATTCCTGCCAAGGTGATGTGGTATGCTCCTATAATACCACGGTTGAAATGTTTGTTTCAAAACAAAGAGCATGCCAAGGCGATGCGATGGCACAGAGAAGACCGTAAGAAAGACGGAAAGTTGAGAGTACCTACTGACGGGTCGCAGTGGAGAAAAATCGAATCTTCTTCTTTTTATTCTTCTTCTTTTGGTTTTCCTTTTTTTGGTTTTTTTCTTCTTCTTCTTTTTATTCTTCTTTTTTTCCTTTTCCTTTTCTTCATGTTTATTTTTTTAAATCTACATAAAATTTAAAATGTTGTATTTTCAAGTATTTGTTCCAAATTTAAGAATTGTTCCCGTTTTAAATTCTCTTCGGATATGTTAAAAAAATTGCTTATAAAAATATTCAGAAATAAAATAATACTCAAAAAATAAAATAAATGCTCGGATATTTCAAAAAAATGTTCTCGTTTTCCAATTCTGTTCATAAATTAAAAAATTATTCATGTTTAAAATTTGTTCGCAAATACCAAGAATGTTTGGTGGAGTTTGAATATTCTTTGGGAATTAAAAAAATATCCTTGTTTTCAAAGTTTGTACACAAATATCAAAACGAATAATTTAAAATTTGTTCGAAAATTTCATAAAACTCGGGGAATTTAAAAAAAACTCGTTTAGGAAAAAGTCACAAATTAAAAAATTCTGGATGTTTTAAATTTTTTCCATAAATTCAAAAAAATGAGGAATTTTAAAGAATGTTCACATTTGCAAGGAAATTCTCGTTATATTGGAAAATGATCTAGTTTTAAAATTTTGTTCCTGTTATTTAAAAATCTTGGAACTTTCCAATAATGTTCATGTTTTTCAAAAAATGTATAGAAATTTCAAATTTTATTCAGATTTGCTTTTCAGAAACCTGGTCATGTTTTCCGAAATGTTTGTAAATAATTCAAAATTCTGTACCATGCAGGAAGGAATTCTGCGACATTGAATGTGCCGTTAGTGTTAATTCATAAACTATTTGCGCCTATAATAGGTACTAGTTAGCATGCACGTGCAACGCACATATTTTTTAAAAAGATAATACATGTTCATCCTAGTTAATAGATAAACATTAAAATAAAAAATATAGTGATGCACTACTTATAAATATTACACATTCAATAGATGATAATAATGTACTAATAATAAACTAACATTTTTCATTTAGCGGAAGAATATTGAATTTATTTGTTGTATTGAAGGGAGGATATTTTCTTTTTTTAAACACGGGAGGATATTTCCTTTGCGGAGAGGAGTAACTAACCTATACAAACTTCTGATGCAATAAGTTTATAGGGCACATCTAGATGTGCTCTAGTTATTGCACATCTAAGTGAGTGAATCAAGTATAGAGAGGAAAAGAAAAAAGAAAAAAAATATCCACACGAATCTCAACGTAAGATCAATGACATAGGACTTAGATGTGCAATACTTATGGCACATCTAGATGTGCTTTAGCAAAACTGTATGGAAGGCAGAGAATGGTGTATCTGACAAGGGATTTGGAAAGTTGTTGGTAATGATAAAGGATATGCTTCCAAAGGACAACGAATTGCCCGAGAGTACGTACCAAGCAAAGAAGGTTGTCTGCCCTCTAGGGTTAGAGGTGCAGAAGATACATGCATGCCCTAATGATTGCATCCTCTACCGCGGTGAGTACGAGGATTTGAACGCTTGCTCGGTATGCGGTGCATTGCGCTATAAGATCAGCCGCGATGAGCCTGGTGATGTCGAGGGCGAGTGCCCCAGGAAGAAGATTCCTGCCAAGGTGATGTGGTATGCTCCTATAATACCACGGTTGAAACGTTTGTTCCAAAACAAAGAGCATGCCAAGGCGATGCGATGGCACAGAGAAGATCGTAAGAAAGACGGAAAGTTGAGAGTACCCGCTGACGGGTCGCAGTGGAGAAAAATCAAAAGAAAGTACGGCAAGGAGTTTGCAGATGACGCAAGGAACGTATGGTTTGGTCTAAGCGCAGATGGCATTAATCCTTTTGGGGAGCAGAGCAGCAACCATAGCACCTGGCCTGTGACTCTATATTTGTATAACCTTCCTCCTTGGTTGTGCATGAAGCGGAAGTTCATTATGATGCTAGTGCTCATCCAAGGCCCTAAGCAACCCGGCAACGACATTGATGTGTACCTAAGGCCATTAGTTGAAGAACTCTTACAACTGTGGAATGGAACAGGTGTACATGCGTGGGATGAGCACATGGGGGAAGAATTTGACCTAAAGGCATTGCTGTTCGTGACCATCAATGATTGGCCTGCTCTCAGTAACCTTTCAGGACAGACAAACAAGGGATACCGCGCATGCACGCACTGTTTGGACGATACCGACAGTATATATTTGGCTAATTGTAAGAAGAATGTGTACCTGGGACATCGTCGATTTCTTCCGAGCAGGCATCCCGTAAGAAAGAAAGGCAAGCATTTCAAATGTGAGGCGGATCACCGGACGAAGCCTCGCCACCGTGCTGGTGCTGATGTACATGATATGGTCAAGGATTTGAAGGAGATCTTTGAAAAGGGTCCTGGTGGACAACCTGTTCCGAATGACGCTGACGGATGCGCACCCATGTGGAAGAAGAAATCTATATTTTGGGACCTGCCCTATTGGAAAGACCTAGAGGTCCGCTCCGCAATCGACGTGATGGACGTGACGAAGAATCTTTGTGTGACCCTGCTTGGCTTCTTGGGCGTGTATAGGAAGACAAAAGATACACCTGAGGCATGGGAGGACCAGCAACATATGCACGGAAAAGACGGCATACATCAGGGTCATGCAAGCTACACTCTTAACAAAGAAGAGAAGGAAATCTTCTTTGAATGTCTGCTTAGTATTAAGGTACTGTCTGGCTTCTCGTCGAATATAAAGGGAATAATAAACATGGCAGAGAAAAAGTTCCAGAACCTAAAGTCTCATGACTGCCACGTGATTATGACGCAACTGCTTCTGGTTGCATTGAGGGGGCTTCTACCGGAAAACGTTCGATTAGCCACTGTGAAGCTATGTGCATTTCTCAATGCAATCTCTCAGAAGGTAATCGATCCAAAAATCATACCAAGGTTAGAGAATGATTTGGTGCAATGTCTTGTCAGTTTCGAGTTGGTGTTCCCACCATCCTTCTTCAACATCATGACGCACGTCCTAGTTCACCTATGCAAAGAGATTAACGTTTTGGGTCCTGTATTTCTACACAATATGTTCTCCTTTGAGAGGTTCATGGGAGTCTTAAAGAAATATGTTCATAACCGTGCTAGGCCAGAAGGAAGCATCTCCAAGGGCCATGAAAATGAGGAGGTCATTGAGTTTTGTATTGACTTTATTCCTGACCTTAAGCCGATTGGTGTTCCTGAATCGCGGCATAAGGGAAGACTGGATGGAAAAGGCACGCTAGGAGGGGAACAAATAATATGTATGGACGGACATTCTCTCACTGAAGCACACTACACAGTTTTACAGAATTCCGCCTTGGTGGCTCCGTATATGGATAAACACAAGAATTTGCTACACTCCAAACACACGGAGCGGTCTGATGACTGGATTACACGTGAACAAACCAGGAGTTTCGCCAGCTGGTTGCAGACACGTACCATGCATGACACCTCTATTGAAGATGACATGTACTTGTTGTCCCGGTTACCATCTTCGAATATAATGACTTTCAAAGGGTACGAGATAAATGGTAATACATTTTACACGATCGCCCAAGATAAGAAGAGCACCAACCAAAACAGTGGTGTCCGCTTTGATGCAGAAACCAAGATAGGAAAGGAAACATATTATGGTTATATACAGGACATATGGGAACTTGATTAGCGACGTGGTTTGAAGGTCCCTTTGTTTCGGTGCAAATGGGTCAATATGACACGAGGCGGGGTAACGGAACACCCGCATTATGGAATGACAATAGTGGATCTCAACAATCTTGCGTATGCAAACGAACCATTCGTCCTAGCCAATGATGTGGCACAGGTTTTCTATGTGAAGGACATGTCTACCAAGCCAAGAAAAAAAAAAGATAAGGAAGCAAATGCATCGTACGATGAGCCAAAGCGGCACATAGTTCTTTCTGGGAAGAGAAACATCGTGGGAGTGGATGACAAGACAGACATGTCAGAAGATTATGAAAAGTTTGATGAAATTGCTCCATTTACAGTGAATATTGACCCAAGCATCCCGTTAAATGATGAAGATTTTTCATGGTTACGGCACAAAGGGACACACGCGAAGAAAAAGTTTCACACCCAAAGATCTGGGATGTGATCGGCTTCACTATCATCATTTTCTTCCGTGTTTCACACCCAGGAGAGAATCTCTGTAATATTTAGGGTAGTTATGTGTTTTGTCATTTGAAACGCGAAGAAATTTTATGTGCAAACAAATTCTTTCATGCCTTTACTGATTTTTAAAGTTAAATTATTCACAAACTAGTGATTCACAATAGTTTCAAATAATTCAAAATTTAAACTATTCAAATTTGAAAACTACGGGCACTAACAGAAAGTTTGTAATTTTTTATACCTAAAGCAAAAATATTCACAAAGAAACTCTAAATACACAAAAAAACAACTCAAAAATAAATAAAGCAAAAAAATATAAAAAAAAAGCCCGCCTACTGGGCCAGAGCGGCCTGCATACGACTAGAAACCCAACCTGTTGTTGGGCCAGGATGCAGGCCCGCAAGGCCCAGTAGGCCCACAGGGCAGCACAGAACATGTAGGCCTAGTAGGCCTGCTTTGGAGAGGAGCTCGAGAGAGCTACCGCACAGGGGGTTATAAACCAGTGCGGACGCCCCTCAGCTAGCGAGGTGGGACTAAACTTGCCGCACAGCACCTTGCCAGCGCACACTCTTTAGTACCGGGTGGTGGCTCCAACCGGTACTAAAGGCCCCCCTTTAATACCGGTTGGAGCCACCACCCAGTACTAAAGGGTGTGCGGTTCCCGCCGCTTGGCCTGGCCAAAACAGGCCTTTAGTACCGGTTGGTGGCTCCAACCGGTACTAAAGGTACATCCTATATAACTAAACACTTCAAAAATTTCAGTTTCTCATCTGCTTCTTCTCCTCTGCCCCGTCGCCCGCCGCCCCCGTCTCCATATCCCTCGTCGCCGCCCCCGTCACCGCCCCGTCCCCGTCGTCGCCGCCCCCGTCGTCCCCGTCCCCGTCGTCACCGCCGCGCCGTCCCGGCCCATCCCGCGTCGTCCCCGTCCCCGTCGTCGCCGCCCCGTCCCGTCCCCGTCGTCGCCGCCCCGTCCCTGTCCCCGTCGTCGCCATCCCCGTCGTCGCTGTGCCCATCGCCGTCCCCATCGCCGCCCCCCGTCGCCTCTCGCCTCACCGGTGAGCACACACACACACACATACAATTTTTTAGTTTTTTAGTTATAGAAATAGTTATAAAAATGTTAGAAATTTTTCTTTTTTAGTTATAGAAATAGTTAGTTATATAGCATTGTTAGAAATGTTATAGAAATTTTAGAATTGTTAGAAATTTTTCTGTTTTTTAGTTATAGAAATAGTTATAAAAAGTTAGAAATTTTTTCTTTTTTTTAGTTATAGAAATATTAGAAATGTTATACAAATGTTAGTTATATATATAGAAATGTTATAATTTTTTTTCTGTTTTTTAGTTATAGAAATATTAGAAATGTTATAGAAATGTTAGTTATATAGCATTGTTAGAAATGTTATAGGAATGTTAGTTATATAGAAATGTTAGAAATTTTAGTTATCAAAATCCAATCATTAAAAAAATGTTACTTTTTGCGGGCATATAGCTACTATTTGTTCTCGATGATGCCCGGCCCGCATCCTCGCCGTCGACCCGTCCGCGACGACGTCCGGCTGACCCTTGTCCGGGACTGGGCTCCGCCGGGCTGGCACTAGGAGGTGCTGCTTGGAGGGGCGCGCCGCTTGATTAGGAACCCGGCCCCGGTCGTCGACCCTGATCTCGCTTGGTGGCGTTCGCATGGGTCAGTTTCGGTGCGGAGGGAGCCGGCCCCGTCGGAGGTGGTACGTCGCCGTGTCAGGGAGGAGGACGAGCACGTCCATCGCTACATGGTTGCGTTAGAGGGCGGCAGGTTCTCCAATACCTGGCAATTTCTTTAGGGATCTCACTTCAGCTATGATCATGTGAGGGTTCCTTCTCTTTGGGTGTCCACCGCCCGCGCCGCATGATCCGACGATGTATTCGAGATTATATCTATTATTCGAGACGATGTATTCGAGATTATATCTATTATTCGAGACGATGTATTCGAGATTATATCTATTATTCGAGACGACGTATTCGAGATTATATTCGATGATGCTTATTATGTACTATGATTGATTCAGTTTTTCCTTATTAATTGATTGCATCCATGCATTGTAATTTGAATATATTTCTTTTGGATTAGTTAAACAAAACCTATGGCGGACAATACTGGCAGAGAGGGAGAAGAGGCCCTGTTCAATATCATACGCAATCCTCGCGGGCCAGATGATGATCAGAATGAAGAAGATTATGACGGCTCTGAATATCTAAAAAAACACCGGGGAGGGTGATATGATATTCGATCGCGACGACCGAATTGATGAAGTCATGAACTATGAACATGACGAAGAAAATGTTGATCTTGAAACAACAAAGACCGGCGAGGTATATATATTTATATAAGCAGGCATCTGGTGATCATCACATGTTTTAAATAACTTGAAGATATATTAATGAATCGATCTTTCTTCTTTCAGCCATCCGGATCGAGCAAATCTTCAGGCAACAGGATGAAACGAGGCCCGAACAAAAAGTTGAAGGAGGGCGTAAAGTACAATATCGAGGCAATCAAACCTAATGGCGAACCATTCGCGCCTAAGAAGATTGCGGACAAGTTCGTTCGTCAGTGCGGAGTTCTTGTGAAGGACCAACTCCCGATCTCCCTTCAAGAATGGAGAGAGCCAGCAAAGCCACGTCCAGGAGTTACTTTTGTCGATGACAGACAAAAACATTTGCTTTGGGAAACGCTCATGAAACATTTCACCCTACCAGATCATTTCACAGATGCAGATGTGGAGAAAGTCAAGGACGCTGCTCTTAGGAAGATGGCGGTTGCATTCAAGAACCACAAGATTTGTGAATGGGCCAAGTACGTCAACGGAGGAACGAAGACTCCAGTATTCGAGGGAAAACTAGAGAACCAAAGTGTTCATTGGGACGATTTCGTGAAATTCAAGGATTCGGAATTATCTAAGGAACGGTCGAGAATAAACAAGGCCAATGCCGCAAAAAAGGATAAGTTCCATAAGCTGGGGCCAGGTGGCTATGTGGTGGGAATGCCTAAGTGGGATAAGTCTGAGAAAGAGATGCTGGATGCAGGTGTCACTCCAAAAACATTGAGCTGGCCCCCTAGGTGCAGGACTTGGTTCTATGCGCATGGGGGGGAGTTGGACCCGAAGACAGGCAAAGTTTCGAAGAAGGCATGTCTGGACGGAGCCGAAGATAAGCTACTTGTTGCAATAGAAGAGGCTCGATCCGGGTTGTTCGAGCCCAACAGAGAGAACGACGATCTTACGCGTGCCCTGAGAAATCCTGAACACCCGGGAAGAACACGAGGCATGGGCGCTATTCCGTGGTATGAGGGGTTTTCGGACTAGAACGCCGACTACAGAACCCATGCGAGAAAGAAGATTGCGGAGGAGAAGAAGAGGAAGATGGAGGAGGAGCAGAGGAAGCTAGACTATGAACGCCTTCAAGGCCTAGAATCAGCGCACGCGGACTTGGCAATCAAATTCCAGCGGCAGCAGGAGCAGATCGACTCACTTAGCCAGCAAAGGGGGTCTCAGCAGCTAGTGGATGATCCACCAATGGATAGCACCGTCCCATCCATGCCGAGAAGCAGCGTGGGTTCCGCCCCGGGCGACGCATTGCTGGATAGCTACCAGTGGATGACATCATGGAGAACACTAACTGCGAGCTACACTTCAAAATGAAGAACATATCCATGAAGGTGGCGGACGCCCTTGCTTTTACAAATCCCCCCGAGGCAACCTTCCATTGCAACCCGATTCCAGCGGGCTATGCTCGTGTCTTGGTTGATGAGGTGGTGGACCAATATTCGGGGCTAGAGCTTGACATTCCTGGAGGTGACGATGAGCACACACTAGGAGAGGCCAATCATCGTATCATCCTATGGAGAAAGGATTGCATCATCTTTCGAAGGCCACCGACACCGCGTCATCCGACTCCTCATCGCAGTCCGCCACCGAGTCAGCTGACTCCCGCTCCTCCAAGTCCACCAACGCGTCAGGCCACTCCTCCTCCAAGTCTGGCACAGCTTCAGGCCACTCCTCCTCCAAGTCCGGCAAAGCGTCAGGCCACTCCTCCTCCAAGTCCGGCACAGCTTCAGGCCACTCCTCCTCCAAGTCCTGCGCAGCTTCATGCCACTCCTCCTCCTCCAACTTAGCCACGTCAGCCGTCTTCACCGCCTCAGCAATCACGGAAGAGAGCCGCCTCAGCTATGGTGCATAGCGGTACAAGTTGAGGTTGTACTGCAGTTACAGGCGGAGGCAAGCGATTTCAATATGGTCCAAGCCTCCCGCCTCTTCTGCAGAGGCCTTATGACAAGTCCGAGGAGGAAAACGTAGCCATATCGAAGGCCGAGGTGGAAGCCCATTTTGCACCGAAACCGCCACCGCCGCCAAGGGAGAAAGTGCCTGTGGAAAAGATTGACCACTTCATTCGTATGGCTAGACCACCAGCTCCCAAGCCTGTTGACACAGACTATGAGCGCCACCTCAGGAAGTTAAATCGAGCATGTCTATAGAAATAGGCGAGCTCGAGCTCGAGCAAATCAGCTGGCAAAAGGAGCGGTAAAACCGTTCCCCAGCTGGGAGAACAGGCGGCGCAATCATTCCCCCCGCTTATTGTGCCAACAACACATGAGAGTAGGCGCGCCCAATATTATTGTGGGCAAACCGTTAACGTTTCCGGGGTGGGCGATGTGGTAATAACCGAGGAGCATATTGCGCAGGCTGAATCGATCGGGATCACTGTTGGACAACTCCTTGATATCGAGCCCATGTCTCCGACTAGAGAGGAGAAAATAAAACGAAAATATGCCCGGGGCCAACCTTTGGTCGAGCCAGAGGAGGTCAATAAGCTCCCAACGAGAATGTATGAATTGCATCAATGGTACATGGACATTACCAAGATTCCAATCGAGAGTCCCTCATGGTGAATGTCAACAAGGAGCAATACTACCATGAGAAAGCTGTGACCGTTGAGTATTCAGAACTATTTCAGCTATACAATAAAGACGCACTCGACAAATCTATCGTCAGTTGCTATTGTCTGTAAGTGATTTCTTTCTGTAATTTAAGTCTCAAGCTAGCTGTAGTGATCATTTTGATCAATCATTACCTGTCATTATCCTCACTATATTCTTTTCTGTGGTATTATGCAGGATGAAGATTTATGAAATGAAAAAAGGTGGACGCTATGGCATTGGGTTTGTTGACCCAAATACCATTAATGAATACACATGGAAAATAGATCCATATCACGAAAAAAGTGTAGAGGAAAGCATGCTACAGTTCTTCAAGGAACTCAAATACAATGAACATATACTACTTCCTTACAACTTCCAGTGAGTCACACTGTCTTGTACTACAAATTCTGTTTTTCCTTACTAGCTATAGCTACATGTTTTTGCTTACATATACCCGCTTAATTAAGACATGCAAACGTGTGTGCATGCAGATTTCACTGGATCTTGTTAATCATTAAAGTTGATGAAGGAACAGTTGAAGTACTAGACTCACTACTTAAGAAAGCAAGTGACTACACCATCGTGAAGGGGATAGTCAACAGGTAATTTCAATCATTATTAACTATATCTCGGCCTATTTAATTAGTTCGTCATTTCCTGATAACAACTATTTAATAACCCATTTATTCATTTTCTTTGTCGGCGGGCAGGGTTTGGGCAAAGTTCATCAGGGTCACTCCAGGCCCATGGAAACAAAGTCTAAAATGGTATCGACCCAAGGTAAGTAATTAAGTAGTACTAGCTAGCTGCCATCTCTTTAATTATCATGCTTGATTAATTATTATCTGATCAAATTCCATTCTCGTAAAGGCCCTGAAGCAGGCGCCGGGGAATGATCTATGTGCATACTATGTTTGCGAGAACATTCGCATGATGGCGTCAGAAAGGAGCAAATATCAAAGACAGGAGTGGGTACGATATCGATTGTCAGAACACTATTCACAATTTTTACACCATTATCGATATCTAGACACACAACTATAACACATGCATATTGATCTCCTTCTTAACAGTTCAAAGAGGTGCGGGACAAGCTCCTAGCACAGGACCGCATAGAAGCAATTCAAGAGGAAATAGCGGGATTTTTGCTCGACCAGGTCATAGATCCCAAAGGAGAATACTATTACCCACTACCGCCCCCCATGAACCACTTTCAATTGTTATCGTGCTCCGAAGGCATCAATTAGCTAGGCTAATGCCACTGGCTCCGAAGGCACCAATTAGGAGAAATTGTAT
>NC_041384.1:727776826-727805008 GCF_002162155.2 Triticum dicoccoides | reverse complement strand
ACCAACCGGTACTAAAGGGCTCCCTGCCCCCAAAGCTGGCTCGTGCCACGTGGTTGCCCTTTAGCACCGGTTCGTGCTGAACCGGTACTAAAGGGGGGGGCCTTTAGTGCCTACATTTTAGCGTCGGTTACCAAACCGGCACTAAAGGGCCTTACGAACAGGTGCTATTGCCCGGTTTTGCACTAGTGATTGTAGTCCTAATTCTTAGCCAATCAAAATTTCATGCCCTTGTTGTTATCCTATCGGAAAGCTTCGTGTTGAACTTAACCTAATTGCAGTATGTGTGCTCAACTGCATGTACAAACCGACTCCCCGTCTTGATTTATAAGGCCTAATGTGTATTTCGAGATTTACTCACCATTTGTTCAACCAATAATCTACGGCATATATGCCATAGAAGTCCATTGTTTGGAAGTTTTCACATGTGAATTTGACGATGTACCTATTTGTTGCAAAATTATGTTGCTTGAAAATAAGATGGTACACTTGGGCATATTCGGAACATCCTAACATTATGCCAAGATAATGCTACTATGAGTCTGGAAATGTTCTTAATTAACACGCACAACCAATATCATTTCAAGAAGATCACATCTATTAAATTTTGTAATGTGTACCAACCAATGTGGTTGGATACGGTAACTCTTGTTTTTTCACAAAGTCCTTGCTTCCTCCACTTATTGTAGATTTCTGCAATTAGACAAGAATATAACAGAATTGCAATTCTCATTCTTATCTATTTGTGGTAAACTTTTTTATTCATCATATTTGATATTTTCACTAAATGTGTTATGTATTAGTTTACACATCATTATATATATGTATATAATCCTAAGTAATAGTTTTATGTTTTTTGCGCGTAAAATTCTCATGTAGCATAATTAATAATGTAAGCATGCCCATGCACATTGTTGTTAAAAAAATTTACGGTTCTAGCATTTATCATTATAAACTATATTGTCTTCTATTAAAGTGAAATTACATATTGTAAAAAAGGTCTTTTAACTTTATAGGTTGAGATGTTTAATGAGATTCTTTGTTATAGTGGATCACTCTAAATCTAAGCAAACCCATAAGTGTCGAATTACTCCAAAACTTAATTAGTGCCCCTTATTTATTAAAGTGGAACTCTACACTTACTTGTCTATAGTATCCTTATATATCTAGAATCCTGGTAGGGGTGTTTTAAAGTGTTTGAATCTAACAACTAATTTGGAGGTTTCCAATATATAAGACCATGAAGTTTATGTGTAAATAAAAGCATAGTTGTTATCTATCAAGTGTGAACAGTTAGATTTTCCTTGAAACCCTTATTCTGCCCTGGCTTGGAGATATGTTCCCGAGTAATTTTTCCTTGTTTTTGAGCATGCATTCTCCATTCCTTGTATAAAGATATAAGATCATATTATTTACATAGCATGCACAAGTATGTTAGAATACAACTCATGTATGTTGTTTTATTTATTAGTTTTTTTATCTTTAAAAAATAAACGTGGTTATTCTCAAGTACCCAACTAACTAAGTACCGACGAATTAATCTCTCTCAAATCAGCTCACAAACCAATCCAATGCAACCGGATTTGTATTACAAAAGTAACAACAACATAAACTATGAAAGTAAAGCCATACTAAATTTTCCTTGCAAAAAAAGTCATACTACAGTTTTTAGTTGTTTGGTGCTAGTGCTCGCTAATTTGTATGCATGCAGAAGTTTCATTTCGTTGGTGTCCTGTAATGCAACTGTCCGCATACATTCTAGTCAAAACTGGAAACATTAATTAGGTACCATGTCAGAGTTCCAACCATGTACTGTGGGAATCACAATCATGGTTGAGCAGTGTCTAATGCAGAAAAACTTACACGGTGAGTTTAAAAATGGCGTTGTTGAAATGGTTACAAACACTACACATTTGCAACACAATGTTCCTTTTTTCCAAGATTTTGATAGGATTTTTTCTTGCGTGGTTTAGGTTTGCTAACTATGTATAATCCTGGAAATTTCCACTCTCACATTTTTTAGGTGAATTATCCGAGAATTTAACTCTTTTCCGACAAAGGGTGGACTTCATCGGCTTAAAATGGAGCATCAGGAAGATACATAACATGATGAGCACATACCCGACCTGTGCATAATTAGGATGCAAACAACCAACACAAACTCAGACACGTGAAAACACGCCGACAACTAGCAAAGTCATATAAGACCAAAGTTATGTGTAGGCGACGAAAAAATAAAAAAGCCCAAAGTGGTGATATCTATGATCGGCAAACTACAACTGTGACCATATCTGCATCAACCATGTCATGACACAACATAGACGACGAGGTTCTTCAACAGCAACACCTTCAGAAAGGCTGTGAAAGTCGAGCACCACTGTCACCAGATCCAACCATAAGGCCAAAATCTAGGTTTTCAGTCTGAAAAATAAGTCCAAGAATATCCGAGCAATGCCATCAACAAGGTAAAGACGTAAGAATTAAACATTGTCATTACCTGGTATAACCACTCGGGTCTGACCTAGGCTTTAGCCTCAGAGCTCGAGACTGGGTGCTCCAGTAGCACCATCATCGAAGTCACTCAAGTATTGTCGCCATGACTTTTCTGCGATATCGGCAACTACATGCAATGAGACCGCCGCCACGGCACAACCATCCCTCCGTGTCAAGCCGTCTTCCATAATTTGTATCTCACCGCCAAAGCCAACTACTGGATCAGGAGAAATGACCCCTCTTGGAGACCTTTCAATGACCACCGCTATCGTGGAGCTGTAGGTAGTACTACAGTATAGTTTCCAGTCACCGCCATCCGACCGGTCAGATCTCGATCACCCGCTCCAAGTCATGCACCGAAGCACCGCTGGTCAGCCACCGCAGGAAAGCAAGGCCAGCACCTCGCTTCCGCAGTCCACATCCAGCAAAGAGCACGATGCGCACCGGGCCACCGATGCCACTTCCGATCAGATCTGGCTGGAGACTACCCACACACGAAGGTCCCCGGGCATCACCACTCATCCCACCACGACTCCACGACTCCACATCCGCACCACCGTACCCAGCCATCAGCTCCACGCGGCCGCCCTATGCCATTGCCGGGACTAGCCGCCGCACCACCATGGATCAGGTCGGGAACACACCCCCGTGAGCCTGGGAGTCCCGTGCCACCTGACTGCCACGAGAGGGAGGTGTCCCACCGCCACCGTCATCGGCCTTCCGGGCTTAACCCGGCGGCTTCCTCCGACGGCGACGGAGGGGAGGAAGGGAGGAGCGGCGGGAAATGGCAGCTAGCGTTTTTGTGCCCTCCCGAGTCGCCCGCGCGGGGGACGACCCGTGGAGCTTATCAGAACTCTAGGATGATTAGTGCCATCTCTTGTTGATTTTATCGGTTCTGTGTCAGCAATACAACACACGATAACAACTATTTTTGCCAAATCCCTTTGGCTTAACCTCCCTTGGCCACACACACACCTAATTACTTTGTCAATGTCCAGTCTCTCAGCACACCAGCAGCTCTACCGAGGTATTGGTCTTTGGCTTCGCCGTTGTCGCACGGGCAAACCTAAATATCACACAATTTTTCTTTTGGGGAAGAGGACTTCCGATCTATTCATCAACCATCAAGATAGTACAAAGAGCAGTAGAAATAAAAATTACATACACGTTTGTGGAGCATTTATTAACAACTACAAGCACTAGAGTGAGCCGAAGGCATGTCGCTGTCGTTGCCCCTCCATCACCGGAGTCTGGCAAACCTTTTTGTAGTACAAAGTCAAAAAGTCGTCGTGATAAGGCCATAACAACAACTGCTGCTGACGAAGAGAAGTTTAGATCAGAAGGATCCAACCAGTATACACACGAACATAGACCGAATCCACCGAAGACAAGCATCAATCGACTCCTACGAGATCCGCCGGAGACAGACCTCCACACGCCCTCCGACGATGCTAGAAACATCTCCGAGATGGGAGCTAGGCGGAAAGAATCTTATCCTATCTTCAACGAGCCGTCACCGCCTCACCTTACTGAATAGGACACAAATCATAAAGAAACTGAAAAACACGTAGAAACGGAGTTCTCCCACTGGCTACGTGCTGGGTGAGCCTTGGTTTTGCATCAGCACTCCCAAGCAAACCGTTGATGAATACCACTTTTCCATCCGACGACAGTGGCACGATGTCGACATGGCATGAATAGCAAGGAATCCACGCACGCCAACGCGGAGGCGCCACCAGTTTCCCGGCAAAGGACACACGCGTGACTCGGACGTCCACCCTGCCAAGTCGGACCAAACGCGGGGCCAAAATCTAACTT
Source organism: Triticum dicoccoides (assembly GCF_002162155.2). NCBI lineage: Eukaryota > Viridiplantae > Streptophyta > Magnoliopsida > Poales > Poaceae > Triticum > Triticum dicoccoides. The sequence continues at coordinate 727,800,700 of NC_041384.1, read as the reverse complement.
TTCCGTCGCCGAAGCAGATTTCCCCCGTGCCTTCGCCTGCTTTTCTCCTCCAGGAGAACCATCTCGGCCGTCACGCCAAAGTCACGTACGCCCCCACGAAAACTTCGCATCCATTTCCTGGAGAAGACTACTGACCCGCCGTGGTTGACCACCCAGAAGAAAAACCTCCTGTGCAATCCGCCACACGGCATGTACGTCCACGACGACGACCACCGCATCTCTCCCCCCGCCCTGCATGCTGCCGTGAAGCTTCCAAGGATCGCGTCGCGCCACGAGTATATATGCACACGCGCTCCCACAAGATCATGCAGCAGCAAAGCAGAGGATCTAGGAAGCACAGGCAGGATCGACCAAAGACAAAAAGCGTCTAGTTCACCGGTTAGTTAGCCCGACCGATCGATCGATCATCCGGCGAGAATGGTTGCGACAAAGTCGGGCGAGCTGAGGGCGCTATTCGCGTCGCTGGACCAGGACAGCGACGGCCGGGTCTCCGCGGCAGAGCTGCGGGGGTGCATGCGGGCAACGCTGGGCGAGGACGTGCCGGCAGAGGAGGCCGAGGCACTGGTGGCGTCGGCGGACGCGGACGGCGACGGGCTGCTGTGCGAGGCCGAGTTCCTCGAGCTGGCGCAGCAGGCGGCCTGGGCGAGCGCCGAGGACGAGGACAACGAGCAGAGGACCCGGGCGCTGAGGGAGGCGTTCGGGATGTACGAGATGGAGGGGCAGGGGTGCATCACGCCGGCCAGCCTCGGGCGGATGCTCGGCAGGCTCGGCACCGAGCGGGGCGCCGGCGAGTGCCGCGCCATGATCTGCCGGTTCGACCTCGACGGCGACGGCGTGCTCAGCTTCGACGAGTTCAAGATCATGATGAGCTAGCTACCTAGCTAGCGCGTGGGCCCAAGCATACAGTACCAGTTTAGTTTCGTCTTGCATATAGCCCCTTTGCTCATTCATTCATTCATTCATTCATTCATTCAATTGTTACGTGGTAGTAGCAGTAGTCCAAAATTTGTACTCTTGGAGTTGATGCACAGTAATTGATCTATGTGAATACCTTTGGTCTCGATCGATTATCGGTGCTCCAGGAATTGGATTGTGGGTTTCTTAAGGAATTCAGATGCCCGAAATGAATGGAAAACATGAATGTGAAGGGGCTGACTTGTCATCCTTGGCTCCAAACCCTTTAGACCTTGTTCGGTAGTCAGGAGACCAACCCCCTAGGGCATCCAATCCACCCTGAGATTGGGTGATCCCCACTCCTTCAACCAATCCATGTCAGGATTAAACCTCTAGATCCCCTCAATCCCTCGCTCATCCAATCATGTTCGGTTAAACCCCTCCTGGAAGGTAGCCGTTGCCGCCGAGTTCGCATTGGGCTTCGCCGTCGCTCAGAGTTCACCTACTGGTCCCGCGTGGTTTGTTTTCATGGGTGAGGTGACGATTATGTTTCCCCGTGTTTTTGCGTGGATTGAGGGGTTTCGGTTGGGAACAGCCCACGCGATGCTTAACCGAACCTGCATGAACGGATGAGCCGAGGTACGCCCCGGCGGAGGTGCTCCCTATGGACCCGTGTGGATTGAGCAGGGAACACCGCGTGTATGGGTGTAATTAGACAAGGACTTAGAGGGCTGCATATGAATAGTTTTTTTCTCAATTAAAATCTGGGAGTAACCAAATACACACTCGGGTTATATGGTTTACATTTGAGAGTCATAGCACCCAATATACCGAAAAAGTCCCTGCTATATTATTTAGGCACCAAATATGTGTAAGTTACCAAAAATTTACTTAGGGCTTCTATTGAATTTTCTATGCCGGTAGACTAAGATCCAACAGTCGTCTTTTTTTCTTCTTCCTCCAGCTTTTATTTCGTCCGACCGTTCCTCCTTCCACAAAACCGACTTACCCAAACTGCAAATTCAATGAACTTACATTTTTTTAAGCAAAAGAGAGCCTTCCTCTCTGATACCAATTGTTGTTCCCACTCTCCCTCACGCAGGACTGGAGGTAGACGAAGCACTTTTTCTGGCAACCAACGCCCCGGCGCTCAAAACGCCCCGATTTTTCTTTGTTCCAACTGGATAGCTCCGCCTATGCGGTTACAACGAATGGTATCATGAGCTGGTTCATCTTGGGTGTCGTCCCCTTGCCGGAGGCGAGCCGGCGGTGGCAGCGTTCGCCGGCGGCTGCGCGCTGAAGCTTCGGGCCGTGTGTCGGACTATGGAGGTGCGCGGTACAACGAGGAGGCCGCGGTGGCTGCGGCGGCACGATGAGGAGGCCGCAGAAGACCTGCGTGGTGGCGGCTCGAACGACACACAGCGGCATGGCAGCATGGAGGTGATGCGCTGCAGTTGAGGCCGCAGCGGTGCAGGGCAATAAGCCGTGGCGGCGAGCCGGGCGCGACCGGTGCGTGTTATGGTGCGCACTGAAGGCCTCGGGCGCGCCGGGACCACGGGCGCGCGTACGAGCGTGCGATTGACGTTGGGAGGAGGCGTATGTCGCCGTTGTGCTCGAGTCCGTGCTCGAGTTCGGCTACATCCTTCCGGCGTTTGTCGCTAGCGGCTGCCATGGCGGACGCAGAGGCGGTGCGCGGTGAGTCCACGACGTGTGGTGTGGTCGGGCGCGTCGGGTGCGCGCGGGACGTGCGGGACGCACCGGTGCGGTCGGGCTCGTCGGGTGTGCGCGGGACGTGCGGGGCACCGAGAGACGCCAGGCGTGTGTCGCCGGCGGAGAAGGAGCTCGGCGTGTGTCGCCGGAGTCGTGATGAAGCACGGTGCGACCGGCATCGTTGCGCCAGATCGGGTCTGCGAGCTGGGTCACGCTCGTGACGACAACAACGACGGGAGCTGCAACAACTCCGACGATGACGAGGTCATGGCTTAGGAGGAAAATGTTAGAAATAAGCCATGTCATTGCATGCGTCGTGCGCGCCGCCATAGCTCTGTGTTTAGTCGTGTGTGTAGTAGCGGCTGTAGAGGTCAGTTGGACTGGCCGCGTTGAGTGGCGCAGCCGTGGCTGATTAGCTACATGCATGGCGGGTCATGTGGCTGTTGGAAGAGGCTGGATCTGAGCGTGCATGCAGGTAGTGGCTGGTGCGATGGGGACGAGACTTGTCTGCTCCTCAAGCGTGCGCCCATCCGTGCTCCCGCATACGTGGTTTTATTTGATTGGAATAAAATAAGGCCCGGCCCCATCTCCTTAAAATCTGAAGGGGGAGATGATTAGATTAGAAAAGAAAAGGGAAAAAAGACAGATGTAGGATGAAATGGTAGCACGGATGGGAGCATGGGGAGGGAGCAGCCAAGCCGGATTGATGCGGTGAGCGTGTAGTTGGTGCATGCGTGAGCTAATTAGTTAGTGCTGTTAGTGGCCGCGTGTGACGGACAGTGCGTGTGCTGGTGTGTGTGCGTGCAGCCGGGTATAAAAGACCCCCTGATGTATTGATCTAGGTGCGCCTGTATGAGTCGGGTGTAGCTATGTAGCCATTTTAAGGAAGAAAAAAGATTGGAGCATTCGTGCTCTTGGCGGCGTTCGTGCGCCGGCCAGAAAATCTTATGTCCAATATTTTTCTTCTTCCACCTCCGTTCAAGTGAGAGAAGAGATAACTAGAGGGCTGCAGTTCCAACAAAAAAATCATTTGGTTCGTATCTTACAAACTAACTCCCACCAGCAACTACAACAAAGCTAAAAACATCATCAAAGCAAGAGGCAAAACATCTGGGGAAGAAACAGCTCACCAGATGAAGAACCTAGACTGCAACACCACAAACAAGGGCGGATACAAACATATTACACAAACCATTAAAGTTTTAAACTCAATAACATTAGAAGCTACCAGCACAAAACCTAGAGCCAAACCACAATTACAAATACAGAAGATAAATTCAAAGCGAACATCAGCATCCATGGGAAAGACATCACCAAGCAAAAGTCTGCTTCCAGAAAAATTCCAAAGCATCGTTACATCATCAACCACTGATCCCTAAGAAGTCCTAGTCTCCACCCTTGTGAAGCTCTATACACCTCATTTGCTACATTCTCTATGATTCTTGCCCCAGCATCAACACCCTTTAATTTTCCTCAATTATCTACAGAATGGACCAAGAAGATATCCTGTGATATATCAGTTTGTTGAGAATAAAAGGATCATAATTGCAGCGGAGGAGAAGCGGCATGGAGCTCGGGTGTAGCATTGGAGGAGATGGAGTCGTCGAGTTCCAGCAAGGGTGTGACCGGGCGGCAGGAGTGGTGGAGCGGCGGCGGAGGCAACATAGAAAACAGATGTAAAGAAAGATGGGAGGATGGACGCATGGCGTCCGGGATGAGTTTTGAGTGGCCGGGGTGCTAGAGTCCTGCATGGCTACTGTTCGGACTCCCGCAAAGCCTTCCACGTCTGTTTTGACTTTGCAGAAAATGCGTCCGGCTCGATCGGCGGACCGATACAAACCGTTGTTAAATGGCTAAATACGTTGGGAGGTCTGAATGGTTGTGGGTGATGGTCCGCTTTGTAGATGCTCTAACGAAACCAAGCAAGTCTATCTCGAAAATCAGGCACAATTATTGAACGGCGGCAAGTGAAATGTGTACGCGTTGCATCAACGCTCCCAACCAAACAGTTTGACAAAATACAATTGCTCCATCCGACAGCAGTGGCATGATGCCGACATGGAATGAATTTGATTACGAACCCACGCACGCGAACGCCGAACGCCGGGCCGGCCAGAGTAACACTCCACACACGCGACACCAATCGACGTACTAGTACGCGCAAACAACACTCATCTTTCCGGCTTTTCTTGTCCCGGAAAGAAGCAACAGATTTCGCCGCGTCTTCCCCCGCGTTATTTTATTTGTTTCTTGAATTAATCGACACACGGACGCCAACACACGAAAGCTTCGAATCCATTTTGTGGAGAATACTGACCTGCATGCCGTGGTTGATCACGAAGACGAGACCAAAAGAATGACCCCCAGTCCAACCCAGACTCGTAGACGACCTTGACTTTGGGAGCGTAGCAGGGGCAGACTCCTTGGCGCTCTCCGATCGACTCACGCGAGGGTGTTCCGGCAGCGGGGCGTGATCGCCCGTGGTCGCCGGCTCAAACCCTAACCCTAGCGCAACCAAACTCTAGAATTGTTACATGTTCTGATTGCATGACTAAGGTGATCTTTTTTCCAGTTTTGGTATGGATAGCTAAGCCCTTCTATTATTTCTAGAGACTAGTGTGTAAGCAGTCAACACTATTTACATGTAAATGTTTTAAGATATAATATCATTTCTAGCAGCCTGTGGTTCACTCAACAAAAAAAAGGACTGTTTCACATATGGAATGTTTGCAAATTAAATAAAAAACAAAGGAAATTCAGTTTCTGATATTGTATTACAATTGAGACTTGTTTATCTTTTGTAGGAAGCAAACAGAAGGACTGCACTCACAAGGGACCATGAAGCCAGTGCTCCACGTCAACTGGATATTTTAGCTTTCATTTTGTACAACTTCGTCTTATTTTAGAACCTTTTGTGAAAATTATGTATGTTTTCTTGGTGGCTATGTTTAGAACAGACTGAAGTATATGTATGTGACAGCTTTTTAACGGGATAAAAAAATGTTTGGTGTAGCTGATGTATGGTGTTTTGTGTTTTATGTTTTGAAGAGAAGAAATATATGTATGTGACAGTTAGTACCATGTGTTAATTAAAGTTGTGGTTGGCTAAACAAAATGTTGGCGTAATGTTGGTCGGGAAAAGAACACACTGTCTGATTGTTGGTTGGCAAAGGCTCTTGGCAGGGCGGTCGGAGTGTTGCTCAGCAAAACAAATGCCATCAGGCAATCAGTCGGGAAAGGGGCCAACAGAAAGTTGGTCGGTAAAAAACATCAACTGACAGTCGATCGGGAATTATTCTTAGTTAGCCATCAAACAGTCGGTTGGCAAAGGTATGCCGGTCGGGAAAAGCTTTTCCCGTCTGAACTTTCCCCAACAAACATGGTTGATCGGCAATAGTTTTTCCAGAGCGACTGTTTGTAGGCAGAAGCTGTTTTCCCGACCAATCTGGATGTTGGGGTTGCAGTGTTGTGGTGTAGTGATATGGCAGAAATCTCAAAGCACGAGTGGACAGCGGATACATGTACATTGTATCGGATGCACGGTAAAAAAATCCATCTTTTTCCAAGAAAAAATGAATCTATGAAAGAGATGAAACAGGTGAAACTGATGCTTACATGTTGGAGTATTTAACAAAAACTACCACATTTAAGGTCTCGATCTTACAGAACTACTACTTTAAAATTGTGAGCAAAAACTACCAGCTAGACCTAATTTTTTTTAAAACAACCACGGATAGTGGCCGGTTTAGACGATTTAAACGCATTTACAGCAGGAGGAGCCTGCTTGTTAGGGGGGACGTGACGGAAAAATCAACTCCATTGCGATGGACCGTTAAGTTGACCGTTATGACTCGTGGGGGCTCACATGTCAGCATGAACTTTCTTCCGCCTCTCTTTCTCTCCTTGACAATTCAACAGGCACCTTGTGTGCATCGGGCAGCACCACCGCACCGACATCGGCGAGCAGCGGCAGCCCGTAGCCCGTACTCGAACGTCCGTGCTGAGTGAGCCTTGCTTTTGCGTCAGCGCTCCATCCAACTACAGCGGCACGATGGCGACATGCATGAAAAGGAAGGACAGTTTCCCGGCAAAACAAACGCACACGACTCCCACGTCAACCCTGCCAAGTCGGACCGCACGCGCAGCCAACCTCGAACTTTTCAGTCCCCGAAGCAGATTTTCCCCGTGCCTTCCCCTGCTTCTCTCCTCCACGAGAACCATCTCGGCCGTCACGCCAAGTCACGTATGCCCCCACGCATCCATTTCGAAGACTACTGACCCGCCGTGGTTGACCACCCAGAAGAAAAAGAAAACCTGCCGTTGTCCAATCCGCCACACGGCATGAACGTCCACGGCGACCAGGGCATCTCTCTTCCCGCCCTGCATGCCGTGAAGCTTCCAAGGACCGCGTCGCGCCATGAGTATATATGCACACGCGCACCTCAAAGATCATGCAGCAGCAACCTTCAGCTCTATAGCAAAGCAGAGGATCTAGGAAGCACAGGCAGGGTCAAGATCAACTACTAAAGCATCCGGCGAGAATGGTTGCCACAAAGACGGGCGAGCTGAGGGCGCTGTTCTTGTCACTGGACCGGGACGCGGACGGCAGGATCTCCGCCGCGGAGCTGCGGGGGTGCATGCGGGCGACGCTGGGCGAGGACGTGCCGGTCGAGGAGGCCGAGGCGCTGGTGGCGTCCGCAGACGCGGACGGCGACGGGCTGCTGTGCGAGGCCGAGTTCCTCGAGCTGGCGCAGCAGGCGGCCTGGGCGGGCGACGCGGGGGAGGAGGACGACGAGCTGAGGATCCGGGCGCTGAGGGAGGCGTTCGGGATGTACGAGATGGAGGGGCAGGGGTGCATTACGCCGGCCAGCCTGGGGCGGATGCTCGGCAGGCTCGGGGCCGAGCGGGGCGCCGGCGAGTGCCGCGCCATGATCTGCCGGTTCGACCTCGATGGCGACGGCGTGCTCAGCTTCGATGAGTTCAAGATCATGATGAGCTAGAGTTAGCTAGCCTGACCCCAGACCCAAGCGTATACCCGTTCCGTCTTGCATATAGCCCCTTCGCTCATTCATTCATTCATTTGATTGTTACATGGTAGTAGTACAAAATTTGTCATGATGAGGTAATTGATCTATGTGAATACTTTTGGTATCGATCGATTGTCGGTGCTCTTGGAATTGGATCGTGGGTTTCTCGAGGAATTCAAATGCCCAAAATGAATGGAAAACATGAATGTGAAGCGGCTGACTTGTCATCCTCGGCTCCAAACCCTTTACAACGCGTTTGGCAATATTTGGAAAGGGGAATGAGAGTTTAGAGTAGGAAGTTGTATTGTGATTAGCCATGAGATGGGTCGTTTATTCCCAATCATATGTTTGGCGCACGATAGGAAGTCCTATGACTATTCCCTTATGAATTCCCAATCCCTTCAACCAAACAATAGATTTAAAGTCTCGTACCTCTTCAATTCAGATTCCCCAGCTCTAATTACCCCCAACCAAACACGTTGTTAGGCCTTGTTAGGTAGTCAGGGGACCAACCCCCTAGGCCATCCAGTCCACCCACGGATTGGGTGATCTCCACTCCCTCAACCAATCCGTGTAGGGATTAAGCCTCTAGATCCCTTCAATCCCTCGCTCACCCAATCATGTTCGGTTAAACCCCTCCTGGCAGGTCACCGCTCCCGTCGAGTTCACATTGGACTTCGCCGTTGCCGAGAGTTCACCTGCAGGTCCCGCATGGTTTGTTTCCACGGGTGAGGTGACAATTATGTTTCCTCGTGTTTTCGCGTGGTTGGAGGGTTTTGGTTGGGGAACAGCCCATGCGGGGCTTAACTAAACCCGCACGAACTGATGGGCCGAGGTACACCCCGGCGGAGGTGCTACCTATGGGCCCATGTGGATTGAGCAGGGAACACCGCGTGTACGGGCGTAATCGGACAAGTACTTAGAGCGAGGGCTGCATGTGAATAGTTTTTTTTTTCAATTAAAAATATAGGAGTAACCAGATACACACTCGGGTTATATTGTTTACATTTGAGAGTCGTAGCACCCAATATACAGAAAATGTCCCTGCGGTACTATTTAGGCACCAAATATGTGTAAGTTACCAAAAAATTATTTAGGGCCTCTACTCAATTTTCTATGCCGGTAGACTAAAATCCAACCGTCATCTTTTTTTTTCTTCCTCCAGCTTTTATTTCGTCCGGCCGTTCCTCCTTCCACAAGACCGTCTTGCCCAAATTGCAAATTCAATGAACTTACATTTTTTTAAGCAAAAGACAGCCTTCCTCTCTGATTTTCTATTAAAGAGTTAATTTGGTTCTTATCTTACTAACTAACTCCCACCAGCAAATACAACAAAGCTAAAAACATCTTCAAACGAAGAAGCAAAACATCTGGAAAAAAAACAGCTCAGCGGAGGAAGAACCTAGAGTCTCCAACACCACAAACAAGGGCAAGCACAAACATATTACACAAACCACCAGAGTTTTAAACTCGACAACACTAGAAGCTACCAACACAAGACCTGGAGCAAAACCACAACTACAAATACAGAAGGTAAATTCGAAGAAGACATTAGCACCCATGGGAAAGACATCACCAAGCAAAAGTCTGCTTCCAGAAAAAATCCAAAGCATCAGTCCAGTATTAGCCACTGATCCCTGAGAACTCCTAGTCTCCGCCCTTGTGAATCTCTATACACCTCGTTTGCTACATGCTCTATGATTCTTACCCCGCATCAACACTCTATCATTGATGAGAATAATTGAATCATGATTGTGGCAGAGAAGAAGGAGCGTGGAGCCCGGGTGTAGCATTGGAGGAGACGGAGTCGTCGAGTTCCAGCAAGGGTGTGACTGGGCTGCTGGAGTGGTGGAGCGGTGGCGGAGGCGAGATAGAAAACGGATGTAGAGAAAAATGAAAGGATAGATGCATGGGGTCCGGGATGAGTTTTGGGTGGCCGGGGGTGTCGAAGTCTTGCATGGCTACTGTTCAGACTCCCTTAAAGCCTCTCACTTTTGTTTCGACTTTGCAGAAAATGCGTCCGCCCCGATGGACGGATCGATATAGACCCGTGTTCAATGGCTAACCACGTTCGGACCATGCCGTCTGAACGGTTGTGGACTATTTAAGGACCCGTTTTGGAGATGACCTAACGGAACCAAGCATATCTCATAAAACATGCACAATTATTGAACGGGGGCAAGTGAAATGTGTACGCGTTGCATCAACGCTCCAAACGACACAGTTGACAAAATACAATTGCTCCATCCAACGGTAGTGGCACGAGGGACTGTGGTATCACAACCCATTAGGGTTCAAATTCTGGTGTTCGCATTTATTTCTGGATTTATTTAAGGATTTCCAGCGATGCGCATTCAGTGGGAGGAGACGTTCCCGTCGACTAGGAGGTGCCTATGGTGACTTCGTAAATTTCAAGATGATATGCCGGCTCAGTCTTTCATAGATGCTCATAGAGGCAGGGTGTGTGTGTGCGTTCATATCGGTGAGTGTATACGTGTGTATATGAGCGCTTGTGTCTGTATTAAAGTTAAAAAAAACAGCAGTGGCACGATGCCGACGTGGAATGAATTTGCTTCCGAATCCACGCACGCGAATGCGGGGACGGGCCAGAAGACTACACGCGACGCCAACAACCGACGCCGACCCCTTTTGCCAAGTCGGACCGCACGCACGCGCAACCAACACACATCTTTTCAGGGGAAAACAACTTTTCGGGGGAAAAAAACACTCATCTTCCGGCTTTTCCTCTCCCGGAACGAAGCAACAGATTTCGCCGCCAGTTCCCCGCGTGCTTTTCTTTGTTTCTCGAATTAATCGACACACGGACACCACGCGAAAGCTTTCAAGGAATGTGTTGACCACGGAGACGAGAAGAATAACCCGCAGTCAAACCCCGCGACACGGGGACGTGGAGTTTCTACACCCAGGAGCAAATGCTCCTGGTGTGAACAGTAAAATCAAATAAATTCAAAAACAATTTGAAAAATTCTGAAATTTTTTTGTGCCATACTTCACAAATGTTTGTTGTGCCTACAAAATTTTATCGCAAAATCACACTGATGGAAGGCGTGGTAAAAAAAACAAAATCGATGCTCTGAAAATGTTACTTACAAAAGCATTTTGGAGTTTTGATTTTGTTTTTTTTGGCACGCCTTCCACCAATGTGATTTCGCAATGAAATTTTGCATGCACATCAAACATTTGTGAAAGTATGTCATAAAAAAATTTCAGAATTTTTTGAACATTTTTTCTAGTTTTTAAATTTTACTATTCATACGAGGAGCATTTGCTCCTGGGTGTAGAAAGGTACTTCCGGCGACACGGCATTGTCCATGACGACCACGGCATCTCTCCTCATGCCGGCAAGCTTCCAAGGAATGCGTTGCGCCCAGAGTATATATGCACACCCGCACCTCCAAGATCATGCATGGCAGCAGCGCAATCTTTATAGCAATCAGAGGATCTAGGAAGCCCAGGCAGAATCAAGATCAACTAGTACTAAACTCTTACTAAGAGCCTCTCTAGCGTCAACCATCCGGCGAGAATGGTGGCGTCGTCGGGCGAGCTGAGGGCGCTGTTCGCGTCGCTCGACAGGGACGCGGACGGCCGGATCTCGGCGGCGGAGCTTCCGGGGTGCATGCGGGCGACGCTGGGCGAAGACGTGCCGGCGGAGGAGGCCGATGCCCTGGTGGCGTCGGCGGATGCGGACGGCGACGGGCTGCTGTGCGAGGCCGAGTTCCTCGAGCTGGCGCAGCAGGCGTCCTGGGCGGGCGACGCGTTGGAGGAGGACGACGAGCTGAGGATCCGGGCGCTGAGGGAGCGTTCGGGATGTACGAGATGGAGGGGCAGGGGTGCATCACGCCGGCCAGCCTGGGGCGGATGCTCGGTAGGCTCGGCGCTGAGCGGGGCGCCGGCGAGTGCCACGCCATGACCTGCCCGGTTCGACCTGGACGGCGACGGCGTGCTGAGCTTCGACGAGTTCAAGATCATGATGAGCTAGGGACCTCGCGCCTGGAACCAATGATACATCAGTTCCATCTTGCATATAGCTTCTTCGCTCGTTCGTTCATTCATTCGATTGTTATATGGTACTAGTACAAACTACAAAGTTGTAATGGTGATGCACAGACAGTAATTGATCTATGTGAATATCTTTGGTCTCCATCGATCGTGCTTTTCGAATTGGATTGTGGGTTTCTTTGCGAATTCAGATGCCCAAACTATTTATTTACGCTAATGCTAAAAATCCGACATCTGATTTTTGGGTCGTCCCAGAGAACGAATTTTTGGCCGCTACATCCGCTAGCACAAATCTTGGCACATGTTAGGTCATGGCCAGCCTCTGGAGGTCGTTCAATACCGAATCGAAGCAACTGAGTGAACCTCCCCCACCCCCGCAGCACCACCTTATCCCTTCACCGACAATTCAAGGAGCTATGCTCTGGCATCGGCGCGCGGACCACGGAGGACGTCTTGTGGCAATAGGGGCGGCTGAAGCAGTGTGAGAGGCGGATGCGGCGGCAGGAGCGGCTACCCCTGGCCAACGACACCTTCTGCTCGTTGCCGGGAGCTGCGACGGTACGGTGGTTGCCCATGGCCAATGTCGAGTGGAAGCCCCTACTCCCGGTTTTTTCTGGCGTCTTCACAGTGCCCCGGCCTTCTCCCGCACCCGAAGAGCTCGAAGGCGGCGAGGTCGTCCACCCGTCCACTAGGTCTCCCCACACAACGTCAATCCTCCTATGTCCTTTTTTCCCAAGTGTGGCTACTTTGAATAAATCTCTAGATGCTCTTTTGTGCTAACTCCTACTAGAACATGACAATTTAGTTGAAAATGTCGATGTGGCAAATTGAGTAGAACATGGCAAATTGTTGAACATTTAGCATATTCCAATACTATTTTAGTGAATCTAGATTTTGGACTTATTGTTGTCTTTGGTAAATGTTGAGTCGAACATGACAATTTTATTGTAAATGTCGAACATGGCAAATTGAGATAGAACTTGGCATTTGTGTAGGACGTGGCAAAAAAAGTTGAGCCCGCAGCTGTGTGCGCGCACATGGTTGATGTGCTCCGCCAAATGCTTGTCCTCCAGCTAGCTCTGATCTGCACGTGGGTGATGGTGAATCATTTTTATGCTTCATCTATCATCCGGGTAACATGTCAAAATGCCATGGCAAATTTGCATAAGTACATGGTTTTTAGTTGGCAAAGTTCACAATCTGTACATAGCTTTATGTTTTCTTCCCATGGTTCCTTATATTTTTTGACAGGTTTAGTCACTATTTCGTGAAGGCAAATTCCACCAGAATTTATAATATGTAAAATGCCATAGCAATTAGTCTTATTTTGATCGCAATTTTCACCCAATTTCACATTCTGCAAAATTTCCATGCCAATTAGTATGCATTTTTGGCCATGATCATATGACACTTTTTTTATGTTGCATTGCAAAATTGCCATGGCTATCAGTCTACAAAATTTCCATGGTACTTATATCTTCTTTGTATATGTACTACGATCTTTATGGATTTGCAATAAATTATAGAAAAAAATCCTAAATTTTGCATGACCACATTTTTATCACTTTTGCCATGAATTAGAGATTGTTCCTTTTTCATACACATGGCAATGTTAGAGATCGTCTGCCATCAAATAGAGATTGTTTTGCCACGTCAACAAACTATGTTCATGGTATTTTTTAAAAGATTTCCCATGTCAATGTACTTTTTGTTTTTTCTCATTTTTTCCATCAGCTAGAGAATATAAATTCAAATGTTCCATGAATAAGAGTTCACTTAATTTCATAGCTCATGAAAAATTGAAATACTCAACCATGGAAAATTTATATTCAAATCCATCACAATTTTTTGTTTTCCATGACCATGGCAAATCTATTTTTAAAGACATGGTAAATTTATTTTTATACAGATGGCAAATTTATTTTCATATCAATGGCAACTTTAGTTTTTTATGGTCCCATGCATGGCAAAAAAAAATTCATAACCATGGCAAAAAACATATTTTTCTCTTTTTGCAATGTTTTTTATTAACCAAGACAAGTTTTCTTACATCACATGGCAATTATATTATTTTTCTACCATGGCACGTTCATTTTCCCCATGCATGTGAATCTGGATGTTATGACAAATAGCATGTGGCCTTTTTGTTACTGCCGTGACTAGCACGGGAGAGACAGAAGCCAACTTATATCTAAATCTTAACTCCTAACGGAACCAATTCTATTGGAAAACATGCATAATTATTGAACATAGACAAGTGATTTTTTTAACAAACCAAGAGGCAAGTACGCGTTGCATCAATACTCCCAACCAAATTGTGACACGAACCAATATGTGGTTAGATGATTAGGAGGACTGTGGTATCTCAGCCCATTAAGGTTCAAGTCCTGATGCTCGCATTATCTTTGATTTATTTAAGAATTTTCAGTGATGCGTGTTCAGTGAAAGAGACATTCCCGTCGACTACGAGATGCCTGTGGTGACTCCGTAAATCTTAAGACAATATGCCGGCTCAGCCTGTCGAAGGTACTCATAGGGGTAAGGTGTGCGCGTATATTCATAGAGGTGAGTATACACATGTGTGTGTATATATAAGCGTCTGCGTCGTGTCTAAAAACCCAAACCGTTGACAAAATACAATGGCTCCATCCAACAACAGTGGGAGGATGTCGACACGGAATGAATGTGCTTACGAACCCACGCACGCGAGTGCGGGCGCAGCCAGAGTACTACTAGTACTCGAGTAAAGTCTGTTTTAAACCTTGATTTCATATGATTAGTTGGAATTAAACCCTAACCTCTTAATCCCCAAAATTGATACCTTGTACTCACGGATTCTGATCAATCCAGACCCTGAATCCGCTTAGATCAATTTGGTACGTCAGAAAATTGACAATCCCGGCCGGGATCACTCTATGCACTTACTGATTACACAAATCACATGTCTTTAGAATAACGGGCAACAACGCTAGCCAGTCGGACACGCAACACATTTGTGATGGATAGCAGGGCGCCACCGGGTGGATGCTTTACGTTTTTCTTTTTTTTAAACGGGTTATGTTATTTTTATTCCTATTCCTATTTCTTTTTCTTTTTCTTTTTCTTTTTCTTTTTCTTTTTCTTTTTCGTTCTTTTTTTCTTTTTATCATATGCGTGAACTTTTTAAAATAAAAAATCAAATTCGTGAATTTTTCTGAAATTTCTCAGTCTTTTTCGACTTCTAAAACTTTTTCTGCAACTTCTTTAGGTAATTTTTTACAAAATCAACATAAAATTTCAAAATTGATGGTTTTTTTTCAAATCTGCGAATGCTGGGGCAGGCCCAACAGGCGCCGGACTGGAGCGAGGCCACCATACTTGGGCAAAGGTCTAAGCGTTTTTTCTCCTTTTCTATTTTTTCATTATTATTTGATATTTTCGTCAATTCATTTTTCTCTGTTTTGAAATTTATTATTCTGTTTGAAATTTCTTCAAAAACTTGAAATATTGTTTCAATACCAAAAAATGTTCTTATTTTCAAATATTATTTACAGTTGTAGAAAATATTCTAGAATTCTAAAACATGTTCCCGTTTTTGAATTTATATTCACAAATTTAAGAAACGTTTTTGTTTCATAAAAATTTGATTTTTTAAAGTATGTCGTTTCAATTTGTGTTCAAAACATTTCATCTATTGTTGGGAATTTTTTAAAAAGTGATCAAGTTTGTAAAATTTCATACACAATTTTAAATTCAGAATTGTTGATAAATTTCAAGAAGTGGTTAGGACATAACAAAATGTTCATTGGCAGTGACAGAAATTGCAAATAACAGAAGCATTCTAATTAGGGAAAACATTCGAATTGGTCATACAAGGCCATCAAAAAAATTGGGGACATTTAAGGGATGTCGAGAAACGAGGTACTCCCAAACGAACCCTTCTGGTCTACCCAAACACTCTATGTTGAACATAGTATTTTTCGGAAATCTGAAGACTGGCCCCAACTTTTGCAAGCATGTGGTCATGCCCATGTTAGGCATCCATGCCTAATTTGAACGACTTCTGACACCATACGCACGTTGCAACACGTCCGACCATGTATTTGCCTTTTTTCACCGGAAAAAAACCCTAGAAAATGCAAAACATGTCAAAATCCAAACAACTTGGTATGGTGCCTTGAGTTAATCATACAAGCTAGTGGAAAAAAATTGAGGCCATTTGACAGATTTCCAAACAATGTGCTTTCAAATAGACCCTTCTGGCCTACCCGAACACTCTCTATTGAACATGGTGTATTTTAGGACATCCTTCAAATGACCCGAACCTTTGCAAGCAGGTGGTCATGCCCATGATAGGCATCCATGCTAGATTTGAACCACTTCAGGCGTCATATGCATGTTGCGATATGTCTAGCCATTTATCGGCCTTTTTTAACCGAGAAAACTTTAGAAAATGCAAAACTTGTCGAAAATTCAAACAACTTGGCATGGTTTTTAAAAAAGTTCATACAAGTCCATGAGAATTTTTGGAGTCATTTCGAAGGTTGTCAAAAAACAAAGTGCTCTTAGACAGCGCATTCTATCCACTCGGACATCGTCCGTTGAATATGGTCTATTTCTTGCCATTCTTGAAATGAAGCCATTTTTTGCACGCTGGTGGACATGCCCATGGTAGGCATTCATGGCTGGTTTGCACGATTTTCGACACCGTATGCAAGTTATGAATATTTGTATTTAATGAACAAAATTAAAATGCAAAGATTTTTTTGAAACTTGGAACATATTTTTAAAAGCATGATTTTTTAGAAATAAAAAAGAAACAAAAAAAGGAAAAATCAAAAAGAAACAAAAACATACAGAAAAAAGAGAAAAGAAATGGTGGGAATAGACCAGTTTGCTACAGTAAACCGGTCGCTGAGGGACCTTTTGGGAACCTTTATCGATGTTTTTACCTTAATGTTTCTTTTCTGATATTTTGGTTTTCCTTTTTTTTCAATTTTTCTTCTTCTTCTTTTTATTCTTCTTTTTTTCCTTTTCCTTTTCTTCATGTTTATTTTTTTAAATCTACATAAAATTTAAAAATGTTGTATTTTCAAGTATTTGTCCCAAATTTAAGAATTGTTCCCGTTTTAAATTCTCTTCAGATATGTTAAAAAAATTTGCTTATAAAAATATTCAGAAATAAAATAATACTCACAAAATAAAATAAATGCTCGGATATTTCAAAAAAATGTTCTCGTTTTCCAATTTTGTTCATAAATTAAAAAATTATTCATGTTTAAAATTTGTTCGCAAATACCAAGAACGTTTGGTGGAGTTTGAATATTCTTTGGGAATTAAAAAAATATCATTGTTTTCAAAGTTTGTACACAAATATCAAAACGAATAATTTAAAATTTGTTCGAAAATTTCATAAAACTCGGGGAATTTAAAAAAAACTCGTTTAGGAAAAAGTCACAAATTGAAGAATTCTGGATGTTTTAAATTTTTTCCATAAATTCAAAAAAACGAGGAATTTTAAAGAATGTTCACATTTGCAAGGAAATTCTCGTTATATTGGAAAATGATCTAGTTTTAAAATTTTGTTCCTGTTATTTAAAAATCTTGGAACTTTCCAATAATGTTCATGTTTTTCAAAAAATGTATAGAAATTTCAAATTTTATTCAGATTTGTTTTTCAGAAACCTGGTCATGTTTTCCGAAATGTTTGTAAATAATTCAAAATTCTGTACCATGCAGGAAGGAATTCTGCGACATTGAATGTGCCTTTAGTGTTAATTCATAAACTATTTGCGCCTATAATAGGTACTAGTTAGCATGCACGTGCAACGCACATATTTTTTAAAAAGATAATACATGTTCATCCTAGTTAATAGATAAACATTAAAATAAAAAATATAGTGATGCACTACTTATAAATATTACACATTCAATAGATGATAATAATGTACTAATAATAAACTAACATTTTTCATTTAGCGGAAGAATATTGAATTTATTTGTTGTATTGAAGGGAGGATATTTTCTTTTTTTTAACACGGGAGGATATTTCCTTTGCGGAGAGGAGTAACTAACCTATACAAACTTCTGATGTAATAGGTCTATAGGGCACATCTAGATGTGCTCTAATTATTGCACATCTAAGTGAGTGAATCAAGTATAGAGAGGAAAAGAAAAAAGAAAAAAATATCCACACGAATCTCAACGTAAGATCAATGACATAGGACTTAGATGTGCAATACTTATGGCACATCTAAATGTGCTTTAGCAAAACTGTATTAAAAATTTCCAACAACTGAAAAAGCTGGACAGTGGTAATAAATAGGAACATCGTGCGTTCGATTTTCCCAAAGAACAGAAATATGAATGTTTCAATAAAACTATATTTTCTAAATTTATATATAGATGTTCTCTTTGTTTATAAAATATCCATTAAAAATGGAAAAATAATTAGGCTATGTTGTTGTCTTTGATTTATCCAGATTTCCACGGAAACAAAGCACTCCAGAGAATCAAAAGGCCAAAGCTGTTGCCTATTTTTTTCTGCCGAGCGACACAACCTGCACCTGATCAGGCCCTGGGACCTGGGTATCTCTTGGTTGCTTTTAGGAAAAATATTCCAAACTTTTATGCTCGGCTTCAACTTCTGAAGGATTCTGACAAAAAAGAGAGGAGTTAAGTCGCTAACATGACCATTCTAAGGAATCTGTGTCAAATATTAGTATCAGAGGTGAGATTAGGATTTCCCCTAAAACATGAGATTATGATTGATGGGTCAAATAATGTCAAACTTTTGGGAGAAATCAAGGAGAGAAGGTGTCACATCAAGTTTGTAGTGATGTAGTGTCTGTCACCACGAAATCTTATGCAGCAGAATATCTAACAAAGGATCAGTGCACACCAGCGTGCATCAAAAGTTCAGGGCACAACCCACTATTCAGTACACAGCACGCAGACACAACATAGACGCCGCCGTCCTCAACCTCCGGCCATGCACACTCTCCTTTGTCTGCACCCACGTTCTCCTCAAGCAACATTCGCATTGCCTCCTCAAGCCCCGTTCGGGCGTCGTCCGTGCTTGCCCTCCTCAAGCTCCGGTCCGCATGGCCCGTACTCGCCCTTTGCTGGAAGGAGGAGGAGAGAGGGCACGAGCAGAGAAGGGGACTCACTGGCCTCTTGCTCAGGCCACTGCGCGCCCCTCTGGCCGCCGGCCACGCACGCCCATGCTGAGCCAACTCCCTTACCTCGCATCCAGCATCTACCCGACGAGCCTCTCTTCACCTGGTCAAACACCCCGCTCGCTGCCCCGAGGCTACGGCTCACACCCCATATCTCCCGCATGGCGAGCAACTGGCCACATGTGGCCGTGGCAACGACCTCTAACACGTCGCCCATGCCGCCGAAATCTAGCGGTGCCGAAAGCGGTGCGTAGGTGGCGGTATGCTCGAGCGGCCCCTCGCTCTCGTCCCGATTGCGCCCGACGGTGACCCGGCCCTCCGCGTGACGATTGCGGCGATGTCGGCCAGTCGCACACACACGCCGCCCCGCTCCAGCGCGGACTCCGCCTCCAGCCGCAGCTCCTTCGCCTCCGGGATCTTCAGGGGTAATTACTAATTAGCGGCCGGGTGTGGTGTGGAGGCCTGTTCACAGAAGGAAATTGTTGACGTGATTTCAGGAACTCCTTGGATCGGGGGGCGGAAATCGTTGAGGTGATTTCAGGAACTCGTTGGATTGGGGGGCGGGTGGTGGAGTACGGTCAGTCATTGGAAATTACTAAGTGCACACCGTAAAACTATTAGATCAATGATGGTCGTTAGATTCAGATTTGTGGGACTAATCGTGCGGTGGTGAATGGGTCGTCCGGTGTTCTGGGTGTAATTACGGGGTGCACTTAAGAAAGTTTATGTTGGATTGTTTAATAGTAGTGGAGATTAGCAGCCGTTGAGTCTAGTGGCTAGCAGTACTCTTTTTTTTTGAGGGAAAATATGGTCGGCCTTTATTCAATAACAAAGAGTTTTGGGTACAATAAAGGGATCTGAGGGCTCCATGAGCCATACATGCCAACCAGAATCTAAATTTACCGAGTATCTAGCTAGCAGGCGAGCCTCTCCATTTGAACACGCCCTTCATAAACAGAGATCACCTCCTCAAACATGCTCCTGCCTTGCTATTTCATGTAGCACTGAACTGTAGCTGCACCGGCTGGCTCCAGTAATATCACGTACCACCCCCTGAGCATCCGATGCCACTCACAACTTCTGCAAATGTAAATCTTCCACCAAACAAAGCGCCTCACAACATGCTATAGCTTCCAAACTCGCAGGGTCCGTCACGTCTTCACAGACTCATGCCGACGAACCAAGATAGTTTCCAAAAGAATCGCAAGCTATAGGCGCTGCTGCCCCTTGGCCCAAGTTCTTCGAGACCGCACCATCGACATTGATCTTTCTAATACCGGCTGGGGGCGGTATCTACTTCGGAGCTTCATTGCCTGTGCATCCCATAGTTTGGTGCTGAACCGGTGAAACCTATTCAAGTTTTGAAATATAGTTCTGAACGGTTGTAGGCGGTTTAAAGATCCGCTTTGGGATGCTCTAACGGAGCCTATCTAAAAATCACGCACAATTATTGAACGGAGGCAAGTGAAATGTGTACGTGTTGCATCAACGCTCCAAACAAAACAGTTGACAAAATACAATTGCTCCATCCAACAGCAGTGGCACGATGCCAACATCGAATGAATTTGCTTACGAACCCACCCACGCGAACGCCGGGCCGGCCAGAGTAACACTCCACACACGCGACTCCAACCTACTCCATCTGTTCCAAAATAGATGACTCAACTTTACGCGCAAGCAATAGATTTCGCCGCTTCTTCCCCCGCGTGCTTCTATTTGTTTCTCGAATTAATCGACACACGGATGCCACGCGAAAGCTTCGAATCCATTTCCTGGAGAATACTGACCTGCATGCCGTGGTTGACCACGCAGACGAGACCAGAAGAATAACCCGCGACGCGGCATGTCCACGACGACCACGCCATCTCTCCTCTCTCCCTGCATGCCGTGAAGCTTCCAAGGACCGCGTCGTGCCACGAGTATATATGCACACGCGCACCTCCAAGATCATCCATCGCAAGAACGCAAGCTTTATAGCGAAGCAGAGGATCGAGGAATCCCAGGCAGGATCAAGATCAACGACTAAAGTCATCTTAATAAGAGCCTCTCTATCGTCGACCATCCGGCGAGAATGGTTGCGAGGAAGTCGGGCGAGCTGAGGGCGCTGTTCTTGTCATTGGACCGGGACGCGGACGGCCGGATCTCGGCGGCGGAGCTGCGGGAGTGCATGCGGGCGACGCTCGGCGAGGACGTGCCGGCGGGGGAGGCCGAGGCGCTTGTGGCGTCCGCGGACGCTGACGGCGACGGGCTGCTGTGCGAGGCCGAGTTCCTCGAGCTAGCACAGCAGGCGGCCTGGGCGGGCGACGCGGCGGAGGAGGACGATGAGCTGAGGATCCGGGCGCTGAGGGAGGCGTTCGGGATGTACGAGATGGAGGGGCAGGGGTGCATCACGCCGGCCAGCCTTGGGCGGATGCTCGGCAGGCTCGGCGCCGAGCGGGGTGCCGGCGAGTGCCGCGCCATGATCTGCCGGTTCGACCTCGATGGCGACGGCGTGCTCAGCTTCGACGAGTTCAAGATCATGATGAGCTAGCTACCTAGCGCCTGGACCCAAGCATATACTCCTAGTATCGTCTGGCACATAGAAGCTCCTTCGCTCGCTCGTTCGTTCGTTCATTCGGTTGTTATATACTAGCAAATATGCCCGTGCGTTGCAACGGAAGAAAAAATTACACGTTGGTCAATATTCGACATATGAATGTCCTCTATTTTAACACGATGGATCACCATGTTGCCAATTATCTTTCTTCTCACTCTCGTTGATGATGGATGCAATATTCACGTGATCGCAATGCATTCAACGTGGTAAAAAATGGGCTTGTCACTGTACGACACACTTATCATTGTCTCGCGCAAGGGAATGTTTTGAACTTTGAAAACAAATCTCATCGACCATGGACTACTCGCCAACCCCAAGACATATAAAGAATTTCCAAAATTAATCAAATCCTAGATATAAAATACATCTGAATAGGAAGAGTTTTTTGAATCGACAAACATTCTTTTTAAATTTAGACATTTTTTTAAATTCACAAACATTTGTTTTTTAGACGAACATTTATTGAAATGCATGAATAGTTTTTGATTTCATGATGACTCAGATTCACAAATATGTTTTGAATACACGATCATTTTATCAAGATCATGAACTTGATTTTATTTAACGACATTTCTTTCCAAATTATTTTTATAATTTGCAAATATTTTTGTAAAATCAGTAACATTTTTTGAAACCACGAAAATTTTATGATTTCCTGAACTTTTTTGAATTCACACACATTTTATAATTTCTCAAACAGCTTTTTCAAACTCGCAACTTTTTAATACTTGAAAATCTCAAATTAATTTAAAGAAGGAGAAAACAAAAACAGAAGTGAGAAAAGAGAAGACCAGAAAAAAGAAAAAAAAAACAGGGCATTAAGTCCGCTGGCTGGCCCATGTAGGCTTAAAGTAGGTGGGAATAAGTCATGAGAAAAAGGTGGAGGAAAATATTGGTAGAAGCTGGGGTTCGAACCCTGGTCTACAGGGCAGAAGACAATGCATCGAGCCACCGCGCTGCTACTGCGTCACTGCTAGTTGTTGGATATTAAATGTATACAAACTCTGGGAACGACGGTGACTTTGAAAAGAAAAATCGAATCGTTTTCTTCACTCATAGGTGGCATAGCGGGTAATTTCTAGCAACTTCGGGGGGCGATTTTTGTGACGTACGGGCAGAAGCAATATCTGCTTTATTAGTAGGTATAGAGGCATAGATATAGTCCTAGTACGAAGTTGTAACGATGATGCACGGTCGTTGATCTATTGTCGATGCTCTTGTAATTGGATTTTGTGTTTCTTGAGGAATTCACATGCCCGAAATGAATGGAAAATGTGAATGTGAAAGGGTTGACTTGCCATCATGGGCTCCAAACCCTTTAGAGGAAACTTGCACTGGTGCTCAATGCTTAGTTGTCTCAAAAAATGTGTAAACCAAAGAACTGTGGTGGTCTAGGTCTAAAAAATCTTCATCAGCAAAACAAATGCCTACTTATGAAATTTGCTGTAAAAGCTTTCTTGCCAGACAAAACACATTGGTTAGAGTGGATCGCCTTACAACACCCAAATGCCCTCATTGCTCCACAAAATAACCACTCCTTCATTTGCCGAACAATAAATCAACAGCTGCCAGCACTCCATGCCATCTCTTTTGTACTCACAAACTCTGGCACTAATACGTACTTCTGGCTTGATACTTGGATACACAACCAACCCGTTGCTACTTTATTCCCCTGCCTGTATTCACACATCACTATACCACTAGCTCGTGTGGCTGCTGTCCTGAATCACGGTTTGGAAACAATCCTACGGAACCGCCTAACATCTGATGCTACTACCGAGTTGTGCGCTTTGTTGTCTCTCTTGCAGGATTTTCGGTTGTCGACAGGACCGGACGAGTGCTGCCTCAATGGTAGCCTGCGCTTCTCCATGAGGGCAGCATACGCGCTAACCATGGGCTCCCACGATGACGACGACGATGTGCATGCCGTTGCCATCTGGTCTTCACGCGTTCCAAATCGCGTGAAGATCTTTGCATGGCTCCTGTTTCGGGATCGACTCAACTCAAAAAGCAACCTTCAGCGCAAGCATATCGTCACCGACTCACTATTGCCCGCGCTGCGGGCATGATGGTGAAACCAGCTCACACATATTCCTAGACTGTCCGCTTTCACAACGTATTTGGCAACGGATCGGCCTCTCTCCCTCGAGTACCATTGATGGACTCTGGGACTGCCGTCTACCTACACAAGTGGATGTGGTAATATGGCACTCCGTCCTCCTCATCATCCGATGGAAGATTTGGGATTCCAGAAACGCTATGACTTTCAAGCAACAAAATCATCACAGTATCCTCACCCTCAGGTGAATTGTGGATGATCTCATGCTCTGGACGCACCGAATGAAGAAACCGGTGCACAAGCAGGGCGCCTCCTCCTAACGTTCCTACCTCTTATCACGACTACACGTGCTCATGTAATTCCCCTTTGTAATCAGTCTCGCGATGGGTTACAAACTTGAGAAATATATTC
>NC_041384.1:727765216-727776593 GCF_002162155.2 Triticum dicoccoides | reverse complement strand
TATTTCATTCATGAGGGAGTAACCAAATATCCGATAGTGTTATAAAGTATTGTTCAGAGTTTAGACTCATAGCATCCAATATAACAAAACACATCCAAATGGCCCCTACTAAATTATTTAGGGACCGGCTATGCTTAAGTTGCCTGGAAGTATATTTTGGGTAAGCCAATTTTTAGGCCTGCTAGATTAAGATTCAACTTTCTTCTTCCTCCAACTTTCTTCCTCGACGGACCGTTCCTCCTCCCATAAAATTGACTTACCCAGATTGCAAATTCAATAAACTTATATTTTTGAAGCAAAAGAGAGCCTTCCTCTTTGATTTCTATTGAAGAAACAATCTGCTTCAGTTCTCACAAACTAACACCCACCAACAAATTTAGCAAAGCTAAAAACATCATCAAACCAAGCGGTAAAACATCTGAAAGAAAATTAGCTCGCCAGATGAAGAATCTAGCCTCCAACGCCACAACAAGAGTGGACACAAACATTACATAAAACACCAGAGTTATAAACTCAGCAACATTAGAAACTACCAGCACCAAACCTAGAGCCAAATACATAAGATAAAACCAAAAGCGGACATCAGCATTTAGGGGATAGACATCACCAAGCAAAGTTCAGCCTCCAGAAAAACTCCAAAGCACTAGTCTAGCATCAGCCCCTGATTCCTGTGAACTTTTGGTTTCCACCCTTGTTAAGCTCTATACACCTCATTTGCCACATCTTGTATGACTCTTAACCCCATCATGAGCACCCTTCAATTTTCTTTATCTATAGAATGGCCCAATAAGATATCCAATGACATATCAATTTGATGAGAATAATAGGATCATAATTAAGTTTTCTCTCAAACACAATATTATTCATGCATCTCCATATATATACCAGATTCTTATTTATCTTTGAAAAATATATAATCCAAACACGAAGACAAGTGATTAAGCTGTCAGGAAGATTTCTCAAATCGAAAGCACATTTGAACAAACTCCAAACCATTTAGCAACTAAGTGTTTGAAAAAAAGATGAACAATACCACAAAGAACACAACATTTGCTAACCTATCCAACCTCTCATCAGAAAATTGTCTTTGGTTAATATGCTCTTCTTAACCATCAGCCATAAAACACTTTAATTTTAGGAGCAACTTTTATTTTCCACATACATTTCTGTTGGAAGCCATTGTCTACAATAACAAGTTGTCTGTAAAAAGATTTTATATGAAGACACCATCAGATGTCAACATCCACAAGATGGTATCTTTTTTGTTGGACATTTTAATTTAATCAAGATGCAAAAGGCGATTATAGAGATCACAACTTTAAATATTTTCATTTTAACTTTCACTTTTATGACGCATATAACCAGTTTGTATTTTTTCCGCCTTATTCGACCTAATAAACGATAAAGTGGGGTTATTTAGTAAAACAATACGAAACATTGAACTTGTGAATTAATTGAAAGCAAAAGGGCAGAAAGTTTTTTGAAACAACTTCAACTATTTTTTCCTATTAAATGCAGCAAAAAAGGTAAACACCCACCTTGGGTCTTGAACCCAAGACCAGAAGGTTAAGAGCCTTGCGCTCTACCAACTGAGCTAGACGGGCTATTTGATAAAGTTTCAAAATTAGGAAATATATCAAGGCATGTTTTAAGTGATGTGTATTATAAACGGAAGGCCCCCATTGGCCATATATCCAAATCAACTCACATACACTGCAGTATAAGGGCATGTACAATGCATAGCCTCAAGGTGATGCCTCGCATGCCATGTAGGATCGGATATGACGTAAAGTAGGTTTGGATAGGAAAGCAGGATCCTCTCCAGGAGGCGGCTGCTTGAAGAGAAAAAGTGTGGTCCGGTGACAAAAGCTGAAAAGGTTGGAGTAAAAAATAGAGATGCATGTGTATTAGAGTCTTTATTTTTTATTTCTTAATGAGGTCCACTGGTGGTAGCTTGCATTGGGGAGAAAAATTAAATGTAGATGCCTCAAATTACTTTTTGTCATGGGGCATATGTAACCATATGCCACTATTGTACATGCCCTAAGGCCTTTTCACCAATTTCAGGTGATGCCAGCATAAAGTACTATACGTGGAAGGTCCCCCCTGGAAGCTTTTTGAGCAGACGAACACCGAAAAGCAGTCGGCCGCAAGTAGGCACCAACCGAGGTGGCCAACGCACCGGAGAGCTCTGTGTAATGTAGTGTGTACCAGGTGCCAACCGAGCTAGGAAGAGGATCCTAGCCTCCTGACTTTTCATGGCTTTTTAGATCGACATGTTAATTAGCTTTGCTAATTAGGTCTATAGTCACAAGTCTCAACCAGCCAGTCGACTCCACGGTGATGGTCAGGATGAACTATATATTGGCCCTGCTTGATGACAATTCATAAACAGCATGCAGGTCGCTGCAAGGATCCAACATATTCGGTCTGTGTCAGCAGGGGACGTTGCCGAATGCTGACTGGTGGAATGCTGCATTTAACCCTGGGAATAGTTTGGACTGAAACCTTAATTTCAGTTTGGTTTCTCTATTAGATTGTGTTTGGTTGGTTTAAATGGGCTGAGAATCTAAAACAATCTGGTGTAGTTTGGATTATGTCAACTACTGGATTGGACTGGTTTGATCTGGACACAGATGATTTGGTCTCAAACCGTTTCAATCTGTGGACAGAATTCAGTTTCTCGATCAAATAGTACAAGACGGCCATCTACCAGTTCGCTTCACTCAATACACACGAACGTACTTAACTCAATTCAGTCCATCCATCAATGGCGTGCATGGAGGCATTGAGCATGAGTGGTCTGTCCGTGATCCCGATGGAGTACGTGCGGTCTGAAGATATCGTCGACGTGGCTGGTTTCGACGCCACCAACCCGGACTCTCCCTTCAGTGTCACCTGCGTGTCCGACGTGCCCGCGGCCGTGTCATGCATGTGGCCGGCCGTGGCATCCCGGCGGACCTCATCAACGCACTGCTCCCCGCCGGCTCCGGCTGCGGACTATGCACGCTCGCCGGGCACTCGCCCGTGTACGTCCATGTCAACAAAAGCTTACGAGTGCACGTCAGCGTGCTCGCGCCTTGGCTCCTCGCATCCTCTCCCTCGGATGGGTGGGCGAGCACGTCGATCCTCACTAGCATGGGTAGGCGAGCACGCCCGCTTCTTGTGTCCATGGTTTCAGACCACAGATTAAGTTCAAAAACGAAATATAGTTTGGACGGGTCTGGTTAGAAAACGTACATAGTTTGGTTTGGTCTGGATAATGATGGTGAAATTTTGGATTGGATTGGTTTGGATGGAAGAGGTAGAGTCGTATGGTTTGGGTTGGCTTCAGTTTGGTTTTGAAACTATTACCAGGTTTGCCCTGCATTGCTTGTATACCACAGTAGCAATGTTTGGTTTTACTACAGCCCATGTATTGCCGAAGATATTAAATACAGGCCGTCCAATGACAAAGATCCAAGGGTAGTTAGATATCTGTACTGGTGAAACCGGATCAGCAGTATTGCTAGTACTGCGTGTCTCTCGTCCACCGGTATATGTGCTTGCAGTTTATTATGGGGAGATCACAGTCTTCACCTGGCGAGATTGATCAACCTGACCCAGCCGTTCTCCTTGTTAAATCGGTGACTCTCTGCACCTCCGAAAGATGCCCCCGGCCGCTCGTCTCCTCTTCGACCGCACGCCCGCCGGCCCGCCGCGCCACCATGATCGTGGACAGATGCTTCTACGGTTACGACGTTATGGCCCGTCGCCATGCACCCCATCATCACCCATAGCATCACGCTTACTGTGCCTCGTGCATGGCGGCAGCACATGGCAAACCACCCTGTGTCGCGGACGAGCTCGCCGCCGTTGACGACGAGGTCAGGATACGCCCGAAGAGCTGCGGCTAGGTGAGTGCCCGAGCGTGGTGGAACCGAGGTGGCAGCGACTAATTCATCCCACTCCCCTCAAATCCTGGGGTGGGGCTCCATTCCCTCCAATCTTTTAATGACACCCCTCTCCGTAAGCTTAAGTCTGTTAAAAACTGCCTGTAAGTGTATCATTGCTCGTGGTGGAACCTCGTGCTAGTTCGTGCTAACCCTGTCCTCGCTAGGCTCATGGTCGTCTTTTTTCATTTTACTAGTGCTCTACTTCGGCCGCATCTCGCGGGCCGTGGAGCTGCTCATCTACCTTTGCTGTGAGATCGACAACCACATCGTGTGCTAGAATGCTCACCCAGGCATATTGCTCGACCTGCTTGTGTCCTGGTCATCACCGCCGTTGTCATCGGCGTGCACGATGGCTCACCAGAGCAATTCCCTTTATGAACAAGAATAGTTTTCAATGTAAGTTTTCTGATGAATTAGAGATGTATGTAGTACTATCCTTAAAAATCACGATGGGATCACACATATACTGCTCGCTTCCCAGTAGCAGTATAGGGTACCGTAAAAACCCTCGTTGCGGAATCCATCCATCCTACAGGTACAGCACTTCCATTCCATTTAGTGAGAGCACACCGTATATATGATACTGGCTAGGCTACGCTGGCTGATCTTCTATATTTAGTACTAGTAATATATCTCCCCCAACATCAATCAATTTTTCCTATGTACTATGTATGTATGCTCTCTACGGACGATCATCTTGGTCCGCAGTGGAGGTCCTGGTGGTGAGGGAGGGCCTCATCTTGACGATCTGCTCGTCGTCGGCGAGGCCCATCCTCTTGGCCGACATGCCGGCCTCGAAGAAGCGCCACCGCGCTCCTCATGTAGGAGGTGCTTTCCCTCGCGTTTATCCTCTTCTTGATCCTCTCTTGCAGGCTGCTCAGCCGGTGGTCACCGTTCAGCTCGGGGGTGGACTCGTTAAATTCGAGAGCCGCCACATGTTCCGCTGCGGCCTGGATGGCCACAACATCCATGATCCAGCACTACAGCCGCGAGCGCTCAGAACGCTTGCAGCGGCGTGCGATGGGAGGGTAAGCGGCCACTCGGTACGGAGCCGAGAGCTGGCGGAGAAGGACTCCGTAGGAAGACGCACGAAAATGCTCCGCGCTGCGGACAGGCAGCGCCTTCACGTCCCGCAGGGCCTCGCGAAGCCACACTGAGTCGTCGACGATGAAGAAGAGCGTCCTGAAATGGATTTCCTCGCCGGCTAACATGATGATGGAGAAATCCACCTATGCCATGAAATTTTGCTAGACGCCTAGCCCCACGGTGAGAGCCAACTGTCGGGGTTACCATCTTGACAATGAGTGCTAGGGATACGAATAAGGGGCAGAACCTAGCTACGACGCATGTGTAACACTCGGTGATTGACGAGTTCAGGCCCCTCTCGGCGGAGGTGACAACCCTACGTCTCGTGCCACGAGGCTTGTTTTGATTTCATGGGTATGGTTACAAAGATTGCTCGTGCCCAGTTATGGAGGGGAGTGCGGCTATATAGAGTGTGCCGCAACCCCATGTCTTCCATGTCGCCGGGGCATTAAATGACACTGAATGCATCAGTTACAGGTGTGATGAGCCTCTACTACGGCAGTTACAGGTAATGGGAGCCTTGACTCTGTTTAATGAATGATTTAGGATTCCTCGACCGTTGTAGCTCCCATCTGTCCGCTCGCCTCCTTGGTCCGAGTGATGGTTCGTCAGCCGAGTAGCGGATGGTCGTCCGAGTGCTGTCGAGCTGGCCTTGTCACTCAAGGTTTTGGATCTCAAGTGGACCTTTTTTCTCGAGGGGCACCGGTAACCGTGAAATTCCAAGAAAAACAGACGGAATTTATAATCAAATTTTGAATTCAATTTTTTTGAAATTGATATAGATCGTTATTTAGCTCATAATTATCACGTACGTTGCCCTGGCCTTGTGTCTATTAGACCGCAGCTTGCAAATTGGCAGCTTTTTTTAAGTTTTGCACCCTCAAAAGGTAAATCGTGAGAGACCAGAGTCGAACCCATGTCTCTCAGGGAATGTTCGCTTTACCACCAGGCCATGGTCAGTACTACGGCTAGGTAAGAGGTGGCCTATATTTAACTATAGAGCGAGAGTTTGAATTCAAAATTGTTTCAACTTATTCAAGATTTTTTGCTCGATATGAGTGTTACTCAAGGGGCGTCTGTAAATGCGGTAACCGCGCGGAAGCTCGGAATTTGTCTCGGTTACCAAAACGTGGTTGTGTGAACTTCCTGATATACGCATCCCAATGTTTGTATGGTCCAAGGACCTATCCATAGTGATGATGGCCCTATGTGGGTCCCATATAATGGGTTCTTGACTCTACCTGTAGTAGGTGACCTCATCAGTATCCGGATGTGGAATGCCTTTTTTTTAGGCGTTACCGGTCACTGTCCGCTGCCACGGGCACTTGAGAGGCCGAATTTGTCAAGTCGAACTGTAGATGCTCTTACAAAAAGTTTGAAGTAATAACATCGACCACCACCACCCCCACAAGGCAACCAACCGAGGCAGGCATGGTCCATCTCCCTCACGAGTAGGGATGAAAACGGAGCGGAAACGGACGGAACTGAGTGCTACCATATTTTCTTCATATATTTTTGCAGAAGCGGAAATGAATATAGACATCCCGGAAATGAATACAGAAACAGATACTACCAGAAACGGACATGAAGCGAATACAAAGCAAACACGGAAACGGAAGTGAGTGTTGACCGGAACTTAAACCCCCCCTGAATCATAGAGAAATACACGCAAAACAAACAAATTTAATGAATTGTTAACATGGCTATAAAATAATATCATTATGTTAGCAACTTAGTGTAATATTGTAGTAGTACTTGACAATTGCGTATACGATTAAGCTGAGTACATGTGTGGTAGCAAACTCATTGTGTTATTGTATTGTTTGGTGGTTGGACTACAAAGTAGCCATAGGTCTATAGTAAAAACAAAAATTCCATATTTACGGAAACGGAACTTTCCGTTTCCACGTTTGTTCCACCGGAAAACACCGTTCTATTTTTGTTTCCGTTTTCGCATAAAAAAATCCATTTTCACTTTCGTTTTGCAAATTTCCGTTTTTGTTTTCATATTTTCTCTCCGTTTTCATTTTTCCTCCAGAAAAACGGAAAGTTTCCACCCCATTTTCATCCGTACTCATGAGCTCCCAAAAAATCCTCTGCTCTCCATTAGCACTGGGCACACATACAGACTAACCAACCAACCGATCAATGACGTGGTTTTTTTTAAGCAGTGGCTCTGCTCCTCTCCTTCGCCTAGTCTAGCGATGGTTCGCTGAATAACATTAACCTAAATTAATGGGTCTAGAGATGTGAATGTTCATGTCTGCATCCGAGCTTATCTGGTCTCGATGAACAATAAAATCGAAAAAAATGCTAGAATTTTTTTCAAAAAAAAATGGGAAACAATTGCAGGGAAGATGTTCGAGTGTGTGATGTCGTGCCAAATTTTGTGGTATTTGGATATCTAGCATTTTTGGTACGGACGTCACGAACTTAAACATCTTCCACGCAAAAAAATAATCTGAATTTTTTCTATTTTTTTTTTACATTACTGTCCACCTTAGGAAACTGATGAGCTCAGAAGCCATTTGACTGCGTCTCTAAAATACTACTCCCTCAGTCCCATAATATAAAATGCTATTACATCAAATATACTTACGCATCAAATATACTTACGCATATTGGATGTAATAACATGTTATATTACAAGACAGAGGGAGTAGTTTAACTAGTCGGTTGCGCGCCCTCTCGCCGCACCGTGATCACCCTCAGTCGATCATTCAACATCCGGACGCATCACAAAAGTTGATACGCACGTACAATTAAGTCGTGACACATACATACATCGCCGGGGCGTGTACGTATACGCGGAACCGCGAGTAGGTTGGCGTGCACGGCACCACACGGGACGGCATGGACGCGTGCATGCATGCCATCGACGTGCCGTTGCTGCTGATAGCACGCACACGCGCATGGCATGGTGACTCACGCGAAAGGGAGTGGGCGACCGCAACGGCGACCGATCCAGCACCACCGCTCGGTCACATCAGCGATCGAGCAGCTGACCACGGAATGCACATCTACAAATTAAAGCACCGATTCGCTTGTAGTATGCCTGCATGGCTCTCACCGCGGAATGCATATGCATCATGCGTGCAGGGAATTTGCCCGGTCGATCTGATCTCTTTCACCAGTATTATATCTACAGTTTTACAGCTTTACTCCCCGTGCAAATTGCAATATGGCCATGAGCTACGGATCTAGCTTACGGTCGAACTCGGTCAACCCATCGGGATACGTAAAGCGAACAGTGATATGCATGCATGGCCTCACGGCGCCGAGTTTCGGATATGCCCTGCACTGCTGTATGGGCGCAGATTCGTCACTGTGGGCTGCGGCCTGTGAGGACCGGGACGACAGCCACAGTGAGGAGTGAGACGAAAGCGGCGCGCACATGTTCCCACTTGCCCCAGGGAGCAGACCACCTAGCTAGTCACGGGCGTCCATCGTCAAGCGTCGCCCATTGCATTGCACCGTACCAACCGGCCGCTGGCAGGCCGGCGACCGCTCTTCCTAGGATCGTTCACACCGCCCCCCGACACCTTTCTGCCAGACATGACGATTTGATCCATCTCTATCTATCTATCTACAACAGAGACGCGTCAACAGAATTTGAAAGCGGCGGATGATGTAGGTGCTTAATGCTCGAGTGATTTTTGTGTTTTCATCAGATTGATCTATTCTTTTACTGAGTGTATAAAACAAGTCATTGTATGTACTAGCCTAAAATAAATAAATTTTGAGACGAAGGTAGTAATTGATATTCTTGTGCAAACTAGCTACATATACACGGAAAATACCCTTTGAAACATGGTGGTAATTACACCTGATAATTGATTTTATTTTAAATTCAAAATACGTCAAAACGTCTCAAAACTTTTTTGCAACAAACTTGAGATGTCATTTCTGTCATGCATAAATACTACATAAAGAAATATTCTCAAGCAAAATTCTGACAAAAATCTCAAAATTATATATGTGCGGCGAGGTGTTGCTGGAGCGCGGCCGGTGTCGTCTTCTTTGGGGCCGTAGGAAGAAGACAGTTGAATGTGGAACAAGTCTTGTAAGCCCTTGGATTTTTTTGTTTGATGATCCATGTTGATTTGGTCGAACGCTCAATTTATATGAGAAGTCCTGGGCATCTTCAATGTGGGCCCTTAAATAGCCCGCATTCATCCAAACCGAATTGTGCAACACACATCCAATGCAGACCTGCATTTGTTGTGGACCAGCCCGTCCGTCTGTTTTTTCACAAACTGGAGACAAACCTACTGGAGCTTTGAGGTGTCCGTACATCCATATGACGGCCATAAGCCACTACATTGTCCGTACCCACAAGGCCACTCCTATTCTAATAGTTGATCCGTGAGGATGGTACAGATCACAGTGAACAACTCTCATAGTCACTAGGAATGAACCTCTCAATCACAGGGAACAACCATTAGAATCACAAGGAACAATCACATAAAAAAGTTCAAAAGAGTGAGAAACAACTCTCTCATTCACTTGGAACAAGTCTCACAATCACAGGGAACAACTTTTAGAATCACACGGAACAAATACATAGAAAGGAGGGATTCAGAGTGAGGAGCAACTCCTCTCTCAATCGCATGAAACAACTCCCTCAATCATATGAAACAACTCCCTCAAGCACCAAGAACAAATCTCACAATCATAGGAAACAACTCTCAATCACAAGTTGTTATTGTGTGTTTTGGCGGAAAGCAACTTAACAAGTTGTATATCTTGGGGTAAGCCATTTCAATAAATAGAGGTGAACAATATTTCTTTGAGTTAATTGAGGCGCACATTCGAGGTATAGGGTTCGATGACCGGCTCATGTATCATGTCTGCGGAAGTGTTCGAACGTGGTCCACGGATAGATAGTGTCTGTCTTAGGGGATATCATAGGAGACCGCCTCATAATAGCCACACCGAAAAACACGGTATGTGCTATATTTTTGATAGAACAATATAAGTCAGGTATGAACAGGGACCAACTAGGCGTAAATCGATTCATAAACATTCGATCCCAAGTCGTTTCTTTCTAAACCCTTGGATCAAGATCCAACAGATCGTAGTGCCAACTCTTTTTTTTGCGGGATTTGTAGCTCCAACTCTAGCCGCTAGCACTGTTTCTCTTCTTCCTATGTCCACTGCCGTATCCAACACATACCGAATCGTCTGCCTCCGAAGCCCCGCCCTCCTCTCAAACTTCCCCACCGTCGTGTTGGCGCCACCCTGGCCATATCCCTCTAACCCCGGTGAACCTACAGATTTTTCCGAAGAACCTGCAGCCACGCACTACTAAGATAGACACTCGACGAGTCTGCACCCCCGCACCTGTAAGATATACACCCAGAGGCTGATACTTCCTCGACGAGCCGATGGCTGCTACTTTCTTTCCATCTGAAATCGACTGTGCCAAAAACATAATGGCACTATCAATAGTTCTGCGAACAGCCTGCATATGAATCTCTTCGCAAAGTGGTTAACTCTGACAAAATAATTTCCCCTCACTTAGTCTGCCTGCAATGAGAGTATCAAAAACAGTATCATGCTTGCCAACTAGATATTTTTATGAGATGGCACACAATTAAATGAAGAAAGAGAGAATTTGGTTCCATATCATGATATTGTATCAGATTGAATGTTGTTCAACAATCTAAGATAGTAACTATGATACCATTGCAGGCAGCCTTAACTAGATAAGATTAAATACACATACTTGGTATGATTTTACATCTTTTTACTATTGCCAAGATTAAATATTATCTTATTGCAATATATATAATATATATATATATATATATATATATATATATATATATATATATATATATATATATCCATTGACGTGGTAAAGATATGCCAAAAGAAATTTCGTTGACCCATTGCTAGATTGTGACGCCCGGGTAATTAAGCTACAGTGCTCCTCTGCTAATGATGCCACGTCACCTCAATTATAGTTGCTAATCTCGAGTTAGTTCGAAACCGATTCAAATTCAAATTCAAAATCAGGCAAACGATAAAAGTTTTCAAATATTAAAACTAAAATGTTCAGAGTGAACCAAATATTGCATAGATAATTATGATGGGTAAACCGCACATTTATAAAATGTTTAAATACTATGAGATAAATAAAACAGTAGCAAAGAGATTAGTTAAATACCTTTTATAATTAATAAAATGTCAAACTAAGTTATTTGGGGTCTAGATTTATTTTTGTGACTATGGACTAAGTTGAAATGCTAAGTGTATATTTTACTAAATTAAAATGCAACTAAAATAAATAAAGAAAGAAATAATAAAAGAAAACAGAAATTAAAACAAAAAAGAGAGAAATAGAAGAACTC
>NC_041384.1:727746170-727764785 GCF_002162155.2 Triticum dicoccoides | reverse complement strand
CCGCGCCGCCCCAGCGCGCCTCGACGCCGGCGCCCACCTGCGCCTTCACCCATCGTCGCCGGACAGCCGCCACCTCGTCCTCTCCCTCGTCGGACCTCCCCGACCGCCGTCGAGCCCACTGCCCTAAACCCCTACGCCTCGCTGTGAGCTCCGGTCTCCCTCCCTCTCTCCCCTTATTCTCTGTCACCGACGCCGATCACTCGCGCACGCATGACCGTAGCCCGCCCTGCTGCCGCCTCTGCTCACTCCCGCCGCCATGAGCTCGCTTCGGTCGAGCTCCGGCCTCGTCCCGCAGCCCCCGCTTTGGCTCCGCCACGCCCGCTCGCTGCCAGCCCTGCGGTCGCCGTCCCAGCTCACACCGACCGTCGTCAGCCCCGCGGCCCACTCCGGCGCCCCGCCGCGCCATGACGGTCGTCGCCCGCGCACTCGGGTTCGCCCTGTCGGGCGCGCGCCCACACCCGTTACGCTCCAGCCCCTGCGCCCGAACGCCCAGCGCCCGTTAAGGCCCTGGGCCACTTACATGCGGGCCCCAGCGCCCAGAACGTTTTTGTTAAAAAAAAGATAGAAGAATTTTAAAAACATATATATATATATAATAAATAAATAATAAATAAAAATAAATAAATAAATAAATAAATAAATAACTTAATTAATTATGTTTAATTAACCTAGTTAACTAACTAACCTAATTAACTCTATTTAATTAAACTTGTTAATTAAACAGTCAATGACATGTGGGACCCACACATCAGTTTGACCCCATCAACTCTGTTGACTGCTGACGTCAGCATGACATCATGCTGATGTCATTATTCCATTTTCGAATTAATTTAAATAACTAATTAAATTCTAAAAATTAATAAAATCTTTAGAAAATCATAACTTTTAATTCGTAACTCGGATTAAATTATTTTCAACATGAAAGTTGCTCAGAACGACGAGACGAATCCGGATACGCAGTCCGTTCGTCCGCCACACACCCCTAACCTATCGAACTCGCAACTTTCCCCCTCCGGCTCCTCTGCCCGAAAACGCGAAACACCGGGAATACTTTCCCGGATGTTTTCCCCCTTCGTCGGTATCACCTACTACCGCGATTGGGCACACCTAGCATCGTTACTTGTCATGTCATGCATCGATATGCATTTGTTTGCATTGTATTCATTGTTTCTTCCCCCTCTTCTCTCCGGTAGACTACGAGACCGACGCTGCTGCTGCCCAGTTCGACTACGGAGTTGACGACCCCTCCTTCTTGCCAGAGCAACCAGGCAAGCCCCCCCCCTTGATCACCAGATATCGCCTATTCTCTTCTATACTGCTTGCATTAGAGTAGTGTAGCCTGTTACTGCTTTCCGTTGATCCTATTCTGATGCATAGCCTGACATTGTTGCTACATCTGTTGATACCTTACCTGCAATCCTAAATGCTTAGTATGGGATGCTAGTTTATCATCATTGGCCCTACATTCTTGTCAGTCTGTATTGCTATACTATTGGGCCGTGATCACTCGGGAGTTGATCACGGGTATATATTATACATATATACATACTATACAGATGGTGACTAAAGTCGGGTCAGCTCGAAGAGTACCCGCGAGTGATTCACGGATTGGGGGCTGAAAGGACCTTTGTCCCGACGGCCCTCTGTGTGGATCTTTGTGGCGGAGCGACAGGGCAGGTTGAGACCACCTAGGAGAGAGGTGGGCCTGGCCCTGTTCGGCGTTCGCGGATACTTAACACGCTTAACGAGATCTTGGTATTTGATCTGAGTTGGCTACGAGCTTATACGCACTAACCATCTACGCGGGAGTAGTTATGGGTATCCCGACGTCGTGGTATCAACCGAAGCACTTCAGACGTCAGCGACGGAGCAGCGCGCGCCGAATTGGACTGGAACGCCACTAGGCTAGGTCTGCTTTCGGCCGCCCACGCAACGTGCAGGTGTGCTCAGGGCGATGGGCCCAGACCCCTGTGCGCTTAGGTTTAGACCGGCGTGCTGGCCTCTCTGTTGTGCCTAGGTGGGGCTGCGACGTGTTGATCTTCCGAGGCCGGGCATGACCCAGGAAAGTGTGTCCGGCCAAATGGGATCAAGCGTGCTGGGTAAGTTGGTGCACCCCTGCAGGGAAGTTAATCTATTCGAATAGCCGTGATCTTCGGTAACAGGACGACTTGGAGTTGTACCTTGACCTTATGACAACTAGAACCGGATACTTAATAAAACACACCCTTCCAAGTTCCACAGACAACCCGGTGATCGCTTTTCTACAGGGCGACGAGGAGAGGATCGCCGGGTAGGATTATGCTATGCGATGCTACTTGGAGATGCTACTTGGAGATGCTACTTGGATATACTACTTGGAGGACTTCAATCTACTCTCTTCTACATGCTGCAAGACGGAGGCTGCCAGAAGCGTAGTCTTCGACGGGATTAGCTATCCCCCTCTTATTCTGGCATTCTGCAGTTCAGTCCACCGATATGGCCCTTTACACATATACCCATGCATATGTAGTGTAGCTCCTTGCTTGCGAGTACTTTGGATGAGTACTCATGGTTGCTTTTCTCCCTCTTTTCCCCTTTCCCTTCTACCTGGTTGTCGCAACCAGATGCTGGAGCCCTGGAGCCAGACGCCACCGTCGACGACGACCCCTACTACACCGGAGGTGCCTACTACTACGTGCAGCCCGCTGACGACGACCTGGAGTAGTTTAGGAGGATCCCAGGCAGGAGGCCTGCGCCTCTTTCGATCTGTATCCCAGTTTGTGCTAGCCTTCTTAAGGCAAACTTGTTTAACTTATGTCTGTACTCAGATATTGTTGCTTCCGCTGACTCATCTATGATCGAGCACTTGTATTCGAGCCCTCGAGGCCCCTGGCTTGTATTATGATGCTTGTATGACTTATTTATGTTTTTAGAGTTGTGTTGTGATATCTTCCCGTGAGTCCCTGATCTTGATCGTACACGATTGCGTGCATGATTAGTGTATGATTGAATCGGGGGCGTCACAAGTTGGTATCAGAGCCGACTGCCTGTAGGAATCCCCCTTCCACACTCCTTGGCCGAAGTCAAGTCTAGTCACTACAAAACTTTTACTAACATGGCTGTGAGCCTTACGGGCCCACGTCGCCATTGGGTGGTACTAGGATCTTTTACTCCTCGACCTATACTCTGGGACTCTGATCTCTCTACTATTCGGGTTAAATGAATTTGCTAACTCTAAGATTAGGATCTCGTGATCGCATCCACCCGGAGAGCCCCTTACTGCAGAGGATCGCCTGCTACATCAGAAGATTCCGAAGATACTCTCTGATGTTCTCTCGAGACTTTGTGCCCATCACTTTTGCTATTCCTGACCATTGATAAATCCGTATGGATAACTACTTACACTTGCCATTCATATGATCATCCCTCATTGATCTTGTTATTACAAGATACCCCGAAGTTTTCTCTATTGTTCCGAGAATACTTTGTGCCTACTGCCTAGCAGTTCTTTGCCACATGAATACCCCCTTCAAATAAATTCTCGCACTTATCGAGTATCCGCTCATCCCCCAGTTGTTCATGTGTTACACAAAAGTCTTCGAAATACCACCCGATATTCCGAAAATCCTCAGCAACCTATTGCTCTGGAATTTCTTGTTTGCTTTCATTATGATTAATCCCATAAGTATAGAAATCTTATTGACATTCCTTGTCATTATCATTTTGAGTCTGTTAACACAATATGTTGCGAATACACGCAATCATCAGTTGATCGTTTTAAATTATCTTTCCGGCTCAGACGTCATTTTAAACATGAGCTGGTTCTCAACCAATCCAAATGTCGTCGATAGTACCCCTAAGGCTATTCAACTTATCCACCCCTGATCAGAACATTGCTTCTGTTCCCTTAATTTGGAAATCATAATTCCTTTGCATTTGAGCTCTGGATTAGTCAGTTGTTTCTATAATCCAATGCCCTTGCATTGTTACTTCCTCTGATTGTGTGCCGATGCTCACATCAGCTCTGTTATGTACCGACAGATCCTTTAATGGATTTTATCCGACATTGTCCTTCATATTCAATAACCTTGTGAGCCTTCCCTTGGATACATAATGCCTTTGGTAAATTGTATCATCTACTTTCTCAACCTTGCTCTACTTTCGAGCTTGTGATATTTACTATTGAAGCTTGTGGTATATGTTTCCACGATACCCTGACGGGTTGAACGCATGCCTTCCTTAATATGTGTGAACTCGAAAGTTTTCACGAGTCATACTCATCTGGTATTACACCAGGTAACACTTTCAACACTAATGCCTTTATCAAAGCGAGAAGTGAATGGGAGGTTATACATTGAAGAAGTGGGAGTCGACCTTGAACTTGTGTTCATGCCCATGGACACGATGTAGATCTTGTCGTTAAAGCTTCTCTTAAATTAGTTATTCCTTTGGTATAAGTTCATCTTATATCAGGGATCTAGCCTTTTGCAATCGTGGTTCCGACCATGTTCTCTTTTGAATACCATTTCTCGTGCAAGTTTTAGCACTTGTCTTCTGTAGAGCAATACCCCGGTCCAACCTCTACTTGATCTGCCGTTGAGTATTACCCCCCTGGTATCTCGAGTTTATCATGGAACTGCATAACTTTTTATGAGTTCTTCATCAAGTGCTACCTTCCCACTGATTCCAATTTTTCGCGGGCTCTGAGTTATTGAACACTCAAAGACACCGATAACTGAACCGAGTCCGCTCTTCGGTTCAACAACTCTTCAGTAAGCTTCTATAAGTACGAGTTTGTACCCGATCACGCCATTCCTAGCCTGTTTGGCTATATCATTGTCGTGACGATTCTAACTGTGCTACCTGGTCCTTATTCTCGGAGCACCAATTTTCGACGATGAACTAACCTTACGTCGATCCTCATCGTCATATCATTTCGCCTTGAACAACAAGCTTGATTTCGAGTTTGTGCCGTACCCTTGGTTTCAATAACCTTTCACTTCATCATTCATTTGACTTGATGTCATCGCCGATCGATTACATCTTGAAATCTCTCGACAAAGTGTGTCGTGATCATCATCAACCTTATGAGCTCTTCCAGGATATCAAATGAGTTCATGATGAGAAATACCATCCTTGCCCTTGATGATCTGCGTTATCATCGACCACTTTATTGCCTTCCCACCAACACAAGCTTGTTCTTGTTTGGTCTTATACCTTGAGTTCCTTGCTATCCAGTAATTGTTCTTCTTTACCTTGGAACATTAACATCTCTTATGTCCTCAATGTTGTGAGAAATTCACCACCCTTAAGAATTCTTGATACCAGTGATACGTATTAACATCACCATTCTTTTCTTGGTCTCCGTGATGTTTCTAACCGGAATACCGACAAATGGTCTGTGATGTGTAAATTCTAAACTTCGAGCAACCCTCTTGCTTTGAAGTTATTGGTCTATAGTTTCATTCTACGACTATGGCTTATTGGATCACCATTCTGACATTGGTTGTGCAACCCAACCCATATTTCGGGCGCACCTTTCAACCAATGTTAATTGTGTATGTTTACCTCGAGCATACTTCCTTATATCATTTGATCTGACAAATGTTATCTCCTTGTTCACTTAATTGTGGAAATCCATCTTTTGGGAATCTCGGTGAATTGCCGTTGAGTTCACCAGACACCTCCTTGTCCTCTCCTTAGGATAATGATGAACTCTTGTTAATGGAAATCACTTCATAGTTCATTTCCCGAGAATCTTACAGTGTTATCCCGTCAATTTGTTTTGCACCTTTTCTTCTCGGGCATCCCGAGTCTGAGGTATCCTGACACCAATCAGATCTGAATCTCGGTCAGATATGATGGTGGGAACATATTTCCAAGAGTTATAACGTTGGTCTTTCTATGACCCGATAAGGTGATGTCATGCCTAGCACACCTGACCAGAGGACCTATTGTTATAATTTTCCTTTTAGCAATGCTATCCATTCTTCCATGAGGAAATTGTAAGGCTTATTCTACAAGCTGTTCCTGATGGATCCTTCGAGTATCCAAAGTCTAATCTTCACCTGATGACCATGTCAATGCTATCTCAAAAGCTTGTTTGTGATACTC
Organism: Triticum dicoccoides; assembly: GCF_002162155.2. Taxonomy (NCBI): domain Eukaryota; kingdom Viridiplantae; phylum Streptophyta; class Magnoliopsida; order Poales; family Poaceae; genus Triticum; species Triticum dicoccoides. The sequence goes on along the minus strand of NC_041384.1, from coordinate 727,758,692 downwards.
CGATTTCCAACAAAAACATTTGGAGCCCAAGGCTAAAAGTTTCCTGCTCAATTATCCAAACACCGGTGTATGGGTAGTCTCCCCTACCTAAAGAGTTTTCTACATTATATCATGTCATGGATATCATGCTCTGCTTGTCCTTGGGAAGGATATACCCCTGAAATATGTGATTAAACACATTTTCCTTGTCTTTGTTTTGTGTAATTTGATAACCATATTTCCTTTCCGTTGTTTGGTTTAATCTTTCTTGTGATCTATATAATCTAAGCAGTAATAATTCACTGCGTAGGTAAACACCTCGGTGTACAACTCTGACAGTGAGACCCTGTTTCTATTGTTGATGACATTTCGGTAACCGTCGATGGATGAGAACTTTGCCTCTTGGCCCGCCTCGTTCAACGAGCAGAAAAATAGTTCTCTTCGTCCCTCGCTCTTGGTATCGACGTTGTCGCCGACATAATCGACAGGCTACCCCCCTGACATGCCTTGCTTGCATGATCACACAAGACGTCTCCGCCCTTCCTACTTCTAACCCACATGGTGGGCCCATAACCCACAGTTCCACAGGATCGAAACCTGACTCTCCTATACACCCTGTTGTCGAAGTTATTCCTCGCGCTTGGCTTCGTATTTAATTCACGGGCCACCTTCCTAATGCTCTATTCTGGTATCAGACGCAATACTTACTCTCGCTGATCTGAAACCCTTTCTCACTCTGGTTCAGACTTCGAGCAACTATCTATCCACTTGGAACCTCTTATTGTACCTTCGTACCTTACTCTTGATGTATTCGATATGTTCAACTCAAGAGATAATCTTATGCTCATTCATGGGTTAACCCCCAGATTGTTTCCCTCATAAGCATTCTGTCGTAGCCGAGCTGGCCCTTACCTATTCGTAAGTACGTTGGAGTTCCCGAGAAAAGAACGACATCACCATGATGACCTGAAGCAGAGAAGTGAAGACAACAATGTAATGGATCGACCTCCTCGAGAAGAGTAGCCAAGACCAACAAGACCCGTTAGAATTTCGCAACCTAATCCCTTCCCCGCACTTCCCCTCTTAAATCTCGGGACGAGATTTCTTGTAGTGGAGGAGAATTGTGACGCCCGGGTAATTAAGCTACAGTGCTCCTCTGCTAATGATGCCACGTCACCTCAATTATAGTTGCTAATCTCGAGTTAGTTCGAAACCGATTCAAATTCAAATTCAAAATCAGGCAAACGATAAAAGTTTTCAAATATTAAAACTAAAATGTTCGGAGTGAACCAAATATTGCATAGATAATTATGATGGGTAAACCACACATTTATAAAATGTTTAAATACTATGAGATAAATAAAACAGTAGCAAAGAGATTAGTTAAATACCTTTTATAATTAATAAAATGTCAAACTAAGTTATTTGGGGTCTAGATTTATTTTTGTGACTATGGACTAAGTTGAAATGCTAAGTGTATATTTTACTAAATTAAAATGCAACTAAAATAAAGAAAGAAAGAAATAATAAAAGAAAACAGAAATTAAAACAAAAAAAGAGAGAAATAGAAGAACTCCCCCCCCCACTGGGCCACGGCCCAGCTGGCCTCTGGACCCACTAGGCCGGTCCAGTCGGCCCAGCCGCCGCCCGACCTAACCCTAGATAACCGAACCCCCCCACGCCCCTCGTTCCCCATTTCCCCCACTCGCTCTCCCCCACCCCCTCGCTCTGGATCTGAATCGGAGGAGCCCGATCCCCATCTCCCTCGCTCGACGCCCGCCGCCGCCGGACTCCACCCCGTCGAACGCCACCCCCTGCCTCCTCCCAGGCGCCCCCCACTTGACTGGATCGGGGAGGGGCCAAGTCCCGCGCCGCCCCAGCGCGCCTCGACGCCGGCGCCCACCTGTGCCTTCACCCATCGTCGCCGGACAGCCGCCACCTCGTCCTCTCCCTCGTCGGACCTCCCCGACCGCCGTCGAGCCCACTGCCCTAAACCCCTACGCCTCGCTGTGAGCTGCGGTCTCCCTCCCTCTCTCCCCTTATTCTCTGTCACCGACGCCGTTCACCCGCGCACGCATGACCGTAGCCCGCCCTGCTGCCGCCTCTGCTCACTCCCGCCGTCATGAGCTCGCTTCGGTCGAGCTCCGGCCTCGTCCCGCAGCCCCCGCTTTGGCTCCGCCACGCCCGCTCGCTGCCAGCCCTGCGGTCGCCGTCCCAGCTCACACCGACCGTCGTCGGCCCCGCGGCCAACTCCGGCGCCCCGCCGCGCCATGACGGTCGTCGCCCGCGCACTCGGGTTCGCCCTATCGGGCGCGCGCCCACACCTGTTACGCTCCAGCCCCTGCGCCCGAACGCCCAGCGCCCATTAAGGCCCTGGGCCACTTACATGCGGGCCCCAGCGCCCAGAACGTTTTTGTTAAAAAAAGAGAAGAATTTTAAAAACATATATATACATAATAAATAAATAATAAATAATAAAAATAATTAAATAAATAATTAACTTAATTAATTATGTTTAATTAACCTAGTTAACTAACTAACCTAATTAACTCTGTTTAATTAAACTTGTTAATTAAACAGTCAATGACATACGGGACCCACACATCAGTTTGACCCCGTCAACTCTGTTGACTGCTGACGTCAGCATGACATCATGCTGATGTCATTATTCCATTTTCGAATTAATTTAAATAACTAATTAAATTCCAAAAATTAATAAAATCTTTAGAAAATCATAACTTTTAATCCGTAACTCGGATTAAATTATTTTCAACATGAAAGTTGCTCAGAACGACGAGACGAATCCGGATATGCAGTCCGTTCGTCCACCACACACCCCTAACCTATCGAACTCGCAACTTTCCCCCTCCGGCTCCTCTGCCCGAAAACGCGAAACACCGGGAATACTTTCCCGGATGTTTTTCCCCTTCGTCGGTATCACCTACTACCGCGATTTGGCACACCTAGCATCGTTACTTGTCATGTCATGCATCGATATGCATTTGTTTGCATTGTATTCATTGTTTCTTCCCCTCTTCTCTCCGGTAGACTACGAGACCGACGCTGCTGCTGCCCAGTTCGACTACGGAGTTGACGACCCCTCCTTCTTGCCAGAGCAACCAGGCAAGCCCCCCCTTGATCACCAGATATCGCCTATTTTCTTCTATACTGCTTGCATTAGAGTAGTGTAGCCTGTTACTACTTTCCATTGATCCTATTCTGATGCATAGCCTGACATTGTTGCTACATCTGTTGATACCTTACCTGCAATCCTAAATGCTTAGTATAGGATGCTAGTTTATCATCATTGGCCCTACATTCTTGTCAGTCTGCATTGCTATACTATTGGGCCGTGATCACTCGGGAGTTGATCACGAGTATATATTATACATACATACATACTATACAGATGGTGACTAAAGTCGGGTCAGCTCGAAGAGTACCCGCGAGTGATTCACGGATTGGGGGCTGAAAGGACCTTTGTCCCGACGGCCCTCTGTGTGGATCTTTGTGGCGGAGCGACAGGGCAGGTTGAGACCACCTAGGAGAGAGGTGGGCCTGGCCCTGTTCGGCGTTCGCGGATACTTAACACGCTTAACGAGATCTTGGTATTTGATCTGAGTTGGCTACGAGCTTATACGCACTAACCATCTACGGCGGAGTAGTTATGGGTATCCCGACGTCGTGGTATCAGCCGAAGCACTTCAGACGTCAGCGACGGAGCGGCACGCGCCGAATTGGACTGGAACGCCACTAGGCTAGGTCTGCTTTCGGCCGCCCACGCAACGTGCAGTTGTGCTCAGGGCGATGGGCCCAGACCCCTGCGCGCTTAGGTTTAGACCGGCGTGCTGGCCTCTCTGTTGTGCCTAGGTGGGGCTGCGACGTGTTGATCTTCCGAGGCCGGGCATGACCCAGGAAAGTGTGTCCGGCCAAATGGGATCAAGCGTGCTGGGTAAGTTGGTGCACCCCTGCAGGGAAGTTAATCTATTCGAATAGCCGTGATCTTCGGTAACAGGACGACTTGGAGTTGTACCTTGACCTTATGACAACTAGAACCGGATACTTAATAAAACACACCCTTCCAAGTTCGACAGACAACCCGTAGATCGCTTTTCTACAGGGCGACGAGGAGAGGATCGCCGGGTAGGATTATGCTATGCGATGCTACTTGGAGATGCTACTTGGAGATGCTACTTGGAGATACTACTTGGAAGACTTCAATCTACTCTCTTCCACATGCTGCAAGACGGAGGCTGCCAGAAGCGTAGTCTTCGACAGGATTAGCTATCCCCCTCTTATTCTGGCATTCTGCAGTTCAGTCCACCGATATGGCCCTTTACACATATACCCATGCATATGTAGTGTAGCTCCTTGCTTGCAAGTACTTTGGATGAGTACTCACGGTTGCTTTTCTCCCCCCTTTCCCCTTTCCCTTCTACCTGATTGTCGCAACCAGATGCTGGAGCCCTGGAGCCAGACGCCACCGTCGACGACGACCCCTACTACACCGGAGGTGCCTACTACTACGTGCAGCCCGCTGACGACGACCTGGAGTAGTTTAGGAGGATCCCAGGCAGGAGCCCTGCGCCTCTTTCGATCTGTATCCCAGTTTGTGCTAGCCTTCTTAAGGCAAACTTGTTTAACTTATGTCTGTACTCAGATATTGTTGCTTCCGCTGACTCGTCTATGATCGAGCACTTGTATTCGAGCCCTCGAGGCCCCTGGCTTGTATTATGATGCTTGTATGACTTATTTATGTTTTTAGAGTTGTGTTGTGATATCTTCCCGTGAGTCCCTGACCTTGATCGTACACGATTGCGTGCATGATTAGTGTACGATTGAATCGGGGGCGTCACATAGATTCCAAGAAATTAATAACGAAGATTTGGCTACGAAATAGCTAATTCTGACAAAGTAATTCGCCCTCACTTAACTTCTGTTTCGAACAAAAAATCCCCTCACTTAACTGGATAAGATTAAATTCATGGACGGTATAATCTTAAAAAATTTCTATCATTTCCTAGATTAAATGTGTTTTTATTGTAGGATATATATCCATTAGCGTGGTTGAGATATGCCAAAAGGAACTTCGTTGACCCGTTGCTAGATTTGGAGGAATTAACAGTAAAGATTAATTGTGTTAGCTACGAGTACATCGTCATGGCTACAAAATGGTTATTTCTGACAAAATAATTTCCCTTCACTTACCTGGATAAGATTATATACATATACTTGGTAAGTAGTATAACCTTTACATTTTTCTATTATTGCCTAGATTAAATACGATTTTGTTCCAAGAAAATATCCAAGACATGCCAAAAGGAATTTCGTTGACCCCATTGCTTGATTTGCAGGAATTTTATTAACGAAGATTAATTGTGTTAGCTAGGAAATACATCACGGCAGCCCTGCATGGCCGTAGCTAATTTGGCCCGTCCAGAAGATGTAAGTAGACCCCGCCCACCGCCGTCCACGATAAAAGGACAACATCCTCCACCACCACCCCACAAGCCGGGCGGGGTCCATCTCCCTCACGAGCTCCCCCAAAATCCTCCGCTCTCCGCTACTGCGCTGCGCACAGAGATCAATCAGTCGACCGACAATGGCGGTTCCCACGCCGCAGCGCCGTCTCCTGGCGGCCGCCATGGCCCTGCTCCTCGTGCTCGCCTCGTCCGGCGCGGTGGCGCGCGCGGGGATGAGCGGGCCGATCAAGACGGTGGTGGTGGTGGTGATGGAGAACCGGTCGTTCGACCACATGCTGGGGTGGATGAAGCGGCTGAACCCGGCGATCGACGGCGTGACGGGCGCCGAGTGGAACCCGGCCAACGCGTCGGACCCGTCGGCGGGGCCGCGGGTCTACTTCGGCGACGGCGCGCAGTTCGTGGACCCGGACCCGGGGCACTCGTACCAGGAGATCCGGCAGCAGATCTTCGGCTCCGACGACGCCACGGGACCGCCGCGGATGAACGGGTTCGTGCAGCAGGCGCGGTCCATCGGCGGGGGGAACATGACGGACGCCGTGATGAACGGGTTCGCGCCCGACAGCGTGGCCGTGTACCGGGAGCTGGTGGCGCAGTTCGCGGTGTGCGACCGGTGGTTCGCGTCCGTGCCGTCGTCCACCCAGCCCAACCGCCTCTTCGTCCACTCCGGCACCTCCGGCGGCGCCACCAGCAACAACCCAGAGTACGTACGCCCTCCTTCTTCAGGCCTTAATTCTGTTCTACAATCTATCTACCTATCCATCCGGCGAATGCGTCTTGATTCTTTGCGTGTCCGTGGGCGCGCGTGGCGGATTCGATTCCAACCAGCATTGCGGACGGAGAGGGGTGGGTTGGTCGCCAACAAGAAAAAAAAATAAATTTATGGATGGTAGGTTGTTGGGGATGATGCGCGCTTAGATAGGAACAAGAATGAATGTCACCTTTTTTAGGGTTATAGGAACAAGAATGTCGTGATCGTGCTAATTGTAGAAAAGTGCTAGCTATACGAGGGAGGGAGTTGCGTATTAGCAGCACGAACACGATGGATGGAGACGTTTATTTTAAGTAGTTTGTATGTACTCCCTTGGTTCGGAATTACTTTTGTGTACACACACGTATATGTATGAATATATAGGCACCTTTGTGATTTAATGGTTGCCATGTCTGTGGTTTTCATTTAGACTAGTCTCGCCATCTATTAATAATATAATTTGCTTGAATGGTCATAATCACATCCTAATATTACAATACTAGTAAGAATTTTTTTTTTGGATTACACTGGTTAGGTCGTCAAATCAGTGGTCTTGTTTTGGTCAAAACTACTACAGTACAGTAGCTCCGTGGCAGCATGTGCAACCAGACGTACTCTGTTGCCGGAAGGAGCTAGTAGTACTACTAGTCTATAGCTTGCGCTGACATTAGGGTGAAGCAGAGTGGGCGATTTATGTCTGGCTGGGACAGATCATTCAGTGTGGTAGTGGTACCACTTTCATCTTGTGTGTAGGGCAAGGGCAGCTCTTATCCGAGTGCTTTTCCTCTTCCTTGGTTGGGCAGCAAAGCCAAGCACTCGTTGGGAAAAGAGCTTTAGCCTGACATTACAGTGTCTAATGTGAGAGGACATCCCTCGCACAAATAATAATAATCCAAGAAAATGCGATTTGATTGGAGAGGCCGGCCCGACACGAGGAACCCAAATCCCGGCTGCCAAATCTTTATATGGGCCACGCGTTGCTTTCTCGCGCCTCTGCTTTTTGTCACGCTCCAGACACCAGTCACGCTGGTGCTGGATGCGGCTAATCAAACAGGATTAGAATAGATTGGTACGATCGGCTCGTCAATCAAATAACTAAATCGGCAGAGGACGGTGCGCACGATCAATCATGCATCCATGTGAAACTGACGCGACCTGGCAATACCCTCGCGACATCTACGCGGTGGCCCGCCTCGCTGAACCGTGGGACCAGAAGGTTGACTGTGCTCACCGTCGGTGAGTCTGTCTTGACACGTCTCTTTCAAAGTTTCGGTTGTCCAGCCAGGGCCAGTGACGAGAGTGGAAATCCGTGCATGCCCGGCTCTGTCCGTGACACAAGAGAGCTGGCTGGCTGGCTGGCTGACATTTATTCCGCCATGCGACCTCCCATGACCTTTGTCGGTAGTAGGAGTAGTACATGCGCATGGGATGAAGCCAAGGGAGATGCGGCAAGACTCCTCTACTGTACCCTCAACGCCTTTTCAGGCTACTTCCAAATTACTCGTTGTAGAAATAAATGTATTTAGAATTAGTATATATCCATACCTGCGAAAAGTAATTTGAAACGGAAGAAGTACAAAAAAGAAATGAACCACCAACGTTCGTATACAGAGTAGCAGAGGGCGTGTCTCATTTTTTATAGTACAGAAATGAGCAAAACAAAGTCTCCACTAAAAGAAAACTAAACAAAGTTTAGCGCCTCTATTCCCTAAATTTCAGAAGGGATCCAGAGCATATCCTTTCTTTTACCTGTCTAAAAAATGCTTTCTTTTACATCTCACTCAATAAAATGTTCTCTTGTCTGCTACAAAAATGTTTTCCTTTACACGAAGGAAGCAGTTTCGGGGAGCAGGAACAACATTGCTATCCTCACTTGAACTGAACAGAGCAAAAGAAAAAAAAAAGCACAACATGAGCTACCCTGAGCGTTTTTCTGACAATACTGTTGCACCTATGCAGGTTGCTGGCCAAGGGGTACCCGCAGAGGACCATCTTCGACAACGTGCACGACGCGGGCCTCTCCTTCGGCATCTACTTCCAGGACGTGCCGGCGGTGCTCTTCTACCGCAACCTCCGCAAGCTCAAGTACATCCTCAACTTCCACCCCTTCCACAACGCGTTCCGTGACCACGCTAGCCGCGGCTCCCTGCCCAACTACGCCGTCATCGAGCAGCACTACATGGACTCCAAGGACCACCCTGCCAACGACGATCACCCTTCGCACGACGTCTACCAGGGCCAGATGTTCGTCAAGGAGATCTACGAGACGCTCCGCGCCAGCCCCCAGTGGAACGAGACGCTCATGGTCCTCACCTACGACGAGCATGGCGGGTTCTTTGACCATGTGCCCACCCCTGTCGATGGTGTGCCGAGCCCCGACGACATCGTCGGCCCGCCCCCATACAACTTCACGTTCAACAGGTTGGGAGTGCGTGTCCCGGCCATCTTGATCTCTCCATGGATTGAGAAGGGAACAGGTCAGTCAGCGCGTTCTTTGTTATTATGTGCAAACTAAATGCTAGCTAGTGCATAATTCGCCAGCTATATATATACTGTCTTTCTGACAATTTTTGTTTCGGTTTCAGTTATGCATGGGCCGAATGGAAGTCCAACCCCGACGTCACAATTCGAGCATTCTTCGATCCCCGCAACCGTGAAGAAACTGTTCAATCTGCCACAGGATTTCCTGACCAAAAGGGACGCATGGGCTGGGACCTTCGAAGGCGTCGTGCAAACCAGAACTGAACCGAGGACAGATTGTCCAGGTAATTTGTCAAGTTCATCATACGACTTGGTGTCACCACCTGGCTTGCTTTGTATTCTTGCGATGAGTTGCTTGCTTATCCATGGAAGTTATGAAATGTGCAGAGCAACTCCCGACGCCGACGAGGATCCGGCAGACGGAGGCGAACGAGGAGGCGAAGCTGAGCTCGTTCCAGCAGGAGATCGTGCAGCTGGCGGCGGTGCTGAACGGCGACCACCAGCTAAGCAGCCTGCAGGAGAGGATCAGGGAGAGGATGAACGTGAGGGAAGGCACCTCCTACATGAGGAGCGCCGTGCGGCGCTTCTTCGAGGCTGGCATGTCTGCCAAGAGGATGGGCCTCGCCGACGACGAGCAGATCGTCAAGATGAGGCCCTCCCTTACCACCAGAATGACCTCCTCCCCTGCAGATCAAGATGATAGTCCGTAGAGGGCACAGACCGACGCATACATACCATACATAGGATGAAGATTGATGTTGGGATTACCAAAATTCCTAGTACTACACATACATACATAGAAGATCGATCGACCAGAGAAGCGTAGCCAGTGCGATATGGCGTGCTCGTGCTACAGTACATCGAATGGAAGTGATGTAGGATGGATGGATGAATTTGGTATCCATGTATGTGCATGCCGGCCAATGGTCGGCCTAGAAAGAGAGACTGCACAAGGAAGTCCATGGACCCATGCAGCAACCAGCAATCTGTATGCTGTTTATGAATCGTCATCAAGCAGGGCCAATATATAGTTCATCCGACCATCACCGTGGAGTCGACTGGCTGGTTGTGGGTCGTGACTATAAACCTAACTAGCAAAGATAATTAACATGTTCATCTAAAGCCATGAAAGGTCAGGAGGCTAGCTAGGATCTTATTCCTATCACGGTTGGCACCCGGTACACACTACACTACACAGAGCTCTCCGGTGCCTTGGCCACCTCGGCTGGAAACACCTCGTGCCTACTTGCGGCCTACCTTTTCGGTGTTCGGCTGCTCAAAAAGTTTTGCAATGGGGAACTTCCGCGTATAGTACTTTATGCTGGCGTCGCCTAATATTGGTGAAAAAACCTATACATAGTATGCTTATAAACCTGTTTTTTTGTTACCTTGTTCATTTAATGGAAAAAAATAGTTGAAGTTGTTTTCAACAACTTTCTACTCTTTTCCCTTTATTAATTCACAAGTGCAAAATGTTTCATATTATTTTACTAAATGATTCGACTTCAACGTTGACTAGGTGGAATAAGTCGAAAAGAACGCAAACCATGATATACGCCATAAAAGTGAAAGCCAAAACGAAGATAGTTAAGGTTGTTAATCTCTATAATTGCCTTTTGCATCCTGATGTTCCACTGCGACTCACCCAAGAAAATTGCACAACAAAAATCCGTCTAAACTGGACTAACTCAGAGATTCGAAAAGCCACATGAGCCGAATATTGTGAAAACCTTAAATCATTACACGTTTGGACACACTTTGGTTTAAGACAAGAGGTTTGCAAGGTGAGCTACCATTGCTTGCTTGTTGTACTATCAACAATGAAGATCTTAGGTACACAGATTATAAAATGGGAGAACCTCTAACCAAAACAAATTTGATGCCATCGTGAACACCATCATTGCCAAGAGGTTTGCAAGGTGAGCTATCGCCGCTTCATTGTTGCACTGTGAGGCACCACCATTACCAAGAAAATCATACATTTTGTGATATCAAAACACCATAAGAGATAACCCCGACATTTTTCTTCCTGCAATAGTAGATGCCATTACCACCGAGACGTTGATATGTGATGGGTTTGGCGTTTGGTGGCGTGTCGGCTCTATTGGGTTGGGCGCACTCCAGAGTTTGCTGCTTCGATCATTCATTGGTTTTGCTTTGCTTCCCCTCACCCGATTTCGCTCACATTTCCCCTTTTTCCATACCTTTGTTTTGCGGAGTTATTGGAAAATTTTGGGAGCGGGGGAGGGGAGAGGATATATGAGGGGGGAGTTTGTAAGATTCTCGCAAAGGTTGCAACGTAATCCCAAAAGCATCGGAACCCAAACATAAAACACCTATTGCAACACAACGAAACTAAAACCCCCCAAATTTAGCCCACCAAATATAAAGAGGTTAAAAAAGAGACCGGCGAAAAAAAGTGTTGATGAAAAATGGCACAAGGCACGCGTCTATTTCTTGTCCTCAATCATATTCAAGTAGTTCCAATCTGTTCCGGACCTCCCCTCCTTCTCGATGTCATTTGTATTCCATTCGATATTATTTGTTTAAGAACAATTGTGGTTTCAATTATATTTGATACCATTTTTGTTGGCCGATAGCTTGATGTCATGCATACACGTCACTCGTGGTGCGTCCATGCATCTATGGTCATGTCATTGCAAACGAAAATGCATGTAACATTTTTATGCCTACTATATCCCCACAACCAGATACATATATACGCTTGCACTATCCCACATAGACTGAATCTCAAAAGTACACATTAATTTGGAATATACGAGGAAGGGTAGCAGGAGGGACATGGTGTGGCTAGTCTTGGTCACCCATACCAGCTTTCTCTGGATAACTTCCTTGCCTTGCCAATACACTGAACTGAAGGTCAAGACTCCATAGCACAACCATATGTACGGTAAATAATCCCACAATAGCTATATATAAGTTGACTAAATTGATTAAATTAAAATGTCGAACAAGAAAGATACCACCAAGATACCAGCAGGTGGATGTTTACATATGATGTTGTGTTCACTATCAAATATTTTTACAGTCAAGTTGTTATTGTCAACAATGACTTCCCACAAAAATGTATGTGGAAAATAAAATTTCCTCCTTCATTTTAAATATTTCTATGGCTGATGATTAAGAAGAGCATATTAACCAAAGACAATTTGCTCCAGAGAAGTTGGATATGTAAAACAATGTTGTGCTTTTTGTGGTATTCATCTTCTTTTTTTCAAACGCATAGTTGCTAAATTGGTTTGGATTTTGTTCAAGTGTGCTTTCGATTTGAGAAATTTTCCTGATAGCTTAAACACTTGTTTTGGTGCTTGGATTAAAGATAAATAAAAATCTAGTACTGGTGGGTTTTTTTTTTGCCATCTTCTGGACTATATGGAGATGCTTCTATGATATTGTGTTTGAGAGAACACAATTACGATCTTATTATTCTCATCAAAGTGATATGTCACTGGATATCTCTTTGGGCCAGTTTGTCGATAAAGGAGGAAAATCGAAGTGTGCGGATGCTAGGGGTAAGTAGGGATGGCAATCATAGGGTATGGGAGGGTGCGACCTTTTTCTACCCAAACCCATACCATTATCTTTTTTCTATACCCATCCATGTCAATATCCATGGGGCATAAATTGGTACCCATGCACATACCCTTCGGGTATCCTATACCCAATGGGCATCCGATGTGTACAATATATAACATTGGCATGATTAATATAAGACAAGAAAAGGGTCTAAAACTAAACCTCAATAACAAGACTGTGGTGGGCACAAGAACACCACCACAAAATCGAAAACTAAACCATCATCTTGATTAC
>NC_041384.1:727699817-727745678 GCF_002162155.2 Triticum dicoccoides | reverse complement strand
GAGAGAGAGAGAGAGAGAGCAAGGAGTCACCTAAACCGAGGGAGAGGCAGGGATGTAATGAGTTGAGGTTGAGGTTGCGGAAGCCAATGATGTAGAAGATTAGAGAACCTCATGAATCATCCACATTTTCTGGAAAAAAGGAAGATGGTGAAACAAAGCAAGATTAGAGAAAAATATCTCAGGAAACTCCATCGGAGCTAGAAATATAGCTCATATTTGAAAGATATAATAAAATTATACACTCCATAAAGCTTGAGTAATATATGCACCTAACATGGCATGTTGTTAAGCATTTTTGTAGATAGAAATAACATAAACTAGAGATCCAGAATCAACTTATTACACCCTGTAAATATCGACATTTTGTCTAAATAGCATTGTGCTGGAGAAAAAAATCATGCATTGTGATCGCATGGTTGCTCCTTCTTAACCAGATTAGCACACCACATACACTGTCCAGATCATACATGAACTAACAACTTAGCCAAAGAAAGATGTAGGAGTAACTAGCACCTGCAATATGCACCGCACATAAACGGATTTATGCCTAATACCATCACACATGGAACTTAAACAGGAGAGGTATCATGCATACCCAAAACAGAACAGATATTACTACATGTGATCAAGATAAGGAATCCCCAAAGACCAACAATATAACAACATGAAGTCAAGCTTAGTCCGATAGTAGTCCTGCATTCACCCGGTCAATTTGGGAAGTCCGGCTATAGATGCTCTAAGGGCATCTCCAACGGCAACCCACAAAAATCCTCCCGCATCCGTCAGCGGACAGGGGCGGACCAGTCCGCGGACATGGATGCGGGAGGACGCCATCCAACGATAGCTGCATACATTTCAAACCGCATTTTAACTAACCGAGTGAAATTCATGGAAAGCGGTCGATATTCATAAAAGTCGGATAGAAAATAGCACAAATTACCATACATAGCATGCAAATTAAGTCTAGTACAACAATGTCTCTAATTCGACTAGATCCCGGATGCCAACAAGTTTTTCATGAACGGGTCATGTTGTTCCACACAATTAAACTCCCCCTTCAGTTTGATCCAAAAGTGTGTGCACGTAATGGTCGTCCCTCTGTCATGTGGTACACCAAGGCGGCGCGTGCGAGCTACATATAATATGTAGACCAGCATTGAGTGAATGAACAAGTTGAGAAAGAGGAAGTAAAACTTACCATCTCCTCCATGTCCGCGTGCAATGACCACCTTGCCTTGAGCTGACTAACCAAGTTGGAAAACTTGATGGCGCTGACCTAGATAGCCTTCCAGCAATACGACAATGACCTCATGTTGCGTGGTTGAATGATGTACATGTCGTAGGGAGCAATGTGTTCTCATGCGTGAAACTTTTCATGCACTTGCTCCGAGAAGGGCTCCCCTATGCTCCTGCCTAAGAAATCCACGGATACGGCCAGCCATGCATCGCGCAACAACTCATCCTTCGTGGTCGAGTATGTTTGAAATATGCCCTAGAGGCAATAATAAAATGGTTATTATTATATTTCTTTGTTCATGATAATTGTCTATTGTTCATGCTATAATTGTGTTATCCGGAAATCGTAATACATGTGTGAATACATAGACCACACCACGTCCCTAGTGAGCCTCTAGTTGACTAGCTCGTTGATCAAAAGATAGTCATGGTTTCCTGACTATGGACATTGGATGTCATTGATAACGGGATCACATCATTAGGAGAATGATGTGATGGACAAGACCCAATCCTAAGCATAGCTCAAAGATCGTGTAGTTCGTTTGCTAAAGCTTTTCCGGATGTCAAGTATCATTTCCTTAGACCATGAGATTGTGCAACTCCCGGATACCGTAGGAGTGCCTTGGGTGTGCCAAACGTCACAACGTAACTGGGTGACTATAAAGGTACACTATAGGTATCTCCGAAAGTGTCTGTTGGGTTGGCACGAATCGAGACTGGGATTTGTCACTCCGTATGACGGAGAGATATCTCTGGGCCCACTCGGTAATGCATCATCATAATGAGCTCAATGTGACCAAGTGGTTGATCACGGGATCATGCATTATGACACGAGTAAAGTGACTTGCCGGTAACGAGATTGAACGAGGTATTGGGATACCGACGATCGAGTCTCGGGCAAGTAACGTACCGATTGACAAAGGGAATTGTATACGGATTGATTGAATCCTCGACATCGTGGTTCATCTGATGAGATCATCGAGGATCATGTGGGAGCCAACATGGGTATCCAGATCCCGCTGTTGGTTATTGATCGGAGAGTCGTCTCGGTCATGTCTACGTGTCTCCCGAACCCGTAGGGTCTACACACTTAAGGTTCGGTGACGCTAGGGTTGTTGAGATATTAGTATACGGTAACCCGAAAGTTGTTCAGAGTCCCGGGTGAGATCCCGGACGTCACGAGGAGTTCCAGAATGGTCCGGAGGTGAAGATTTATATATATGAAGTCAAGTTTCGGCCATTGGGAAAGTTTCGGGGGTACTCGGTATTGTACCGGGACCACCGGAAAGGTCCCGGGGGTCCACCGGATGGGGCCACCTATCCCGGAGGGCCCCATGGACTGAAGTGGGAGGGGAACCAGCCCCTAGTGGGCTGGTGCGCCCCCCTTGGGCCTCCCCCTGCGCCTAGGGTTGGAAACCCTAGGGGTGGGGGGCGCCCCACTTGCCTTGGGGGGCAAGCCACCCCCTTGGCCATCGCCCCCCCTTGGAGATTAGATCTCCTAGGGCCGGCGCCCCCCTAGGGACCCTATATATAGTGGGGGGAGAGAGGGTAGCCATACCCTAGCCCCTGGCCTCTCCCTCTCCCTCCCGTAACACTCCTCCCTCTCCCTATGCTTGGCGAAGCCCTGCCGAGATCACCGTTGCTTCCACCACCACACCGTCGTGTTGCTGGATCTTCATCAACCTCTCCTTTCCCCTTGCTGGATCAAGTTGGAGGAGACGTCTTCCCAACCGTACGTGTGTTGAACACGGAGGTGCCGTCCGTTTGGCGCTAAGTCATCGGTGATTTGGATCACGACGAGTACGACTCCATCAACCCCGTTCTCTTGAACGCTTCCGCGCACGATCTACAAGGGTATGTAGATGCACTCCTTTCTCCCTCGTTTCTAGATGACTCCATAGATTGATCTTGGTGATGCGTAGAAAATTTTAAAATTCTGCTACATTCCCCAACAGTGGTATCAGAGCTAGGTCTATGCGTAGTTTCTATGCACGAGTAGAACACAAAGTAGTTGTGGGCGTCGATATTGTCAATTTGCTTGCCGTTACTAGTCTTCTCTTGATTCAGTGGCATCGTGGGATGAAGCGGCCTAGACCGACCTTACACGTACGCTTATGTGAGACTGGTTCCACCGATTGACATGCACTAGTTGCATAAGGTGGCTGGCGGGTGTCTGTCTCTCCCACTTTAGTCGGATCGGATTCGATGAAAAGGGTCCTTATGAAGGGTAAATAGAAATTGGCATATCACGTTGTGGTTTTGGCGTAGGTAAGAAACGTTCTTGCTAGAAACCTATAGCAGCCACGTAAAAACTTGCAACAACAATTAGAGGACGTCTAACTTGTTTTTGCAGCATGTGCCGTGTGATGTGATATGGCCAAAAGGATGTGATGAATGATATATGTGATGTATGAGATTGATCATGTTCTTGTAATAGGAATCACGACTTGCATGTCGATGAGTATGACAACCGGCAGGAGCCATAGGAGTTGTCTTTATTTATTTATGACCTGCAAGTCAACATAAACGTCATGTAATTACTTTACTTTATTGCTAAAGTGTTAGCCATAGTAGTAGAAGTAATAGATGATGAGACAACTTCAAGAAGACACGATGATGGAGATCATGATGATGGAGATCATGGTGTCATGCCGGTGACAACGATGATCATGAAGCCCCGAAGATGGAGATCAAAAGGAGCAAATGATATTGGCCATATCATGTCACTATTTGATTGCATGTGATGTTTATCATGTTTTACATCTTATTTGCTTAGAACGACGATAGCTTAAATAAGATGATCCCTCGTAATAATTTCAAGAAAGTGTTCCCCTTAACTGTGCACCGTTGCGAAGGTTCGTTGTTTCGAAGCACCACATGATGATCGGGTGTGATAGATTCTAACGTTCGAATACAACGGGTGTAAGCCAGATTTACACACGCAATACACTTAGGTTGACTTGATGAGCCTAGCATGTACATACATGGCCTCGAAACACGGAAGACCGAAAGGTCGAGCATGAGTCGTATAGAAGATACGATCAACATGAAGATGTTCACCGATGTTGACTAGTCCGTCTCACGTGATGATCGGACACGGCCTAGTTAACTCGGATCATGTTTCACTTAGATGACTGGAGGGATGTCTATCTGAGTGGGAGTTCATTGAATAATTTGATTAGATGAACTTAATTATCATGAACTTAGTCTAAAATCTTTACAATATGTCTTGTAGATCAAATGGCCCACGTTGTCCTCAACTTCAACGCGTTCCCAGAGAAAACCAAGCTGAAAGATGATGGCAGCAACTATACGGACTGGGCCGGAACCTGAGGATCATCCTCATAGCTGCCAAGAAAGATTATTTCCTAGAAGCACCGCTAGGTGACGCACCCATCCCAGAGAACCAAGACGTTATGAACGCTTGGCAGTCACGTGCTGATGATTACTCCCTCGTTCAGTGCAGCATGCTTTATAGCTTAGAACCGGGGCTCCAAAAGCGTTTTGAGAGACACGGAGCATATGAGATGTTCGAAGAGCTGAAAATGGTTTTCCAAGCTCATGCCCGGATCGAGAGATATGAAGTCTCCGACAAGTCCTTTAGCTGTAAGATGGAGGAAAATAGTCCTGTCAGTGAGCACATACTCAAAATGTCTGGGTTGCATAACCGCTTGACTCAGCTGGGAGTTAATCTCCCGGATGACGCGGTCATTGACAGAATCCTTCAGTCGCTTCCACCGAGCTACAAGAGCTTTGTGATGAACTTTAGTATGCAGGGGATGGAAAAGACCATTCCTGAGGTATATTTAATGCTGAAATCAGCAGAGGTGGAAATCAAAAACAAACATCAAGTGTTGATGGTGAATAAAACCACTAAGTTCAAGAAAGGCAAGGGTAAGAAGAACTTCAAGAAGGACGGCAAGGGGGTTGCCGCGCCCGGTAAGCAAGCTGCCAGGAAGAAGCCAAAGAATGGACCCAAGCGTGAGACTGAGTGTTTTTATTGCAAGGGAAGTGGTCATTGGAAGCGGAACTGCCCCAAATACTTAGCGGACAAGAAGGCCGACAACAATAAAGGTATATGTGATATACATGTAATTGATGTGTACCTTACCAGTACTCGTAGTAGCTCCTGGGTATTTGATACCGGTATGGTTGCTCACATTTGTAACTCAAAGCAGGAGCTGCGGAATAAGCGGAGACTGGCGAAGGACGAGGTGACGATGCGCGTCAGGAATGGTTCCAAGGTCGATGCGATCGCTGTCGGCACGCTGCCTCTACATTTACCTACGGGATTAGTTTTAAACCTCAATAATTGTTATTTAGTGCCAGCTTTGAGCATGAACATTGTATCATGATCTCGTTTAATTTGAGATGGCTATTCATTTAAATCCGAGAATAATGGTTGTTCTATTTATATGAGAGATATGTTTTATGGTCATGCTCGGTTGGTGAATGGTTTATTCTTAATGAATCTCGAGCGTAATGTTACACATATTCATAGTGTGAGTACCAAAAGATGTAAGGTTGATAATGATAGTCCCACATACTTGTGGCACTGCCGCCTTGGTCACATAAGTGTCAAACGCATGAAGAAGCTCCATGCAGATGGACTTTTGGAGTCTCTTGATTACGAATCATTTGACATGTGCGAACCATGCCTCATGGGTAAAATGACCAAGACTCCGTTCTCAGGAACAATGGAGCGAGCAACCAACTTATTGGAAATCATACATACTGATGTGTGCGGTCCAATGAGTGTTGAGGCTCGCGGTGGCTATCATTATGTTCTCACCCTCACTGATGACTTGAGTAGATATGGGTATGTTTAATTAATGAAACACAAGTTTGAGACCTTTGAAAAGTTCAAGGAATTTCAAAGCGAGGTTGAGACTCAACGTGACAGGAAAATCAAGTTCCTGCGATCAGATCGTGAGGGAGAATACTTGAGTCACGAATTTGGCACACACTTAAGAAAATATGGAATAGTTTCACAACTCACGCCGCCTGGAACACCTCAGCGTAATGGTGTGTCCGAACATCGTAATCGCACTGGATATGGTGAGATCTATGATGTCTCTTACCGATCTACCGCTGTCATTTTGGGGCTATGCTTTAGAGACTGCCGCATTCACTTTAAATAGGGCTCCGTTGAAATCCGTTGAAATGACACCGTATGAATTATGGTTTGGGAAGAAACCTAAGCTGTCATTTCTAAAAGTTTGGGGATGCGATGCTTATGTCAAGAAACTTCAATCTGAAAAGCTCGAACCCTAATCGGAAAAATGCGTCTTCATAGGATACCCTAAAGAAACTATTGGGTATACCTTCTACCTCAGATCTGAAGGCAAGTTCTTTGTTGCCAAGAATGGGTCCTTTCTAGAGAAAGAGTTTCTCTCGAAAGAAATAAGTGGGAGGAAAGTAGAATTTGATGAAGTATTACCTCTTGAACCGGTAAGTGGCGCAGCTCAAGAAAATGTTCCTGAGGTGCCTGCACCGACTAGAGAGGAAGTTGATAATGATGATCATGAAACTTCAGATCAAGTTGCTACTGAACTTCGTAGGTCCACGAGGACACGTTCCGCACCAGAGTGGTACGGCAACCCTGTCTTGGAAATCATGTTGTTAGACAACGGTGAACCTTCGAACTATGAAGAAGCGATGGCGGGCCCGGATTCCGACAAATGGCTGGAAGCCATGAAATCCGAGGTAGGATCCATGTATGAAAACGAAGTATGGACTTTGACTGACTTGCCCGATGATCGGAGAGCCATAGAAAATAAATGGATCTTTAAGAAGAAGACAGACGCGGATGGTAATGTAACCATCTATAAAGCTCGGCTTGTCGCTAAGGGTTATCGACAAGTTCAAGGGGTTGACTACGATGAGACTTTCTCACCCGTAGCGAAGCTGAAGTCCGTCTGAATCATGTTAGCAATTGCCGCATTCTATGATTATGAGATATGGCAAATGGACGTCAAAACGACATTCCTTAATGGTTTCCTTAAGGAAGAATTGTATATGATGCAGCCGGAAGGTTTTGTCGATCCTAAGAATGCTGACAAGGTGTGCAAGCTCCAACGCTCGATTTATGGGCTGGTGCAAGCATCTCGGAGTTGGAACATTCATTTTGATGAGATGATCAAAGCGCTTGGGTTTACGCAGACTTATGGAGAAGCCTGCATTTACAAGAAAGTGAGTGGGAGCTCTGTAGCATTTCTCATATTGTATGTGGATGACATACTGTTGATGGGAAATGATATAGAATTCTTGGAAAGCATAAAGGCCTACTTGAACAAGTGTTTTTCAATGAAGGACCTTGGAGAAGATGCTTATATATTAGGCATCAAGATCTATAGAGATAGATCGAGACGCCTCATTGGTCTTTCACAGAGTACGTACCTTGACAAGATATTGAAGAAATTCAAAATGGATCAGTCAAAGAAGGGGTTCTTGCCTGTATTGCAAGGTAAGAGATTGAGCACGGCTCAATGCCCGACCACGGCAGAAGATAGAGAAAAGATGAGTGTCGTCCCCTATGCCTCGGCCATAGGGTCTATCATGTATGCTATGCTGTGTACCAGACCTGATGTAAACCTTGCCGTAAGTTTGGTAGGAAGGTACCAAAGTAATCCCGGCATGGAACACTGGACAGCAGTCAAGAATATCCTGAAGTACCTAAAAAGGACTAAGGATATGTTTCTCGTTTATGGAGGTGACGAAGAGCTCGTCGTAAAGGGTTACGTCGATGCTAGCTTCGACATAGATCTGGATGACTCTAAGTCACAAACCGGATACGTGTATATTTTAAATGGCGGGGCAGTAAGTTGATGTAGTTGCAAGCAAAGCGTTGTGGCGGGATCTACATGTGAAGCGGAGTACATGGCAGCCTCGGAGGCAGCACAAGAGGCAATCTGGGTGAAGGAGTTCATTACCGACCTAGGAGTCATACCCAATGCGTCGGGCCCGATGACTCTCTTCTGTGACAACACTGGAGCTATTGCCCTTGCCAAGGAGCCCAGGTTTCACAGGAAGACCAGGCATATCAAGCGTCGCTTCAACTCCATACGTCAAAGTGTTCAAAATGGAGATATAGATATTTGTAAAGTACATACGGACCTGAATGTGGCAGATCCGTTGACTAAACCTCTCCCTAGAGCAAAACATGATCAACACCAGAACTGCATGGGTGTTTGATTCATCATAATGTAACTAGGCTATTGACTCTAGTGCAAGTGGGAGACTATTGGAAATATGCCCTAGAGGCAATAATAAATGGTTATTATTATATTTCTTTGTTCATGATAATTGTCTATTGTTCATGCTATAATTGTGTTATCTGGAAATCATAATACATGTGTGAATACATAGACCACAACACGTCCCTAGTGAGCCTCTAGTTGACTAGCTCGTTGATCAAAAGATAGTCATGGTTTCCTGACTATGGACATTGGATGTCATTGATAACGGGATCACATCATTAGGAGAATGATGTGATGGACAAGACCCAATCCTAAGCATAGCTCAAAGATCGTGTAGTTCGTTTGCTATAGCTTTTCCGAATGTCAAGTATCATTTCCTTAGACCATGAGATTGTGCAACTCCCGGATACCGTAGGCGTGCCTTGGGTGTGCCAAACGTCACAACGTAACTGGGTGACTATAAAGGTACACTACAGGTATCTCCGAAAGTGTCTGTTGGGTTGGCACGAATCGAGACTGGGATTTGTCACTCCGTATGACGGAGAGGTATCTCTAGGCCCACTCGGTAATGCATCATCATAATGAGCTCAATGTGACCAAGTGGTTGATCACGGGATCATGCATTACGGCACGAGTAAAGTGACTTGCCGGTAACGAGATTGAACGAGGTATTGGGATACCGATGATCGAGTCTCAGGCAAGTAACGTACCGATTGACAAAGGGAATTGTATACGGATTGATTGAATCCTCGACATTGTGGTTCATCCGATGAGATCATCGAGGAGCATGTGGGAGCCAACATGGGTATCCAGATCCCACTGTTGGTTATTGACCGGAGAGTCATCTCGGTCATGTCTGCGCGTCTCCCGAACCCGTAGGGTCTACACACTTAAGGTTCGGTGACGCTAGGGTTGTTGAGATATTAGTATACGGTAACCCGAAAGTTGTTCAGAGTCCTGGATGAGATCCCGGACGTCAAAAGGAGTTCCGGAATGGTCCGGAGGTGAAGATTTATATATAGGAAGTCAAGTTTCGGCCATCGGGAAAGTTTCGGGGGTACTCGGTATTGTACCGGGACCATCGGAAAGGTCCCGGGGGTCCACCGGGTGGGGCCACCTATCCCGGAGGGCCCCATGGGATGAAGTGGGAGGGGAACCAGCCCCTAGTGGGCTGGTGCGCCCCCCTTGGGCCTCCCCCTGCGCCTAGGGTTGGAAACCCTAGGGGTGGGGGGCGCCCCACTTGCCTTGGGGGCAAAGCCACCCCCTTGGCCGCCCGCCCTTGGAGATTAGATCTCCTAGGGCCGGCGCCCCCCCTAGGTACCCTATATATAGTGGGGGGAGGGTGGGCAGCCGCACCCTAGCCCCTGGCCTCTCCCTCTCCCTCCCGTAACACTCCTCCCTCTCCCTGTGCTTGGCGAAGCCCTGCCGAGATCACCGTTGCTTCCACCACCACACCGTCGTGCTGCTGGATCTTCATCAACCTCTCCTTCCCCCTTGCTGGATCAAGTTGGAGGAGACGTCTTCCCAACCGTACGTGTGTTGAACGCGGAGGTGACGTCCGTTCGGCGCTAGGTCATCGGTGATTTGGATCACGACGAGTAGGACTCCATCAACCCCGTTCTCTTGAACGCTTCCGCGCGCGATCTACAAGGGTATGTAGATGCACTCCTTTCTCCCTCGTTGCTAGATGACTCCATAGATTTATCTTGGTGATGCGTAGAAAATTTTAAAATTCTTCTACGTTCCCCAACAGAGTAGCCCACCATCCTCTACTCTAAAAACGACATAGCATTTGAAAATAACCCTCAATGGCATTTGACCGAACACCTGCCGGGCGTGATGTCTGCCATGGAGGTCATCGTCAGGGGGCAGAGTGGACCTGGGTACAAACGACTTCAGGGTGGAAAGCTCCACCGGAACGGCGAGCGGGCACGTCAGTGCTAGTTGTGGACGCCCGACAATGCCTCTATGGTGGCTGGAGACGAACAACATTGACGGCTGTGGTTGAGGATGCAGATGCAAAGCAAGCGAGGAAGAGGCAGAGTGGAAGGAAATGGGACCGGGAGGGGGGATTGGTTGGGATGGGGGTGTCGGTATCCTACGTATCGGGTGTCTGGACTACCGCAAGCCTCTCCCATTTTGTCTCCAATTTGCGGGAGAAATCGCGTCCAAACTGCCCCACGGACCGATACAGGTTGGCGTTGGATGGCTTCCGCGGTCCGGACAGCACAGTCTGGACTGTTGCGGGAGGTTTGCGGGTCCGCCTTGAAGATACCCTAAGAAAGCCGGAGGAAGAAGAAAAAACAACGACTGCTGGATCTTAATATAATGACCTAGAAAGTTGACTTGCCCATTTTTTTCTTTTCAGGCGGTCCCTAAATTGTTGTAGGAACTATATTGATGTGTTTTGTTATATTGGATGCTACGACTCTAAAGTCTGAACAATATAATATGGCGGATATAAATAATACATAGGTGAACATGGTTCCACGTGCACCCATGTGAACAGTAAAATTTTAAAATCACACTTCAAAAATTAAAAAATCTGAAAATTTCGAGTTATGAAATTTAGTCGACTATTCTACTCATGTGTGAAGTTTCATGATGCATTGACACCCATGGTGTTTTTAGTGTCAGACAGAAAATTCATAACAGATCCGAACGACTCAAGTGTTATCCGATATCTATCAAACGCCCAGATCGAGTAAACTTGTTGCCAGCCCACAAGTTACCACTGCCGCATCTGAGATTGATCTTTTTTTTAGAGAAAAAGGGATCTCGCCCCGGCCCCACCTTTTTATAGAATGAGACCAAGCAAGTCACAAGCAATTCGAGTTTTAAGCGCACTCGGGATGGGCACAGCCGCTAGCATCCAGAAAATACAGATAGACTAAAATCAGCTACAACCCAGCTAACATGGCACCCTCGCCAAAACCCAAAGACACACTCACATCCTCTAAGAAGGGGGGGTGGGGAGAGCCATAAGGCCGGTAGCGAGGCCACTTGGGAGCGTCATTTTGACAGCATCATGTCCCAGTCCCACCGCACAGCACTTCATCAGAGCTCGTAGGGGCAGCAGGAAACATCTTTCAACCTGGGTCCGACCAAGGCAGCATAGGTGGATGCCTCGCAAGCTCCCTAATTGACTTGATAACTTTCAGAGGTCGCACCAACCTGCAACGCTTCTCAGCACATCCTGCAGACCCAGCCAAGGAACCATTAAAACATAAATCATTTCTTTTCTTCCAAATGGACCAGGGAACAACAGCGCTAAGAATATTATCTACATCATGCTTTTTTTCACTCAACCACCGCCCAGCTTTGTCAAATTGTCCCTGGTAAGCTGCTTATTGTGAGCGAGCAACCAAAGGAAAATATGGATCCTGGAGGGGAGGGCATGTATCTTCCAGACAGCAGGCATATGGACAGACATATTTCCTCTAAAGTTTAGCACTGCATACACAGAGCTGACAATATATTCCCCCTTGGATTCTAGTTTCCAAACGAGAGCATCATCATTTTCATTCAGAGATAGGGATTGAGCAATACAAAGAAGGTCAAGCCATTGATGTAGGAGCCTATCATCCACACATCTTTTGAATGTTATTTTTAGGTTGGTACCATCCCAAGCCTCCGCAATAGTGATTTTCTGCTCATTCGAAATGGAATAGAGCTCCCAGAATTGGATAGCTAGGCTACAAGTGCCAAACCATTGACTCTACCAAAACTTCACCTCCCCCCATTACCTACCTGCCAATTATACCCAAACTTAGCAGCTTGGGCAGCCCAAATAACCCCTTTCCAGAAGGGGGATGCATGCAAGGTTGGGCAAGAAAATATGTTGGGAGAGCAGTTCTTGTACTTGAAACCAACAGTGTCCTTCCATATCTTCCGAGCCCCATGCTCATGCTTCCTAACCCAAGAGGCTAGTAAACATAGGTTCATATCAGCAAGGTTAGGGATACCAAGGCCACCAAACTCTTTTTTCATAGTCAGCAACTCAATGTTAGCTAGGTGGTATTTAAAATGCCCATCATAGCTATCCCAAAAAGAGTGAGCCAACTGAGAGTTCATAAGATTAACGGTCCACTTAGGAAATCTAATGAAGCTAAATAGATAAATGGAGATACTAGCCACACAAGATTTAACAAGCACTAGCCTCTTTGCTGGGACAGGAGTCTACCTCTCCACCCAGCCCATCTACTGAGAGTTTTATCCATTACAGGCTGCAGGTCCCTCCTTCTCAACTTGGATTGGTGCAAAGGAACAACCAAATACTTCATGGGCGGATCTCCTAGTCTGCACCCCAAAGCTTGGGAAACAGGCCCAGAGATATTCTCAGGCACATTCAGGGGGATTAAGTCACACTTGTGAAAGTTGATCCTAAGACCTGAAAGCTGCTCAAAACAAGACATAAACCATTTTAAGTTCTGAGCATTTGCTTGATAAGATTGCAGGAAAGATCATGACTGGCCAGGGAAAGTACATTATGATGGCTGGAAGGAGCACGTGGGTAAAGTCAGTTATCACTTCACAGGCCATCCACCACCTCACTTCGCTTGTGGTGCCCAAAGGAATGATGGCGCCCATCGTCAAGCTGCGGCGGGCTTTTCTTTGAGGAGGCACGGATAAGGTTTCTGGAGGCAAATGTAAGATAAGATGGGAGAAAATTTGTACGCCCAAGGACATGGGCAGCCTAGGCATCCTGGACATGGAAAAATTCGCACGTGCCTTACGGCTCAGATGGCCTTGGTTGGTTTGGAAGGACGCGGAAAGAGCTTGGGTTGATTTGGGGCACCCGTGCGATGAAGAGGACATGGCGATATTTTATGAGTGCACTTCCATCACTGTTGGCAACGGGCAAAGGGCCTCTTTCTAGCACTCCCCTTGGCTTGGGGGTCGCAAGCCAAAAGACATCGCTCCATCCATTTTTGCAACTTCCAAACACAAGAATGACACCATCCATAGGGCTTTGGATCTCAACAAGTGGATTGCCAACATCAACACAAATTCTGGGCTCACAATTCAGCACATCCTTGAATACTATGAGCTTTGGGTTGGATTATGAGAGGTCTTCCTTGATGAGGGGGTGGATGATGGGATTGTTTGGAAGCTTTCGCCTTCTGGTGAGTACACGGCATCGTCGGCCTACAAAGCTCAACTTGACAACTCCACTGCATCAAAAATAAAGTCTGCAGTGTGGAACAATTGGGCGCCGCCAAAGCACAAATTCTTTGCTTGGCTTATCATTCAAGACCGTGTTTGGACAGCGGACAGGCTTCAACGGAGAGGATGGCCAAATTGCGGCCTATGCCGGTTATGCAAGAGGGAGCCAGAGACGGCGGCACACATCATCTTCCGCTGTCGATACACGGTACGCATTTGGACGGAGATCAAGACTTGGATGGGTTTGACCAGTGTGGTCATCACCGACTGGAGTAGCTTCAACAGTGTCAACGATTGGTGGCACCACATGGTAGGCGTCAATGGCAGTGTGAGAAAGGGCCTCACATCTCTCGTCTTGTTGGTTTCATGGGAGATTTGGAACGAGCGGAATGCGAGAGTATTTAGGAAGGTGTCCTCCATGTCAAATGTAATCACGTCTAGGAACAAGGAAGAGGTCAGGCTCTGGGGTTGGCTAGGGCCAAACGTCTGAGTTATCTTATGCCGCGAGAGTAGGCTTATCGGTTTCGGGCCGTTTACGAGCGGTCGGTCATGTAATTTAAAACTCTTCTTAATTAATGAGATGAGGCAAATCTTTTGCCTTCATTTCGAAAAAAAGAAGTTCTGAGCAGTTTCAAGCTTGTCATCAATAAAGATGAGGGTGTCATGTGCATCTCAGATTGATCTCACCTTTTACTGGTGGCGATTATTAAATGAAAAATAAAACGCTAGTGAAGAGTTTGAACTCACGATCTCATGGCACTAGGAGGCGCGCTAGGCAACTTTCCCTAGTGTACTTGTTGTCTAAGAAATGGAAATAATGTACTTGTTCCAATATTCAACCGCCTTCTTCCTCCGGTTCCCAAAGAAAACGACACCGGCCGTGCTCCAGCAACACCTCCCCGCCCGTATATAATTTTGAGACGGAAGTACTCCCTCCGGTCCTTTTTACTTTGTACATTGGATTTGTCGATAGTTAAACTTTGCTATGTTTGACCAAATTTATCTTAGAAATTATTAGCATCTATAATATCTAATAAATATAATATGAAAATATATTCTAAGATGAATCTAATGATATTGGTGTTGTTATATGAATGTCTATAATTTTTTATATAAATTTGGTTAAAGTTGGGTGAGATTGATTTCAGATAAACCTAATATGCAGAGTAAAAAGGACCGGAGGGAGTAGTCTTGTGTCCATCGCAAGTTAGCAACCCGTATATGTAGCTAGTTTGCACAGGAATATCAATTACTACCTCCGTGTCAAAATTCAAGACGTTTTTTAAGCTAGTACATACGATGACTTATTTTATACACTCAGTTAAAGGAGAGATCAACCTGACGAAAACTCAAAAATCACTCGAGAATTAAGCACCTACATCATCCACCGCTTTCAAATTCTGTTGATGCGTCTCTGTTGTAGATAGATAGAGATGGATCAGATCGTCATGTCTGGCAGCAAGGTGTCAGGGGGCGGTGTGAACGAACCTAGGAAGAGCGGTCGCCGGCCGGTTGGTACGGTGCAATGCAATGCAATGGGCGACGCTTGACGATGGACGTCCGTGACTAGCTGGGTAGGGTCGTCTGGTATGCTCCTTGGGGCATGTGGGAACATGTGCGCGCCGCTTTCGTCTCACTCCTCACTGTGGCTGTCGTCCCGGTCCTCACAGGCCGCAGCCCACAGTGACGAATCTGCGCCCATACAGCAGTGCAGGGCATATCCGAAACTCGGCGCCGTGAGGCCATGCATGCATATCACTGTTCGCTTTACGTATCCCGATGGGTTGACCGAGTTCGACCGTAAGCTAGATCCGTAGCTCATGGCCATATTGCAATTTGCACGGGGAGTAAAGCTGTAAAACTGTAGATATAATACTGGTGAAAGAGATCAGATCGACCGGGCAAATTCCCTGCACGCATGATGCATATGCATTCCGCGGTGAGAGCCATGCAGGCATACTACAAGCGAATCGGTGCTTTAATTTGTAGATGTGCATTCCGTGGTCAGCTGCTCGATCGCTGATGTGACCGAGCGGTGGTGCTGGATCGGTCGCCGTTGCGGTCGCCCACTCCCTTTCGCGTGAGTCACCATGCCATGCGCGTGTGCGTGCTATCAGCAGCAACGGCACGTCGATGGCATGCATGCACGCGTCCATGCCGTCCCGTGTGGTGCCGTGCACGCCAACCTACTTGCGGTTCGGCATATACGTACACGCCCCGGCGATGTGTGTATGTGTCACTGCTTAATTCTACGTGCGTATCAACTTTTGTTATGCGTCTGGATGTTGAGTGGTCGACTGAGGGTGATCAACTAATCATGGTGCGCCGAGAGGGCGTGCAACCGACTAGTTAAACTACTCCCTCCGGCCCATAATATAACTTACACGTTATATTTGATGTAATAGCGTTTTATATTATGGGATGGAGGGAGTAGTATTTTAGGACGCGATGAAATGGCTTCTGAGCTCATCTGTTTTCGAAGGTGAACAATAATGTAAAAAAAATACTAGAAAAAAAATCATATTATTGTTTTGCATGGAAGATGTATAAGTTCGTGACGTCCGTGCCAAAAATGCTAGATATCCAAATACCACAAAAATTTGGCACGCCATCACACACTCGAACATCTTCCCTGCAATTTTTCCCGGTTTTCAAAAAAAAATTCTAGTACTTTTTTCGATTTTATTGTTCATCGAGAGCTAATAATTAAGCTCAAGTGCAGACATGAATATTCGCATCTCTAACCTCTATAATTTAGGGTAATGTTATTTAGTGAACCGTCGCCAGACTAGGCGAAGAAGAGGAGCAGAGCCACTACGTCCAGAAAACCCCCCCGCCATTGATCGGTTGATTGGTTAGTCTGTATGCTAGAATTGTATTAACCGAAAATTTAGTACATGTGTGAATACATAGACAAACAAATTGTCACTAGTATGCCTCTACTTGACTAGCTCGTTTAATCAAAGATGGTTAAGTTTCCTAGCCATAGACATGAGTTGTCATTTGATTAACGGGATCACATCATTAGAGAATGGTGTGATTGACTTGACCCATTCCGTTAGCTTAGCACGATGATCGTTTAGTATGAAGTTACTGCTTTCTTCATGACTTATACATGTTCCTCTGACTATGAGATTATGCAACTCCCGAATACCGGAGAAACACTTTCTGTGCTACCAAACGTCACAACGTAACTGGGTGATTATAAAGGTGCTCTACAGGTGTCTCCGATGGTACTTGTTGAGTTGGCATAGATCGAGATTAGGATTTGTCACTCCGATTGTCGGAGAGGTATCTCTGGGCCCACTCGGTAATGCACATCACTATAAGCCTTGCAAGCGTTGTAACTAATGAGTTAGTTGCGGGATGATGTATTACGGAACGAGTAAAGAGACTTGCTGGTAACGAGATTGAACTAGGTATTGAGATACCGATGATCGAATCTGGGGGAAGTACAACATACCGATGACAAAGGGAACAACGTATGTTGTTATGCGGTTTGACCGAGAAAGATCTTCGTAGAATATGTAGGAACCAATATGAGCATCCAGGTTCCGCTATTGTTTATTGACCGGAGATGTGTCTCGGTCATGTCTACATAGTTCTCGAACCCGTAGGGTCCGCACGCTTAAAGTTCGGTGACGATCGGTATTATGAGTTTTTGTGTTTTGATGTACCAAAGGTAGTTCGGAGTCCCGGATATGATCACGGACATGACGAGGAGTCTCAAAATGGTCGAGACGTAAAGATCGATATATTGGACGAGTATATTTGGATACCAGAATGGTGTTGGAGAACGTTGCAGAAAACAAAAATTTTCCTACGGTTTCACCAAGATCCATCTAGGAGTTCATCTAGCAACGAGTGATCGGATTGCATCTAAATACCTTTGTAGATGGCGCGCGGAAGCGTTCAAGAGAACGGGGTTGATGGAGTCGTACTCGTCGTGATCCAAATCACCGATGGTCCTAGCGCTGAACGGACGGCACCTCCGCGTTCAACACACGTACGGAGCAGCGACGTCTCCTCCTTTTTTTGATACAGCAAGGGGGGAGGAGAGGTTGATGGAGATCCAGCAGCACGACGGCGTGGTGGTGGAAGTAGCGGGATTTCAACAGGGCTTCACCAAGCGCTGCGGGAGGAGGAAGATGTGTCACGGGAGGGAGAGGGAGGCGCCAGGGCTTAGGTGCGGCTGCCCTCCCTTCCCCCCACTATATATAGGACCAAGGGAGAGGGGGGGGGGCGCAGCCTTGGCCCTTCCCCCAAGGAAGGGTGCGGCCAGGGAGGAGTCCATCCTCCCCAAGGCACCTAGGAGGTGCCTTCCCCCTTTAGGACTCTTCCTTTCCCTTATCTCTTGGCGCATGGGCCTCTTGGGGCTGGTGCCCTTGGCCCATATAGGCCAAGGCGCACACCCCTACAGCCCATGTGCCCCCCGGGACAGGTGGACCCCCTTGGTGGACCCCCGGACCCCTTTCGGCACTCCCGGTACAATACCGATAATGCGCGAAACTTTTCTGGCGACCAAAACAAGACTTCCCATATATAAATCTTTACCTCCGGACCATTCCGGAACTCCTCGTGACGTCCGGGATCTCATCCGGGACTCCGAACAACTTTCGGGTTACCGCATACTAATATCTCTATAATCCTAGCGTCACCGAACCTTAAGTGTGTAGACCCTACGGGTTCGGGAGACATGTAGACATGACCGAGATCGCTCTCCGGTCAATAACCAACAACAGGATCTGGATACCCATGTTGGCTCCCACATGCTCCTCGATGATCTTATCAGATGAACCACGATGTCGAGGATTCAATCAACCCCGTATACAATTCCCTTTGTCAATCGGTATGTTACTTGCCCGAGATTCGATCGTCGGTATCCCAATACCTCGTTCAATCTCGTTACCGGCAAGTCACTTTACTCGTACCGTAATGCATGATCCCGTGACCAGACACTTGGTCACTTTGAGCTTATAATGATGATGCATTACCGAGTGGGCCCAGTGATACCTCTCCGTCATATGGAGTGACAAATCTCAGTCTTGATCCGTGTCAACCCAACAGACACTTTCGGAGATATCCGTAGTATACCTTTATAGTCACCCAGTTACGTTGTGACGTTTGGTACACCCAAAGCACTCCTGCGATATCCGGGAGTTACACGATCTCATGGTCTAAGGAAAAGATACTTGACATTGGAAAACTTTAGCAAACGAACTATACGATCTTGTGCTATGTTTAGGATTGGGTCTTGTCCATCACATCACTCCTAATGATGTGATCTCGTTATCAATGACATCCAATGTCCATAGTCAGGAAACCATGACTAACTGTTGATCAATGAGCTAGTCAACTAGAGGCTTACTAGGGACATGTTGGTGTCTATTATTCACACATGTATTACGATTTCCGGATAACACAATTATAGCATGAATAAAAGACAATTATCATGAACAAGGAAATATAATAATAATCCTTTTATTATTGCCTCTAGGGCATATTTCCAACAGTCTCCCACTTGCACTAGAGTCAATAATCTAGTTACATTGTGATGAATCGAACACCCATGGAATTCTGGTGTTGATCATGTTTTGCTCTAGGGAGAGGTTTAGTCAACGGATCTTCTACATTCAGGTCCGTATGTACTTTACAAATATCTATGTCTCCATCTTGAACATTTTCACGAATGGAGTTGAAGCGACGCTTGATGTGCCTTGTCTTCTTGTGAAACCTGGGCTCCTTGGCAAGAGCAATAGCTCCAGTGTTGTCACAGAAGAGCTTAATCGGCCCCGACACATTGGGTATGACTCCTAGGTCGGTGATGAACTCCTTCACCCAAATTGCTTCATGCGCTGCCTCCGAGGCTGCCATGTACTCCGCTTCACATGTAGATCCCGCCACGACGCTCTGCTTGCAACTGCACCAGCTTACTGCCCCACCATTCAAAATATACACGTATCCGGTTTGTGACTTAGAGTCATCCAGATTTGTGTCGAAGCTAGCGTCGACATAACCTTTTACGACGAGCTCTTCGTCACCTCCATAAACGAGAAACATTTCCTTAGTCCTTTTCAGGTACTTCAGGATATTGTTGACCGCTGTCCAGTGTTCCTTGCCGGGATTACTTTGGTACCTTCTTACCAAACTTACGGCAAGGTTTACATCAGGTCTGGTACACAGCATGTCATACATAATAGAACCGATGGCTGAGGCATAGGGGATGATACTCATCTCTTCTATATCTTCTGCCGTGGTCGGACATTGAGCTGAGCTCAATTTCACACCTTGCAACACAGGCAAGAACCCCTTCTTAGACTGATCCATATTGAACTTCTTCAATATCTTATCAAGGTATGTGCTTTGTGAAAGACCTATGAGGCGTCTTGATCTATCTCTATAGATCTTGATGCCTAATATATATGCAGCTTCTCCAAGGTCCTTCATTGGAAAACTCTTATTCAAGTAGGCCTTAATGCTGTCCAAGAGTTCTATATCATTTCACATCAAAAGTATGTCATCTACATATAATATGAGAAATGCTACAGAGCTCCCACTCACTTTCTTGTAAACACAGGCTTCTCCATAAGTCTGCGTAAACCCAAATGCTTTGATCATCTCATCAAAGCGAATGTTCCAACTCCGAGATGCTTGCACCAGCCCATAAATCGAGCGTTGGAGCTTGCACACCTTGTCAGCATTCTTAGGATCGACAAAACCTTCCGGCTGCATCATATACAATTCTTCCTTAAGGAAACCATTAAGGAATGCCGTTTTGACGTCCATTTGCCATATCTCATAATCATAGAATGCGGCAATTGCTAACATGATTCGGACGGACTTTAGCTTCGCTACCGGTGAGAAAGTCTCATCGTAGTCAACCCCTTGAACTTGTCGATAACCCTTAGCGACAAGCCGAGCTTTAAAGATGGTCACATTACCATCCGCGTCTGTCTTCTTCTTAAAGATCCATTTATTTTCTATGGCTCGCCGCTCAACAGGCAAGTCAGTCAAAGTCCATACTTCATTTTCATACATGGATCCTATCTCGTATTTCATGGCTTCTAGCCATTTGTCGGAATCCGGGCCCGCCATCGCTTCTTCATAGTTCGAAGGTTCACCGTTGTCTAACAACATGATTTCCAAGACAGGGTTGCCTTACCACTCTGGTGCGGAACGTGTCCTTGTGGACCTACGAAGTTCAGTAGCAACTTGATCTGAAGTTTCATGATCATCATCATTAACTTCCTCTCTAGTCGGTGCAGGCACCTCAGGAACATTTTCTTGAGTTGCGCCATTTTCTGGTTCAAGAGGTAATACTTCATCAAGTTCTACTTTCTTCCCACTTACTTCTTTCGAGAGAAACTCTTTCTCTAGAAAGGATCCATTCTTGGCAACAAAGATCTTGCCTTCGGATCAGAGGTAGAAGGTATACCCAATAGTTTCTTTAGGGTATCCTATGGAGACGCATTTTTCCGACTTGGGTTCGAGCTTTTCAGGTTGAAGTTTCTTGACATAAGCATCGCATCCCCAAACTTTTAGAAACGACAGCTTAGGATTCTTCCCAAAACATAATTCATACGGTGTCGTCTCAACGGATTTCGACGGAGCCCTATTTAAAGTGAATGTGGCAGTCTCTAAAGCATAGCCCCAAAAAGATAGCGGTAAATCGGTAAGAGACATCATAGATCGCACCATATCTAATAGAGTGCGATTACGACGTTCGGACACACCATTACGCTGAGGTGTTCCAGGCAGCGTGAGTTGTGAAACTATTCCACATTTTCTTAAGTGTGTGCCAAACTCGTGACTCAAGTATTCTCCTCCACGATCTGATCGCAGGAACTTGATTTTCCTGTCACGTTGATTCTCAACCTCACTCTAAAATTCCTTGAACTTTTCAAAGGTCTCAGACTTGTGTTTCATTAAGTAGACATACCCATATCTACTCAAGTCATCAGTGAGGGTGAGAACATAACGATAGCCACCCCGAGCCTCAACACTCATTGGACCGCACACATCAGTATGTATGATTTCCAATAAGTTGGTTGCTCGCTCCATTGTTCCTGAGAACGGGGTCTTGGTCATTCTACCCATGAGGCATGGTTCGCACGTGTCAAATGATTCGTAATCAAGAGACTCTAAAAGTCCATCTGCATGGAGCTTCTTCATGCGTTTGACACCTATGTGACCAAGGCGGTAGTGCCACAAGTATGTGGGACTATCATTATCAATCTTACATCTTTTGGTATTCACACTATGAATATGTGTAGCATTACGCTCAAGATTCATTAAGAATAAACCATTCACCATCGGAGCATGACCATAAAACATATCTCTCATATAAATAGAACAAACATTATTCTCGGATTTAAATGAGTAGCCATCTCGTATTAAACGAGATCCTGATACAATGTTCATGCTCAAACTTGGCACTAAATAACAATTATTGAGGTTCAAAACTAATCTCGTAGGTAAATGTAGAGGTAGTGTGCCGACGGCGATCACATCGACCTTGGAACCATTCCCGACGCGCATCGTCACCTCGTCCTTTGCCAGTCTCCGCTTATTCCGCAGCTCCTGCTTTGAGTTACAAATGTGAGCAACTGCACCGGTATCAAATACCCAGGAGCTACTACGAGTACTGGTAAGGTACACATCAATTACATGTATATCATATATACCTTTTGTTTTGCCGGCCTTCTTGTCCACTAAGTATTTGGGGCAATTCCGTTTCCAGTGACCACTTTCCTTGCAATAAAAGCACTCAGTCTCGGGCTTGGGTCCATTCTTTGGCTTCTTCCCGGCAGCTTGCTTGCCGGGCGCGGCAACTCCCTTGCCGTCCTTCTTGAAGGTTTTCTTACCCTTGCCTTTCTTGAACTTAGTGGTTTTATTCACCATCAACACTTGATGTTCCTTTTTGACTTCTACCTTTGCTGATTTCAGCATTGCAAATACTTCAGGAATGGTCTTTTCCATCCCCTGCATATTGAAGTTCATCACAAAGCTCTTGTAGCTCGGTGGAAGCGACTGAAGGATTTTGTCAATGACCGCGTCATCCGGGAGATTAACTCCCAGCTGAGTCAAGCGGTTATGCAACCCAGACATAGTGAGTATGTGCTCACTGACAGAACTATTTTCCTCCATCTTACAGCTGAAGAACTTGTCAGAGACTTGATATCTCTCGACCCGGGCATGAGCTTGGAAAACCATTTTCAGCTCTTCGAACATCTCATATGCTCTGTGTCTCTCAAAATGCTTTTGGAGCCCCGGCTCTAAGCTGTAAAGCATGCCGCACTGAACGAGGGAGTAGTCATCGGTACGTGCCTGCCAAGCGTTCATAACGTCTTGTTCTGCAGGGAGAACAGGTGCGTCACCCAGCGGTGCTTGTAGGACATAATCTTTCTTGGCAGCTATGAGGATGATCCTCAGGTTCCGGACCCAGTCCATGTAGTTGCTGCCATCGTCTTTCAGCTTGGTTTTCTCTAGGAACGCGTTGAAGTTGAGGACTACGTTGGCCATTTGATCTACAAGACATATTTGTAAAAAAAATTTAGACTAAGTTCATGATAATTAAGTTCATCTAATCAAATTATTCAATGAACTCCCACTTAGATAGACATCCCTCCAGTAATCTAAGTATAACATGATCCGAGTTAACTAGGTCGTGTCCGATCATCACGTGAGACGGACTAGTCAACATCGGTGAACATCTTCATGTTGATCGTATCTTCTATACGACTCATGCTCGACCTTTCGGTCTTCTGTGTTCCGAGGCCATGTCTGTACATGCTAGGCTCGTCAAGTCAATCCTAAGTGTTTGCATGTGTAAATCTGTCTTACACCCGTTGTATGTGAACGTTGGAATCTATCACACCCGATCATCACGTGGTGCTTCGAAACAACGAACTGTCACAACGGTGCACAGTTAGGGGGAACACTTTCTTGAAATTATTATGAGGGATCATCTTATTTACTACCGTAGTTCTAAGCAAACAAGATGTACAAAACATGATAAACATCACATGCAATCAAATAATAATAGTGACATGATATGGCCAATATCACACAGCTCCTTTGATCTCCATCTTGGGGCTCCATGATCATCTTGTCACCGGCATGACACCATGATCTCCATCATCATGATCTCCATCATCGTGTCTCCATGAAGTTGCTCGCCAACTATTACTTCTACTACTACGGCTAACGCGTTTAGCAATAAAGTAAAGTAATTTACATGGCGTTTCTCAATGACACGCAGGTCATACAAAAAATAAAGACAACTCCTATGGCTCCTGCCGGTTGTCATACTCATCGACATGCAAGTCGTGATTCCTATTACAGTAGCATGAACATCTCATACATCACATATATATCATTCATCATTCATCACAACTTTGGCCATATCACATCACAGAACACTTGCTGCAAAAACAAGTTAGACGTCCTCTAATTGTTGTTGCAAGTTTTACGTGGCTGCAATAGGGTTCTAGCAAGAACGTTTTCTTACCTACGTAATAGCCACAACGTGATTTTTCAACTTCTATTTACCCTTCATAAGGACCCTTTTCATCGAATCCGCTCCAACTAAAGTGGGAGAGATAGACACCCGCCAGCCACCTTATGCAACTAGTGCATGTCAGTCGGTGGAACCGGTCTCACGTAAGCGTATGTGTAAGGTTGGTCCGGGCCGCTTCATCCCACAATACCGTTGAAGCAAGATAAGACTAGTAGCGGCAAGAAAGTTGACAACATCAACGCCCACAACAAATTGTGTTCTACTCGTGCATAGAGAACTACGCATAGACCTAGCTCATGATGCCAATGTTGGGGAACGTTGCAGAAAACAAAAAGTTTCCTACGGTTTCACCAAGATCCATCTAGGAGTTCATCTAGCAACGAGTGATCGGATTGCATCTACATACCTTTGTAGATGGCGCGCGGAAGCGTTCAAGAGAATGGGGTTGATGGAGTCGTACTCATCGTGATCCAAATCACCGATGGTCCTAGCACCGAACGGACGGCACCTCCGCGTTCAACACACGTACGGAGCAGCGACATCATTCTCCTAATGATGTGATCTCGTTATCAATGACATCCAATGTCCATAGTCTGGAAACCATGACTATCTGTTGATCAACGAGCTAGTCAACTAGAGGCTTACTAGGGACATATTGGTGTCTATTATTCACACATGTATTACGATTTCCGGATAACACAATTATAGCATGAATAAAAGACAATTATCATGAACAAGGAAATATAATAATAATCCTTTTATAATTGCCTCTAGGGCATATTTCCAACAAATGGTTCCGGGTGAGATCGGGAATATACAAGAGCACCGGGAGGTTATCGGAACCCCCCGGGAGGTATATGTGCCTTATTGGGCTTTAGTGGAAAGGAGGGGAAAGGAGCAAGGGAGGTGCCCCCCCAAGCCCAATCTGCATTGGGAAGGGGGCTAGCCCCCCTTTCCTTCCTCCCTCCTTCCTCTTCCTTCCCTCTCCTACTCCAAGTTGGAAAAGGGGGAATCCTACTCCCGGTGGGAGTAGGACTCCCCTTGGCGCGCCTCTCCCTGGCTGGTCGCCTCCTCTCCCTTGCTCCTTTATATACGGGGCAGGGGGCACCCCATAGACATAACAATTGATCATTGATCTCTTAGCCGTGTGCGGTGCCCCCCTCCACCATAATCCACCCCGATCATATCGTAGTGGTGCTTAGGCGAAGCCCTGCGTCGGTAGCATCATCATCACCATCACCACACCGTCGTGCTGACGAAACTCTCCTGTGAAGCTTTGCTGGATCGGAGCTCGCGGGACGTCATCGAGTTGAATGTGTGCAGAACTCGGAGGTGTCATGTGTTCGGTACTTGGATCGGTCGGATCGTGAAGACGTACGACTACATCAACCGCATTGTGCTAACGCTTCCGCATTCGGTCTACGAGGATACATAGACACACTCTCCCCTCTCGTTTCTATGCACCACCATGATCCTGTGTGTGCGTAGGATTTTTTTTTGAAATTACTACGTTCCCCAACAGTGGCATCCGAGCCTGATTTTATGCGTAGATGTTATATGCACGAGTAGAACACAAGTGAGTTGTGGGCGATACAAGTCATACTGCTTACCAGCATGTCATACTTTGGTTCGGCGGTATTGTTGGATGAAGCGGCCCGGACCGACATTACGCGTACGCTTACGCGAGACTGGTTCTACCGACGTGCTTTGCACATAGGTGGCTGACGGGTGTCAGTTTCTCCAACTTTAGTTGAACTGAGTGTGGCTACGCCCGGTCCTTGATACGGTTAAAACAACACTAACTTGACGAACTATTGTCGTGGTTTTGATGCATAGGTAAGAACGGTTCTTGCTCAGCCCATAGCAGCCACGTAAAATTTGCAACAACAAAGTAGAGGACATCTAACTTGTTTTTGCAGGGCATGTTGTGATGTGATATGGTCAAGACATGATGCTATATTTTGTTGTATGAGATGATCATGTTTTGTAACCGAGTTATCGGCAACTGGCAGGAGCCATATGGTTGTCACTTTATTGTATGCAATGCAATCACCCTGTAATTGCTTTACTTTATCACTAAGCGGTAGCGATAGTCGTAGAATCAATAGTTGGGGAGACGACAACGATGCTACGATGGAGATCAAGGTGTCGCGCCGGTGACGATGATGATCATGACGGTGCTTCGGAGATGGAGATCACCAGCACAAGATGATGATGGCCATATCATATCACTTATATTTATTGCATGTGATGTTTATCCTTTATGCATCTGATTCTCCTTTATTTGTCGGTAGCATTATAAGATGATCTCTCACTAAATTTCAAGGTACAAGTGTTCTCCCTGAGTATGCACCATTGCCAAAGTTCGTCGTGCCGAGACACCACGTGATGATCGGGTGTTATAAGCTCAACATTCATCTACAACGGGTGTAAGACAGTTTTTCACACGCAGAATACTCGGGTTAAACTTGACGAGCCTAACATAGGTAGATATGGCCTCGGAACACTGAGACCGAAAGGTCGAGCGTGAATCATATAGTAGATATGATCAACATAGTGATGTTCATCATTGAAAACTACTCCATCTCACGTGATGATCGTACATGGTTTAGTTGATTTGGATCACGTGATCATTTAGATGACTAGAGGGATGTCTATCTAAGTGGGAGTTCTTAAGTAATATGATTAATTGAACTTTAATTTATCATGAACTTAGTCCTGATAGTATTTGCATAACTATGTTGTAGATCAATAGCTCGCGATGTAGCTCCCCGTTTATTTTGATATGTTCCTAGAGAAAAACTAAGTTGAAAGATGTTAGTAGCAATGATGCGGATTGGATCCGTGATATAAGGATTATCCTCATTGTTGCACAGAAGAATTATGTCCTTGATGCACCGCTAGGTGACAAACCGATTGCAGGAGCAGATGCAGACGTTCTGAACATTTGGCGAGCTCGATATGATGACTACTTTATAGTTTAGTGCACCATGCTTTACGGCTTAGAATCGGGGCTTCAAAGACGTTTTGAATGCCACGGAGCATATCAGATGTTCCAAGAGTTGAAATTAGTATTTCAGACTCATGCCCATGTCGAAAGGTATGAGACCTTTGCCAAGCACTTTGCCTACAAGATGGTGGAGAAGAGCTCACCTAGTGAGCATGTGCTCAGAATGTCTGAGTACTACAATCACTTGAATCAAGTGGGAGTTAATCTTCCAGATAAGATAGTGATTGACAGAATTCTCTAGTCACTATCACCAAGTTACTAGAACTTCGTGATGAACTATAATATGCAAGGGATAACAGAAACGATTCCCAAGCTCTTCGTGATGCTGAAATCAACGAAGGTAGAAATCAAGAAAAGCATCAAGTGTTGATGGTTGACAAGACCACTAGTTTCAAGAAAAGGGCAAAGGGAAGAAGGGGAACTTCAAGAAGAACGGCAAGCAAGTTGCTGCTCAAGTGAAGAAGCCCAAGTCTAGACCTAAACCTGAGACTAAGTGCTTCTACTGCAAAGGGACTAGTCACTGGAAGCAGAACTGCCCCAAGTATTTGGCGGATAAGAAGGATGGCAAAGTGAACAAAGGTATATTTAATATGCATGTTATTGATGTGTACTTTACTAGTGTTTATAGCAACCCCTCAATATTTGATACTAATTCAGTTGCTGAGATTAGTAACTCGAAACTGGAGTTGCAGAATGAACAAAGAATAGTTAAGGGTGAAGTGACGATGTGTGTTGGAAGTGGTTCCAAGATTGATATGATCATCATCACACACTCCCTATACTTTTGGGATTAGTGTTGAACCTAAATAAATGTTATTTGGTGTTTGCGTTGAGCATGAATATGATTTGATCATGTTTATTGCAATACGGCTATTCATTTAAGTCAAAGAATAATTGTTATTCTATTTACATGAATAAAACCTTCTATGGTCATACACTCAATATAAATGGTGTATTGAATCTTGATCGTAGTGATACACATATTCATAATATTGAAGCCAAAAGATGTAAAGTTAATAATGATAGTGCAACTTATTTGTGGCACTGCCATTTAGGTCATATTGGTGTAAAGCACATGAAGAAAATCCATGCCGATGGGCTTTTGGAATCACTTGATTATGAATCAGTTGATGCTTGCGAACCATGCCTCATAGGCAAGATGACTAAGACTCCGTTCTCTGGAACAATGGAGCGAGCAACTGACTTATTGGAAATAATACATACTGATGTATGCGGTCTGATGAGTGTTGAGACTCGCGGCGGGTATCGTTATTTTCTGACCTTCACAGATCATTTGAGCAGATATGGGTATATCTACTTGATGAAACATAAGTGGGAAACATTTAAAAAGTTCAAAGAATTTTAGAGTGAAGTGGAAAATCATCATAACAAGAAAATAAAGTTTCTACGATCTGACCGTGGAGGAGAATATTTGAGTTACGAGTTTGATCTTCATTTTAAATAATGCGGAATAGTTTCGCAACTCACGCCACCTGGAACACCACAGCGTAATGGTGTGTCCGAACGTCGTAATCTCACTTTACTAGATATGGTGCGATCTATGACGTCTCTTACCGATTTACCACTATCGTTTTGGGGTTATACATTAGAGACAGCTGCATTCACGTTAAGTAGGGCACTATCTAAATCCGTTGAGATGACACCGTAGGAACTATGGTGAAACCAAAAGCTATCATTTCTTAAAGTTTGGGGTTACGATGCTTATGTGAAAAAGTTTCAAACTGATAAGCTTGAACCCAAATCGGAGTAGTGCGTCTTCATATGATACCCAAAAGAAACTATTGGGTACACCTTCTATCACAGATCTGAAGGCAAGAATTTTGTTGCTAAAAGTGGATCCTTTCTAGAGAAGAAGTTTCTCTCGAAAGAAGTGAGTGGGAGGAATGTAGAACTTGATAAGGTAATTGTACCTTCTCCCGAATTGTAAAGTAGTTCATCACAGAAATCAGTTCTAGTGATCTCTACACCAATTAGTGAGGAAGCTAATGATAATGATCATGAAACTTCAGATCAAGTTACTACCGAACCTCGTAGGACAACCAGAGTATGGTCTGCACCAGAGTGGTACGGTAATCCTTTCTAGAAGTCATGTTACTTGACCATGACGTACCTATGAACTATGAGGAAGCAATGATGATCCTAGATTCCGCAAAATGGCTTGAGGCCATGAAATCTGAGATGGGATCCATGTATGAGAACAAAGTGTGGACTTTGATTGACTTGCCCGATGATCGGTGAGTCATTAAGAATAAATGGATCTTCAAGAGGAAGACGGACGCTGATAGTAGTGTTACTGTCAACAAAGCTCGACTTGTTGCAAAAGTTTTTCGACAAGTCCAAGGGGTTGACTACGATGAGACTTTCTGACTCGTAGCGATGCTTAAGTCTGTCCGAATCATGTTAGCAGTTGTCACATTTTATGAAATCTAGCAAATGGATGTCAAAACTGCATTCCTTAATGGATTTCTTAAAGAAGAGTTGTATATGATACAACCAGAAGGTTTTGTCGATCCTAAAGGTGCTAACAAAGTGAGTAAGCTCCAGCGATCCATCTATGGACTGGTGCAAGCATCTCGGAGTTGGAATATATGCTTTTCATAAAGTGATCAAAACATATGGTGTTATACAGACTTGCCGTGAAGTCTGTATTTACAAGAAAGTGAGTGGGAGCACTACAACATTTCTGATTAGTATATGTGAATGACATATTGTTGATTAGAAATAATGTAGAATTTTCTGGAAAGCATAAAGGAGTGTTTGAAAAGAATTTTTCAATGAAAGACCTCGGTGAAACTGCTTACATATTGGTCATCAAGATCTATAGAGATAGAACAAGACGCTTAATTGGACTTTTACAAAGCACATACCTTGACAAAGTTTTGAAGAAGTTCAAAATGGATCAGGCAAAGAAAGGGTTCTTGCCTATGTTACAAGGTGTGAAGTTGAGTAAGACTCAATGCCCGACCACTGCAGAAGATAGAGAGAAAATG
This sequence comes from Triticum dicoccoides, assembly GCF_002162155.2. Lineage (NCBI taxonomy): Eukaryota > Viridiplantae > Streptophyta > Magnoliopsida > Poales > Poaceae > Triticum > Triticum dicoccoides. Next base: position 727,715,537 of record NC_041384.1, on the reverse strand, counting down.
AAAAATGTTCCCTATGCTTCAACCATAGGCTCTATCATGTATGCAATGCTGTGTACCAGACCTGATGTGTGCCTTACTATTAGTTTACCAGGGAGGTACCAAAGTAATCCAGGAGTGGATCACTGGACGGCGGTCAAGAACATCCTGAAATACCTGAAAAGGACTAAGGATATGTTTCTCGTTCATGGAGGTGACAAAGAGCTCATCCTAAATGGTTACGTTGATGCAAGCTTTGACACTGATCCAGACGATTCTAAATCGCAAACCGGATACGTGTTCATATTGAATGGTGGAGCTATCAGTTGGAGCTGTTCTAAATAGAGCGTCGTGGTGGGATCTACATGTGAAGCGGAGTACATTGCTGCTTCGGAAGCAGCGAATGAAGGAGTCTGGATGAAGGAGTTCATATCCGATCTAGGTGTCGTACCTAGTGCATTGGGTCTAATGAAAATCTTTTGTGACAATACTGGTGCAATTGCCTTAGCAAAGGAATCCAGATTTCACAAGAGAACCAAGCACATCAAGAGATGCTTCAACTCCATCCGGGATCAAGTCCAGGTGGGAGACATAGAGATTTGCAAAATACATACGGATCTGAATGTTGCAGACCCGTAGGCTAAACTTCTCTTATAAGCAAAACATGATCACTCTTTGGGTGTTAATCACATAGCGATGTGAACTAGATTATTGACTCTAGTAAACCCTTTGGGTATTAGTCACATGGAGATGTGAACTAATCACATAAAGATGTGAACTAGATTATTGACTCTAGTGCAAGTGGGAGACTGAAGGAAATATGCCCTAGAGGCAATAATAAAGTTATTATTTATTTTCTTATATCATGATAAATGTTTATTATTCATGCTAGAATTGTATTAGCCGGAAACTTAGTACATGTGTGAATACACCGACAAACAAAGTGTCACTAGTATGCCTCTACTTGACTAGCTCGTTGAATCAAAGATGGTTAAGTTTCCTAGCCATAGACATGAGTTGTCATTTGATTAACGGGATCACATAATTAGAGAATGATGTGATTGACTTGACCCATTCCGTTAGCTTAGCACGATGATCGTTTAGTTTGTTGCTACTACTTTCTTCACGACTTATACATGTTCCTCTGACTATGAGATTATGCAACTCCCGAATATCGGAGGAACACTTTGTGTGCTACCAAACGTCACAACGGAACTGGGTGATTATAAAGGTGCACTACAGGTGTCTCCGATGGTACTTGTTGAGTTGGCATAGATTGAGATTAGGATTTGTCACTCTGATTGTCGGAGAGGTATCTCTGGGCCCACTTGGTAATGCACATCACTATAAGCCTTGCAAGCATTGTAACCAATGAGTTAGTTGCGGGATGAGTATTACGAAACGAGTAAAGAGACTTGCTGGTAACGAGATTGAACTAGGTATTGAGATACCAACGATTGAATCTCGGGCAAGTAACATACCGATGACAAAGGGAACAACGTATGTTGTTATGCGGTTTGACCGATAAAGATCTTCATAGAATATGTAGGAACCAATATGAGCATCCAGGTTCTGCTATAGGTTATTGACTGAAGACGTGTCTTGGTCATGTCTACATAGTTCTCGAACCCGTAGGGTCCGCACGCTTAAAGTTCGGTGATGATCGTTATTATGAGTTTTTGTGTTTTGATGTACCGAAGGTAGTTCGGAGTCCTGGATATGATGACGGACATGACGAGGAGTCTTTAAATGGTCGAGACGTAAAGATTGATATATTGAACGACTATATTTGAATATCGGAATGGTTTCGGGTGAGATCGGGAATATACCGGAGCATCGGGAGGTTATCGGAACCCCCCGGGAGGTATATGAGCCTTATTGGGCTTTAGTGGAAAGGATGGGAAAGGAACAAGGGAGGTGGCGCCCCCAAGCCCAATCCGAATTAGGAAGGGGGGCCGGCCCCCCTTTCCTTCCTCGCTTCTTCCTCTTCTTTCCCTCTCCTAGTCCAAGTTGGAAAAGGGGGAATCCTACTCCCGGTGGGAGTAGGACCCCCCTTGGCGCGCCTCTCTCTGGCCGGCCGCCTCCTCCCCCTTGCTCCTTTATATACGGGGGCAGAGGGCACCCCATAGACATAATAACTGATCATTGATCTCTTAGCCGTGTGCGGTGCCCCCCTCCACCATAATCCACCTCGATCATATCGTAGATCGTAGTGGTGCTTAGGCGAAGCCCTGCGTCAGTAGCATCATCATCACCGTCACCACGCCGTCGTGCTGACGAAACTCTCCTGTGAAGCTTTGCTGGATCGGAGCTCGCGGGACGTCATCGAGTTGAACGTGTGCAGAACTCGGAGGTGCCGTGTGTTAGGTACTTGGATCGGTCGGATCGTTAAGACGTACGACTACATCAACCGGGTTGTGCTAATGCTTCCGCATTCGGTCTACGAGGGTACGTAGACACACTCTCCCCTCTCGTTGCTATGCATCACCATGATCCTGTGTGTGCGTAGGAATTTTTTTGAAATTACTACGTTCCCCAACACCCAGTGCTAGTGGAGAGCAGAGGATTTTTGGGGAGCTCGCGAGGGAGATTGACCACGCCTGCCTCGGTCAGTTGCCTTGTGGGGGTGGTGGTCGATGTTATCTTAAGGCATTTCCAAGGCGGACCTTCAAAACTATTGTAAGAGCATTTATAGCCGGACTTAATAAATCTGACCTCTCAAACGCCCGTGGTCATAGATAATGACCGGCCACGCCTTAAAAAAATATATTCCATATCCGGATACTTCAAATTACCCCAAATCTATATTATTACATGCAACGCAACGATTTTTGACGGAACTTCCAGGGGCAAAATTAAGCCTGGGGCAATTGGGGCTGTCAGCCCTAGGAGTGGCCCAACTAATACCAACAGCTCAGCAGTTCTTTTTCCCGAATCCTATTTGGCGCCCTCAGCGCCGAATACAATGTTAATGGTACAGGGCGCATACCCCCCTGTGCGACGAGGTCCGGCCAACATTCCTTTTTCTTTTTCTAAACTGATGCAAAAAAGACGTACCTGGGAGGATTCAAACCCAGCATGCAACGTGATAACCAGCCCGCCACTAAACGTTTTGTGATCAAGTACATTTTCTTACATCTTTTGTTCTTTCTTTTCTTTTTCTGTCTTTCTTTTTCTTTTTCTTTTTCTTTTTTTCTTTTTCTTTGTACCCTATTCTAATTCGTAAAGTTCACCGGATTTCATGAACTTTTTTCCAAAATTTTGGTGAACTAATTTTCAAGTTCGATGAACTTTTGTCAAAATTCGATGGAATTTTTTCAAATGCAGTGAACTTTTCTTCAAGTTCGATGAACTTTTTTTCTATAATTTGGTGAACTTTTTTTCAAATGCGGTGAATTTTTTTCAAATTCGATGAACTCATTTTTAGGTCGATGAACCTTTTTTTAATTCGATGAACTTTTTTTGAATTCGATGAACTTTTTTTAAGCCGATAAACTTTTTTTGAAATTTGATGAACTTTTTCCAAATTCGCGAATTTATTATGTAAATCAATGATTTGTTTTTTTCTGAACGAACATCACAAATACAGCCGAAAAAAAACAAATGCGAGATCGTTTGATCGAACGAATGAAGGCGAGCGGGAGGGAAGCGAGGGCGTGATGGGTTAATGGGCTGGCCCACGAAGGGGGCGCGCGTGGGATCATTCTTTTAAGAATTTTGACTGATAGGAAGTCCAGCCCCAGACGTGTAGAGGCCCAGCACAAAGCTCTAGCCCATAGATCTCTCTAGACTCCACCCTCCCGTACGAGAGATTTCCACCTAACGTACGAGCCAACCCAGTTCAATGCTACCGAAAAGGATCTTTTTAGAATGACTCATCATCGGCAATCCCTATTTGGCGCTGCAAGTGCCGGTTATAAGCGTTTCTGCAAACCGGCGCATGCAGCGCACGTCCCTTTGCTGCGACTGAGCCGGCCCATGTATCTACCTTTTCTTTCTATTAGCTCAAAAAGTGTGAGCCAGCGAGAATTCGAACTCGCGGTTTGCTCTTGAACCCCATCGACCACAACCACCAAGCCAAAGAACGACTCGTGTTTTATACTCCTTTCGTCCGAAAATACTTGTCATCAAAATGAATAAAAAAAGATTTATCTAGATGTATTTTAATTCTAGATACACCCTTTTTTGTCCATTTTGATGACAAGTATTTTCGAACAGAGGGAGTAACTTCTTTCCTTCTTTTTATTTCCTCAAGTCGCGGGAACTGCTCCGGTTTTGGGAAGCTTCCTAAACCTTTTTTCGGTTCGTTGGTCATTTTCAGGTGCGGTTTTATTCGGGTTTTCTTTTTCTTTTCTTTCTTTTCCCTTTTTGTTTTGTTCTTTTTTTCATTTTTAAAATTCATCTTAAAAAAACCATGTTCTTTTTCAAAATCAATGATTTTTCTTTTTCACGTTTTTTGTAAGAACCGATGAACGTTTTTCAAATCAATGAACTTTTTTCCAAATACGGTGAACTTTTTTCCAATTCAATGAACTCTTTTTGAAAATTGATGAACTTTTTTTCCAAATCCGATGAACATTTTTCAAATTCAACAAACTCTTTTTCAAAATCGATGAACTTTTTTCGAATTCGATGAACTTTTTCCAAATCCGATGAACATTTTTCAAATTTGATGAACTTTTTCCAAATCCGATGAATGTTTTTCAAATCTGATGTGCTTTTTTTAAATTCGATGAACTTTTTTTTTCAAATTCAATGAACTTTTTTCAAACTCGATGAACTTTTTATCAAATTCAATGAACTTTTTTCAAATCTGATGCACTTTTTTCAAATCCAATGTATTTTTGAACTTTTTTGGAAACTTCATGCGCATTTTCGAATTCATGAACTTTTAAACAGTAATTCTGAACCTTTTTTTTCAATTCATATGAACCTTTTTTTCAAATTCGTGGCTGTTTTCAATACTTTTAGAATTATTTTAATTTATATTTCTTTTCAAAATAATTTATGCTGGGTATATATAATATGTGTTAATTGAAGGAAAGGTCAAATAGTACTGGTTTCTAATTGTGGACAACGATATGATCTCAGCCTAGTGGTTACGAGCTACTGCTCTCGATGCCTGTGTGCCGAGTTTGAATTCTTCTATTCCCAAAGAAACAGTTTCAGTATTAAAATCCTCTTTATTTTTTTCGCAGCATGGTTGCTGCGATTGTTGAGCCGGCCCAGCAGCGCGGCGCGTGAGCGCCTGTTGCAATAACGAGCGCTGAAGGCGATGTACAGGAGGTCCCCTCATCATCTCGCCCAGAAACCCTCGCAACGTCGACACCGCTTTCCTTCTGCGCGGAATGTATGTGTGCGGCTGCGCCCAACTGCCTCGGTGTTCAGATCGTCTCATCGGAGAGCAGTGCCCCTAATATGCCCTGACGGGAGAGTATCTGGTGCTATCAAGGCTTAAATGCTACCGTGTTACGGGCATATGGGCCGTCGGATTCTTAGATCGGACGGTACCTGGGAGCTGTTGGATCTGCTGGACCAATGCACAATTTTTGGAATCTTTGAAGCCTTTTTTATAAATGTTGCAGAGTTATTGAGAGTTGTCCGATATGAGAATTCGACGTTGAGGAGCCCGTATTACGGTAGCACCTAAGGCTTGGTAGCATTGGATATTTCCCCCCTCGCGCTACCAAAGCGACCTCAGTTAATTTACTAGCTCCGTCCTGATTTATTGGTTCCATTGTATTTTATACCAAATTTTGACCATAAATTTAGCTAACAAAATGTTCATGCATGCCACAAAAAATTATATCATTGAAAGCTATGTTAAAATACGAATCCAACGATATAATTCTTGTTGACATGCATTAACATTTTGTTAATTAAATCCTTGGTCAAAGTTTGACACAAATTACAAAGGAGAGCAATAAACTAGGTGGTAGTATTAAGTAGTATCATCTAGCCTTTCCGCCCTAGTTACTCTGAATCAACCGAAATACACCGGCAAAAATAGGAAAATAATTCAACCGAAATAAGCTATTTGGTGATTCTATACTTCGGTCAATTTTAATTTCATTGTCAACATGAATTAGACTTAGACTATGTCCAAAGTCTTGATTTTAAACACTGAATCTTATCTTACAGCTCCAAGTCCTACTACACCGATGAAAAAAATGATGGGCTCAAACGAAGAAAGTCTTCCTTAATTTGCTACCAGCTTTTGGCATGATGCTCCGGTTAAACTGTTACATGCATCTTTTTCTGAAATTTTCTCTGGTGGTAATGATGAGTTCGTATTTCCTTCCAACTCTGAATTGTGTACTTCTAACATGCATTGGTATGTGTCGTGGAATAGGATTAGTTTTTTTTTTACACCCACATGGTTTTACCCTAGGCTTTGAGAAATCCTGGCTCCGCCTATGAGAGCTTCGTTGGACGAGGCCCATGGTGCATCCCGATGCTCGGCGCACCAACGAAGGGGTTGCGCGTCCGCCAGCGCGTTCGGATGCCAGATGGGTCCCACGGCCTCTGGCGAGGCAGCTACGGCTGGCCTAACGCCGAATCCATGCGCCATTTGGATGGACACAATGGATTCCTAACGGATGGAGTCCGAGTGTAGCCGTGCACGGGCCTCTCCCCGGGCGCGGCGGAGCGCAAGCCAGACGGCCATCCCTCATTGGGGCCGCGTGGGATGAGCTCCGGGTCGACGAATCTGGAGGTGAAGGATTAGGATCCGCTTCCCGCCATGCCGGAGATGGCCGGAAAGAGCCGGAGACAAGCTTGCGTGGCAGAGGGAAGGGGAGGGGAGGGGGAGTGAAGTGGCTAGGGTTTGGTCCGGTGAGTGGATGGAGAGGAATTTATATGGGGTCGGGTAGGCCGGGTCCGACGTGGCGGGTGTGCCCGGGCGTCCCCATATCCGCCCCATATTTGGGTTGGGTATGAGGGGTGCCGATCAGCCCGGGCGTCTGAGAGCCGTTTGAGGGGATCATCTAGGTCAAAAAACATGACCGGACAGCGATCGGGTGGCCCGCCCGGGTATATGAGACGGGTTTGAGGCGCCCGGCTGTAGATGCTCTAAGTGTTCGGACAGAGCTTTTCGGTCGTAATTTGTCATCCAATGTCATCCCACATCGGTCTGCGGACCAGTCCGGACATCATTTTTTTCCGCCAACAAGGAGGGCATTACGGGACTCCGAAAACCAGCCACGTAGGACTCTGACACCTTCGGCCACCCAAAACCTCGTCCGGACCCGCGTCTCCATCCTTCCCTCTTTTTTTGCATCTACTTTTTATCTCTCCCACGATGTCGTTCTTCTATCCTGGGTGCCGGTCAGCCCAGGCGTCTGAGAGCCGTTTGAGGGGATCGTCTGGCTCAAAAAACGTGACCGGACAGCGATCGGGCGGCCCGCCCGGGCGTATGAGACGGGTTTGAGGAGCCTGGCTGTAGATGCTCTAAGTGTTCGGACAGAGCTTTTCGGACGCAGTTTGTCATCCAATGTCGTCCCACATCGGTCTACGGACCAGTCCGGACATCATTTTTTCCGCCAACAAGGAGGGCATTACGGGACTCCGAAAACCAGCCACGTAGGACTCTGACACACCCGGGCCATCCAAAACCTCATCCGGACCCGCGTCTCCATCCTCCCCTCTTTCTTTGCATCTGCTTATCTCGCCCACGATGTCGTTCTTCTACCCTGGCCGCCTGCCAATCCCTTTCTGAAACTCCCCAACCCCCACCGTTACACACGACCTCCGCCTCTTGTCTTCAGCCGTCGGTCCAGACCCTCGTCCGTCCGACGCAGGTACCATTCGCCCTTACAGGGGTCACAACGCCCGACAAGTGTTCGGTGAAATGTTCGTGCTAATTTTTGTCGATCCTTCTTTTAAGCAATTGATTCGGACAGGAAGTACATATACAAGCACTACTCTGATTCGTTCGAGGAGGCAAGTGCTCGGTATCAAGCCACCCAGCTTCCTTTTTGAACCCACCCAACCAGATCTTGAGCTTGATGACACCGAGGCAACCTTCCTGGGCTGGAGTCTAGAGTCTGAAGCCCATCTCCAAGACGGTGAAGGCTAAGCCTGGTGGTGTGTCAACATTATCCTCCTGCAGCGTCTCCCCATCGTCACCACCTCCGCCGCAGTTTGGGGGCGATCTTCTCATGCAATCCCGATTTTTGAATCAGGAGGTGTTCGATGTTTAACTTTCTTTGTAGGAGTCTTGAAGAACATCGAGATGTATGATTATAAATATCACCTTTATCACAAACATTTGTGATATGTAAAAAATGTGATTACAGGGATCACTTTTATGAAAAATATTTGTGGTTTGTATTTCCGACTTATTCCATCTAGTCAGAGGTAAAAGAATATTAAACATTGCATTTGTTTGTTCGAAAAGGCATAACTCTAGACAACTTCTACTAAAATAAAGTTTAACTAAAAATATGCCACCCACCTTGGGGCTCGACCCAACAAGACCACAAAGTTAAGAGCTTTGCGCTCTATCAGCTGAGCTAGACGGGCAATCTGGCCCAAATTCAAATTTTTACGTTTACATTTTAGGCAGTATTAAGTGATGCATATTATAAATGGAAGGTTAAAATAGGAAATATTTTTGGCAAGACGGACATTGAAAAGTTCCCCGCACCTCATGGTCGCGTTGATCATAGGTTGGAGCTCCTAGAAGAAACTTAGAACTTCAGAACTTAATGAGCAAATTTCGAACCACGGAACACAACATTTCATAGTTCCATGCGCAAAACAAATCACCAATTCCCATGGCATAACACAAACCTACTACTACTAGTATGTTAAATCATATTTGTTATTCACAACAAAAGAATCATATGTTAAAACTTTACAATTGAAGGATAAAGTGAAATAAAAGATACACTTATATTAGCATCATAAAAAACCCGCAACAAGGGTAGTTCATGGAAAAAAATAAAGGTGCATATTATAATTGAAACCACAACTATTCTACATGCATAAAATAAAAATATTCTAAAATAAATAATACCAATAACAACGTTTGAAATAAAAAAGAGATTGAAATGATGGGGGTTAAGAATAGATTGGAACCACCCCACAAAAAGAATCTATACTGGAACAACTTGAATATGATTGAGGATTAGAAGTAGACATGCATGCCGTAGCGCCGTATTTTCTTTGAAATCTGTATTTTTATCAACCTCTTCTTTGACCTTCACGTGTTTGGTGAGGAAAATTTATGGTATTGCCCGTCCACATGATGGAATGAGTGTTATTTTGCTTGGGTTTCAGTGCTTCGAGGATAATGTTGCAACCTTTGTGAGAGGCGATAGTAATTAGATTGACATCTCAATGGTAATGGCATCTACGGTACTAGGAAGAAAAATCTCATGGCTCGGTCTAGTACATTAATCTTGACAAGGAAACCCTATCATGTGTTGATCTTCCAAAATGACTGATTATCTTGGCAGTGGTTGCGAATGAAGGTACAATAAGGAAAAGGCGTTGGATCTTGGCAGTGGTTGCCAATGACAGTACAATACGAAAGACATCGGTTCACTTGCCGTACCTCTTATCTTCGACCAAAGTGTGTGCAAATGTTTAACGATGTTAGGTTGTCACAACATTCGACTCATGCAGCTTTCCAAATGTTTGTGGGTTATCCACCTCGTGCATATTAGGTGTTATATTACTTCCAATGCATGATTCTTGGAGAACATCAATATGTAAAAGGTGTTATAGAGATCACCTTTATCAGGAATATATGTGGTTTGTACGAGATGCAAAAGGTGATTAGAGAGATCATTTTATCACAAATATGTGTGGTTCATATTTATTCCACCTAGTCCTATGTAAACGAATATGAAACAGCCTACACAAAACATTATCGCCCACCTTGGGGCTCGAACCCAAGACCACAAGGTTAAGAGACATATGCTCTACCAACTGAGCTAGACAGGCAATTTGTTCAAATTTCAAAATTAGGAAATATAGGGAGGCAAGTTTAAGTGATGCGTAGTTTGAATGAAAGTTTAAAATGGAAAAGATTCTTTAGCAGACAAACTCTGAAAAGTTTCTGCTCATCTTGATCGTAGGTTACAACTCACAGAAGAAATGGACAACCTCAGAACTTAGTGAGCAAATTTCGATCCGCAAACACACAACAATTCTTAGTGCCATGCGCAAAACAAATCACCAACGACCGACCTTTGCTCTTGGTTTTGGCTTTGGTGGAAGTGGCCACCATGAGCGTGGTAACGCGTGTCACGTTGGCGGCGGATTGCACGGTGAGGGACGCCACCCACGCGGTGAGCGGCGCGCTGGCTTTGGGCGACAACAGCAAGTGTGAGCGTACCAGGAGTAGCGTTGAGCTGCACACGGAGACAGCGGCCGCCCAAAACATAGGTTTTTAGCCTGGAACTTGAGACTTAATACTCGAAGAGCACCACCATAGACAAAGTCTCTTATGTTGCTAGCAACTTGGAGAAGAAATACGGTTGCAATATATCCATATCAGTATCAGAACCGCGGATCAAGGTGAACTCCACACACTGGGCTACTTGTTGAGATTCGAGATCTGCAAATACAAACAATGAACGTGCTAACAACTGTGCCGACGGGGACAAGCACCAAAACATCTATAATGCTAAACGTATAAAGAGTTACACACAAGTACACACTGACTAGGATTCTTTCTTTCTAACTAACCTCTCCCCCATGATTTTCACGGGGCTGAGCACCTCCTCCCTCTTAATCTCCAATCAAAGCCCCTCCTCCCTCTTAATCTCCAATCAAAATCCACGTACGTGTAAAACCCCCGTAAACCTATTATGTATAGCATTACTCCCAAAACATTCAATAGAAACGGACCATCATGTGGGAAGTAATGCTACATCCATGGTATTGTACCGCGTTTTATGGAGTAGTTTTGACTTGGAACGTTGTGATAGGTTTAGGGGGAGGATTATTGATCATGTGGGAGGGATCCATGGAGCCTCACAGGATGACACGCGAAGCCTGGCGGCCAAGTCGCATGCACCTCCATTAACATCAATGTGTTTTTGTTCTCTCATGATACATTTGATTCTTTTAAGTCATATAATACTTTGATTGTCACAAAATATGGTAGGGCAAGACATATTGTCATAAAGCTTAGTGTACAAACTTCCCAACCAAATAGCTTCTTTGCATGTCTCAGAAACCGCCATATACTCGACATCAGTAGTGGAATGAGATACAACACACTGCAAAGTTCCTCTCGAACTCACAGGCCACAACACAACCACCAATGATGAAAACATAAGCTGTGAGAGATCTTCTCTTGTCTAAATCACCAGCAAAATTAGAATAGCAAAACCAACAAGTCCATCTCTAGATTTCCCAAACTGTAAATAAGCATTAGAAGTACCTCGCAAGTATCTAAAAATCCACCGTACTGCTTTGCAGTGCTCTTTTCCAGGATTAGCTATGTATCTGCTAACAACACTCAATGCACATTTATCTATGTACAACATTTGTTCTTGGACTGCATAGTGAAAAAAGAATATTGGAAGTGTTTATCTGATGTGGTTGCTTTTTTTATTCCTCAGTTGATGTCTGGCTTATGTAGGTTGTGGTCTCTTAGTTCTAAACTTGTTGTAAATAATGTGATATGTGCTTCTTGCATATGGAACCTGTGGCCATTGCGTAATGATATTTACTTCCAGGGCTCGGTCTAGGCTGATGTATGAGCCTTGTTGAGAAGGGAAAGTGTCCTGGTACTTCCATGGATGATTATGTGCAGCGATGGTCAATCATTTCTGTTGTGACACACAAATAGATGAACAAATGAATGACCACCACTAAAATAGCGCCACAGACCCTACCGTCCATAGTCTAGAAGATGGCCTAAACACCAATCATAGAAAATTACAACGCTAAATATAATAAAACACTCACCTGGTGCTCCATCACCTGATTTCCTACATTCCAAGGTCCGCATCACACCAATACATTCGATTCATCTAGCTAACTTCCATGTGGAGTTTGATGTTGCATAAAATACATAACTCTAAGTTATCCCAAATACCTAAAATAATTGGTCAAAAAAGGGTACAAATCCAGAAAGAAAATAAAATATGTGGAAGCACCAAAAATAAATTGCCCGCCTTGGAGCTCGAACCCAAGACCACAAGGTAATGAGCCTCTATGGTGTGCTACCTAGGCAGTCCTACCATTCCAAACAGTGATCTCCGGCTCACTCGTCCTAAATCGTGGGGCTAGGATGGCTGCAGGAAAGGCAAGTTTGCTCAGGTAGCAAACAAACCATGTGCTAAGAACCTTGAGCTCTACCAACTGAGCTAGGCAGGCAATGTGATCTTTTTGACAATCTATCTATTATATAATTAAAAGGAAGATATAATCAATCCCTTAGGTTCACCCATATTACCATAAATGTTGAACAACCTACTCCATTAGTTATATAGTAAGGCCTAACTATAAAAGTTAAGATTTCTATATATAAGGTGAACATCAGTGGAAGAACTATAGTATTAGTTGTCCATATATGTCACATACGTGCCCTACAGAATCTATTTTTAGATGGTTCCCTACAAAATATTTATATGACTAAAAAAGTATAACTGATGTGGCTCTTCAACTAAAGAGAAAATTTCCTATGGATAATGACTGGGAATGTAAATTTCTTATGGTGTATGTTCGTGCTCTACCTCGTATTGAGGCTATATCAGACCACACATCCATTCTCCTAACTACTAGTTTACCACGACCACAACATAGATGCAAGTTCAACTTGGGGGGTTGCTTTGGGATGGCTTCCATGACATGGTCAAGGCGGTGCGGGTGAAACCGGTGGCCGGGCATACCCCAATGCACAAATGGAATAACAAAATGCATGCATTACGCAAACTCCTTGGTGGTTGGGCTAGGCATACGGCGAGTATCTGAAAAAAGGAGAATCTTTTTCTTTTGTCTATATATCATTGGTGAATTAGAAGCTTTGGCAGAGGTTAGACCCCTATCTGAGCATGACATCGAGATCAAGAGTCATTCGAATGCACAGATAGCTAGCATGCTGTGTGAAGAGGAACTCAAATGATACCATCATTCTAACTCTCAATTTATCCTAAAAGGTGAGTTGAATACTAGATATTTTCATGGAGTTGCCAATGGCAAACATCGGAAGAAAAGTATTCATTCCCTACAACAGGATGAGGGCACGATCGAGGGGCATGATCAATTAATGTTATATCACTAATTATTATAAAAATTTGTTCGGAGCCTGAGAGGATGGAAATTTTTCGATGGATGAGTCTTGAATAGATGACATCCCCCCAGGTCTCTGATGGGGAAAATGGCCTTCTAACAGCCCCATACTCCGAGGAGGATGTTAGAAACACGGTTTTCCTAATGGAGCACAACAAAGCCCCGGGTCCGGATGGTTTTCATGCTAAGTTCTATCAGAACTTCTCGAAAGTCATCAAACCGGATCTCCTACTTTTGTTTAGCGACCTACATGTTAGGCAATTAGAATAGTTTCTCTTAAACTTTGGCGACATTATTTTATTACCTACGGTTAATGAGGCTGAAAAGATACAACAATATAGACCTATTTGCCTCTTTAATGTTAATTTTAAAATATTTATGAAGGTTGCGACTATTAGGCTAAATTCGGTAGCTAAACACGTGATTCGTCCTTCACAGACTGCTTTTATGCAAGGCAGGCACATCCTAGAGGGAGTTGTTATCCTTCACGAAACAGTCCATGAATTACATCGAAAAAAGGTTGAATGGGGTGGTAATCAAAATAGACTTTGAAAAAGCTTGTGACAAAGTCAAATGGCCACTTCTTTAACAGACTCTCAGAATGAAAAGATTTTCTGCAGTGGTGCACTATTGATTTAAGACCTGAGAGTTGCTCAAACTAGTTTTATCAGCATTTGAGCAACTCTTAGGTCTTAAGGTCAATTTTCACAAAAGTGAATTGTTTTGTTTTGATGAGGCTCAAGATAAGGCCCACCTATATGCTGAACTGTTCGGATGTGGGTAGGGCCAGTTTCTGATCACATATTTGGGGATACCGATACATTATTGAAGATTCACAAATGCTGAATGAAAACACATCGAGGAGAGACTGGAAAAAAGACTTAGCAGTTGGAGAAGTAAACTACTGTTTCTGGATGGAAGATTGGCCCTCATAAATTCAGTACTAAATAACATGGTACTATATATGATTTCCATCCTCCAATTGCCGAAAGAAGTTTTTACATAGACCGGAGTATTTCCGATCAAGATTCTTTTGGCAAGGAGATAGCGAGAGAAATAAATATTGGCTAGCTAAATGGAGTGTAGTTTTCCATCCCAAAGACCAAAGCGGGTTGGGCATTCATGACCTTGAGATTAAGAATAGGGCCCTCCTCGGCAAATAGTTGTTTAAATTATTGACAAAAGACGGTGTATGGCAAACCCTCCTGAGGAGGAATATGGGTTTCAAGGTGGTATCCCAAGTATACTGGAAGCTTGGGGATTACCACTTTTGGGCGGGTCTAATGGCTACAAAGAAATATTGCTTCACTTGTGGATCCTTGTCGATTAAAGCCGACTCAGAAATTAGATTATGGGAGGACAAGTGGCTAGGAAATGCCACACTCCGGAAATAATATCTTGTTCTTTACAACAATGTGTGTCACAAGGGTGATACTATTGTCACGGTAATGCAATCATTTCCGCCAAATGTGTATTAGAAGAGATTTAATTGGACCCAGACTCGAATCGAGGTACATCCTGCTCCAGCGATTGTCCGCAGTGCAATTGTAATCCAATCTATGTGCCAGTTGATAATAATAAGAATATCTGAAAGATGAAGATACCTCTTAAGAATAAAATCTTTGCATGGTATCTTCGCCGCAGAGTCATGCTTACTAAAGGTAACCTTATTAAGATAAATTAGCATGGAAGTCAGCAATGTGTCTTTTGTCACCATGATGAGATAATAAAACATTTATTCTTCAAATGCAAATTGGCCCGTTCTATATGGTCAGTCATCAAGATAACTTGCGTTGCTTATGTATTTGGCAACTGGTTACATGGGATATATCACAAGTTTAGTACTCTTGTTAGGCGTGGGAGCGATTGCCGTTATTTGGTCGCTTTGCCTATGTAAAAATGATAAGGTTCTTAATGATAAAAGTACGTCTCTGATACAGGTTATCTATAGATGTACCGGGTCTCTTCATTGATGGTCCTCTCTATAACGTGTGGAGAATTGAGACCTGTTTACGGAGGTGTATGCACGATTGGAGGATACGGCGAGGGATACTTTTACCCTACATGGGTGGCAACATGTTCTTATGATTGGCCCACCTACGTTTTAGGTGTTATTCAAACTCTACATGTTTCTTTGTACTTCACCTTTTTATTTTTTGTTTGTGGAAGAGGACTTTGTTTGGCTGTGTGCATCTTAATTATGCAGAGGCCAGTGTAATACTTAAGCCCTTTAAGTAATAAATCGTCTCTTTTCAAAAAATCTAAAAACACCACATCATGTATCCTTGCTTTGTAGATTTAGAGTATTAAATATTGCTATTATTATTTCTAACACTAAGCTAGCTACGTGGCAGACAAGGTATTTCTGGCCGCGACTTCAAATGCTCCGTCGTGAACATTATTTTTTAAAAAAATGGTAAAAGAAACCGATGTGGCAACAAACATTGACGAATTGTCTTTATACGTACACGTTTTCATGCAGAAAAAATT
>NC_041384.1:727665620-727699371 GCF_002162155.2 Triticum dicoccoides | reverse complement strand
TCTCGAATATGTGCAGATACATAGACAGTTCTTCAATGTTTGTTTAAAAAACATAGATTATTTTGATTTTTTTGGATTTACTGTTCATCACAGGTGCATTTGAACTCGTGAGCAGAAGACTCCTTTCGCTAAGTAGCTGGCTATTCATCTTTACTTATGTAATTCAATGCAATATGTGTACGTTAGATCAATATACATTTTTTGAGGTCGGATCAATCATCTCCTATATCACTAAGCTCTCTGGGGCAAAATCGGCCGGGAGCGATTCAAACATCGATTTTGACCGAGTCGTACGTTTCTATGATCTGGGTCTGGTGTGAGCTGGCAGTTTTGTGGGCCTTTTTGGAGAGTGTTGGGTGATACGTGTCAATTCTACGCGTCGGTCTGTTGTGGACAGAGGGGAGAGGTTGGCTGGGGAGTGCCTCAACAGAGCGGAGAGGTGGGCTAGGTTCGTTGCGCCGTCATCTTCGTCATTGGAGGAGCTCGGACGCCGACGCGCTGTGTGTGTCCGCTGCCGTTGGGTGAGTATTCAATCAATCTATCCACTACCACTTTCGCAAAAAAAATCTACCCACTACCAGGAGATCGATGCTATCAGAAGAGTCATCTTGCATCTACAATCTGATTTGATATAGGAGGCCGATCCGGCAGACTTGGCTCACCGCCATCTGGATCCCGCCACCATGATCTGATCTGATGGTGAAGTGGGACCGCAAGAAAGAAGTACCCGAGAGGAGCCACGGTGGGGCCTCAAGCTCATGGGGTGCGCCCTCCACCCAAGGGTGTGCCACATGCATGTGTGGGTCCCGCGTCAGTCCCCCGAGGCCCATCTTCTGCTATATGAAGCCATTTTCCTAGGAAAAAAAATTAAAAGAAGACTTTCAGGGCGAAGTGCCGCCGTCTCGAGGCGGAACCTGGGCAAGAGCACTTTTGCTCTATGATGGAGCGATTTCGCTAGGGATACTTCCTTCGGGGAAGGGGAAATCAAAGTCATCGTCATCAACAACACTCCTCTCAACATGGGAGGACTCATCTCCATCAACATCTTCACTAGCACCATCTCATCTCCAAACCCTAATTCATCTCTTCCATTTTTGTCTGAAACCTCAGATCGGTACCAGTGGGTTGCTAGTAGTGTTGATTAAATCATGTAATTGATGCTAGTTGGTTTAGTTGGTGGAAGATTATATGTTCAGATACAGATTGTTAATCATATATTATTCTTCTGTGATCATGAACATAAATATGATTTGTGAGTAGTTCCGTTTGTTCTACAGGACATGTGAGAAGTCTTTACTAGTAGAAAAAGGCCCATTTGTCCCGGTTCCAGAGGCCCATTTGTCCCAGTTCTGGAACCGAGACAAAAGGGTCGGGACTAAAGCCCAATACCTTTAGTCCCGGTTCGCCTATGAACCGGGACAAATGGGCTTCCACGTGGTCGCTGCGGCTTGCCCATGCAGGAGGGCCTTTTGTCCCGGTTGGTAGCACCAACCGGGACCAAAAAGCATCCATGCATCAGCAGTTCAGGGGCTGTGGTTTTTATATTTTTAAAGGAGGGGGGTTGGGGGTTTTGGGGGCTTTGTAGGGTTAATTTAGGGGTTTCATATATTGTGTTAGCTAGCTAATAGATACAAGTGTCCTCTCTTATCTCCGTGCTTGGTCGACGCCACGTACTATAGGTATAGAGAGGACTCGACACACTAGCTAGTAAGAAAATGAAGGAAACCATTAACTACACAAGATCGTCATGAACATATACAGAGAGAAGTGACCGACCTCTCCTTCTCCGAGAGATTGGTCGAACAACAAGTTTTTGTATATCTATCCGACGCTACTGGCTACATATATACAATATAAGATCTCTTACAATTCCCTAAAATCTAATGTCAAATTCCACATTGTATTCTCCGGCTTTATTTATGACGTGGTCAAGAAAGAATCCCGCCAATTCCTCTTGAATTGCTTGTATGCGATCTTGTGGTAGGAGTTCATTCCGCATCTGCCATATCTAATTTGAAGAAGGGAGTCAATACTTATATATGAATAAAACTCAACACAAATGATGGTAATAAAATAGAATTGTGGCAATTATTGCTTACGCACTTCAAATTGTTTTTTAGAGTAACCCCGCTTAGAGGTCATCGTGTTGTAGATGTACTTGCAAACGTAGTATCCACAATAATCATTCCCGGGTTCCTGCCACAAGCACTTTACGAGAAATAGAGGTCAATCAAACTGATAATCAAGCATTATAAATGGTATTGATGAAAGTAGCTAGAGTCAATGGGAGATGCGCGGAACTAGCTAGTAGTACTTACTTTCGAGGGTGTAAATCGCAGCTCCCCCGGCAGTCCCAGAGCTTTTGCGGTGAACTCTTTCCAAACCATGCAAGACAAAGAAAATAATTACTTGATATCAGGAAATGAACAAAGTTGCCTGTATGGTGCGATAATGATCAATTGAACTTACTTCTAGAGCATTTCAATCATGTTCGCATACTCCTGAGGATCTTTTCGTTTTGAGTCTAAGACGGTTACTACTCCCAGCTCAAGCTTAATCTCCACTGGAATAAAGTGGAAGCTGTGCACACATGCATAACTCATCAATTACATTACTATAACCTCAAGTAATAAGGTAAACCGAATATACACAAGATAGTAACACTTACTTGAAGTTGTAAGGAAAGAGTATTTTCTCTTTGTTTTGATTTTGAAGCAATGATTGTAGCAAGTTGGCCTCGGTTTCTGTCGCATTATATTTAACTGTAAATTCATCTATGATATTTGTGTTAATGAACCCAATATCATAGATTTGTGCTTTTCTGCATTCGACGATCTTCAATCTGCATAATATAGTGAGGATAATTATATATACATGCAATGAAAGAGCTGAGCTATATATAGAGACTTAAATACATAAGTAGTATTTACAAACAGTAGCAAGTGACGATTATTTTATTGAGGGCCTTTTGATTGTAAAGCTAGAAGAACTCCTCAAATGGAACAGACAACATATCAATTCCAACGAGGTCGTGCTCCTCTTTAACTCTCAGCGTCAAAGTATCCTTCCCGGACTCGCTGCAGGTGTCCATGTACCACTCATGGAATCTTCGCATCATCGTTGTTAGAGGAGGATGACCAGGTTTGACGAGAGGCTTCCTGTACCAGTATTTGAATTCGTCCACCTCCATTGTATCAAAACGTGCATCTTCGGGCAGGTAATCTGCAGGATTGGTGCCGGGCACCATCCCCAGAAGATTAGCGACGATGTCGCTAGACACCTTGAGCGGGGGCCATGATTGGTTCGCTTGTTCGCCGAGCTAGGGAATTTTTTTCCCACTTCTTCGTTCTACTAACCTTCGATCACTGCAAGTACTTCCCGACCGCTCCGCTTCCTTATATGTCCTTTCAATAATGCGATCATAGCTGGTTAGCGGTGAAGACGGTGGTGGTCGCTTTAGGGCATCGATAGTGCGCTGAACTTTCATGGAATCTATCTTCTCTTCCGGAGGTGGATGTTTCATAGCTCTTTGCGTTTCAAAGAAGTCCTTCACATAGGCTTCACAGATCTCCGCGTTTTCCTCCATGGTGCTCTCATATGGTAACTTCTCTAGAGGCTTGAGAGATGGACCGAATCTGTATTGCCTCCCGCCTGTGGCTGTACTGCAAGACGCCGGAGCAGCCGGAGCGGCGGCGGCTATCTTCCTTCATTGCTTACAAGGCAGAGAAGGAGGCGGAGTGCTACGACGCGCTGGAGCAGCCGAAGTGGTGGCGGCTGTCTTCCGCCTTTGTTGACGCGGCGGCGGAGGAGGAGGCGGGCTGCTCGGACGCGCCGGAGCAGGCGGAGAAGGAGGCGGAGTGCCGCCACGCGCCAGAGCAGCCAGAGAAGGAGGCGGAGTGCCCTGATCACTCACTGGAGGAGGAGGCGGAGTGCCCTGACTCGCCGGAGAAGGAGGAGGAGGAGGCAAAGGCATCCAGTTCGGAAGCTTGATGTTCTCCTTCCGCCATAGACATGGAGTCTTCAGAGCAAGACCCAGCTGAGTCTCCCCTTCACCGGTAGGGTGGTCAAGCTCGAGCTCCTCAAATCCCTCCGTTATTTCATCCACCATCACAACAGCATAGCCTTGTGGAATCAGAAGGCAGTGAAAAGTTGCACTGGGCTCAGGAGGTGCAACAAAGCCGACAACCGCCTTGACTTTGAGGTTCTGCCATTGTGTCATAAGTGGCAATGTTGAGCTTTTGTGATAGCATCCACGAGGTATCTAGGAGCCGTGAAGCCAGGCTACTAAAGGAGCTTGGTGGAAGCCACGCTGCTTCTCCGCTGAGATGGCGGGGTAGCTTCTCGGGTAGCTCCGGCAGGTCGCTGGCTGTGAACTGCTTGTTCCTCTAGCTTTCATACCCTTGCATTCAACTTCTACAGTTCACTCTGCTCCACTTTCCTCCTCCTCTCCCAGGTTTTGTAACCGCCTGCGCCGGCAAACCCAACCGTCCACGCAACGGAGCCTGTCGTGCCTCGTGTTCGTCCAGGGTGCTCAGGATTCCCGAGGGCTTGTGCGAGCTCGTCATTCTCTCTGTCAGGAACGAACGTCCCTTGCTACGCTGCGACGATATACTTCTGAAGGTTCTTGACGGGTATTTCCAGTTGCTCGTCAGTCCAAACGCACTACCCTGTTCCAGGGTCCAACATTCCCCCAACCCCGAAGAACCAAGTCCTTGAACGGTCTGGCCAGTGGAATGTCTCTGGTTCGACCCCTTTAGCAAGCAGGTCATTCTCAGCCTAGTCCCACAACGGCCGGGCTTTGAGGTAGCCACCTGACCCCGTGCGATGGTGATGCTCCTTCCTTGCATCATTTATCTTGTTTGTCCCTGACATCTTCTTACTCTTCTCCGATGTCTTGTAGGCCACAAATGCGGGCCACTGATCTCTTATCTTCTCAAATCGGCCGGTGAATTCTGGAGTCTTCCCTTTGTCAACAACGTTGATTTCAACTCATTCTTCCACCTCCTGAATAGATCTGCCATCTTCTTAAGAGCATGAGCCTTGACCAATGGCTCTATAACTGGCTTCTCCGGATCCTCCTCTGGCGGTAGGGTGAAATTTACCTTTAGCGCGGTCCAAAGATCATCTTTTTGTATATCGTTGACATAAGGAACTTGAGGGTCTTCGTTCTTAGCCTTATTCCATTGGTGGATGCTGATCGGGATCATGTCCCTAACAAGAACCCCACACTGAGCAGAAAATGCTTCCTTGGTCCGGCTGGGTTCAATCGGTTGGCCATTGCCAGCGATTGCTGTGATTGTGAACCTTTCATCCTAATGCAACCTTTTCTTCGGGCCTGTTCTCGTTAGCGAAGTTTGGCTCGATCCGTAGGGCTAGAAAAGAAGGAAGAAGAGAGTTAATATGTGTACATACTGCTACGACTTGAGCTTGCGTTGGTTTTCCCCGAAGAGGAAGGGATGATGCAGCAGAGTAGCGTAAGTATTTCCCTCAGTTTTTGAGAACCAAGGTATCAATCTAGTAGGAGCCCACGCTCAAGTCCCTCATACCTGCACAAAGCGATAATGTAAAACGAGAGGCAAATGGCAAATAATGTAATGCGCGAGATAGAGATTGTGATGGGTACTTGGTATGTTGACTTTTTGCGTAGACTCCCCGGCAACGGCGCCAGAAATCCTTCTTGCTACGTCTTGAGCTTGCGTTGGTTTTCCCCGAAGAGGAAGGGATGATGCAGCAGAGTAGCGTAAGTATTTCCCTCAGTTTTTGAGAACCAAGGTATCAATCCAGTAGGAGCCCACGCTCAAGTCCCTCGTACCTGCATAAAGCGATAGCTACTCGCAACCAACGCGGTTAGGGCTTGTCAAGCCCTTCACGATCACTTACGAGAGTGAGATCTGATAGATATAATATTTTTGGTATAAAGATGCAAAGTAAAAAGTAAAAGCAAAGTAAAAAAGCAAAAAAAGATTAAAGTTATGGAGATTGATATGATGAGAATAGACCCGGGGCCATAGGTTTCACTAGTGGCTTCTCTCAAGAGCATAAGTATTCTACGGTGGGTGAACAAATTACTGTTGAGCAATTGACATAATTGAGCATAGTTATGAGAATATCTAGGCATGATCATGTATATAGGCATCACATCCGTGACAAGTAGATCGAAACGATTCTGCATCTACTACTATTACTCCACACATCGACCGCTATCCAGCATGCATCTAGAGTATTAAGTTAAAAGCAGAGTAACGCCTTAAGCAAGATGACATGATGTAGAGAGATAAATTCATGCAATATGAAATAAACCCCATCTTGTTATCCTCGATGGCAATGATACAATACGTGCTTTGCTGCCCCTACTGTCACTGGGTAAGGACACCGCAAGATCGAACCGAAAGCTAAGCACTTCTCCCATGGCAAGAACTACCAATCTAGTTGGCCAAACCAAACAGATAATTCGAAGAGACTTGCAAAGATAACCAATCATACATAAAAGAATTCAGAGAAGATTCAAATATTATTCATAGATAGACTTGATCATAAACCCACAATTCATCGGTCTCAACAAACACACCGCAAAAAGAAGATTACATCGTATAGATCTCCACAAGAGAGGGGGAGAACTTTGTATTGAGATTCAAAGAGAGAGAAGAAGACATCTAGCTACTAACTATGGACCTGAAGGTCTGAGGTAAACTACTCACACTTCATCGGAGGGGCTAGGATGATGTAGAAGCCCTCCGTGATGACGGCCCTCTTCTGGCGGAGCTCCGGAATAGGCACCAAGATGGGATCTCGTGGATACAGAAAGTTGCGGCGATGGAATTAGGTTTTTGTCTCCTGGTCTGATCATTTGGGGGTACGTGTGTATATATAGGAGGAAGAAGTACGCCGTAGGAGCAAAGAGGGGCCCACAAGGCAGGGGCGCGCTCTGGGGGGGGGGGGGGGCGCCCCCACCCTCATGACCGCCTCTTTTGTTCCTTGGAGCAGGGTCCAAGTCTCCTGGATCACGTTCGGTGAGAAAATCACGTTCCCGAAGATTTTATTCCGTTTGGACTCTGTTTGATATTCCGTTTCTTCGAAACAATGAAATAGGCAAAACACATCAATTCTAGGCCGGGCCTCCGGTTAATAGGTTAGTCCCAAAAATAATATAAAAGTGGAAAATAAAGCCCAATATAGTCCAAAACAGTAGATAATATAGCATGGAGCAATAAAAAATTATAGATACGTTGGAGACGTATCAGGCATCCCCAAGCTTAATTCCTGCTCGTCCTCGAGTAGGTAAATGATAAAAAGAGAATTTTTGATGCGGAGTGCTACTTGGCATAATTTCAATGCAAATCTTCTTAATATTGGTATGAATATTCAGATTAGAAAGATTCAAGACAAAAGTTTATATTGACATAAAAATAATAATACTTCAAGCATACTAACAAAGCAATTATGTCTTCTCAAAATAACATGGCCAAAGAAAGTTATCCCTACAAAATCATATAGTCTGGCTATGCTCCATCTTCACCACACAAAGTATTTAAATCATGCACAACCCCGATGACAAGCCAAGCAATTGTTTCATACTCTAACTTTTTCAAAACTTTTTCAATCTTCACGCAATACATGAGCGTGAGCCATGGATATAACACTATAGGTGGAATAGAATGGTGGTTGTGGAGAAGACAAAAAGGAGGGGAAGATAGTCTCACATCAACTAGGCGTATCAACGGGCTATGGAGATGCCCATCAATAGATATCAATGTGAGTGAGTAGGGATTGCCATGCAACGGATGCACTAGAGCTATAAGTATATGAAAGCTCAAAAAGAAACTAAGTGGGTGTGCATCCAACTTGCTTGCTCATGAAGACCTAGGGCAATTTGAGGAAGCCCATCATTGGAATATACAAGCCAAGTTCTATAATGAAAAATTCCCACTAGTATATGGAAGTGATGAGAGACTCTCTACTATGAAGATCATGGTGCTACTTTGAAGCACAAGTGTGGTAAAAGGATAGTAACATTGTCCCTTCTCTCTTTTTCTCTCATCATTTTTTTTATATTTTTTGTTTGGGCCTTTTCTATTTTTATGGCCTCTTTTTATTTGGGCTTCTTTGGCCTCTTTTATTTATTTATTTATTTATTTTATTTTTCGTCCGGAGTCTCATCCCGACTTATGGGGGAATCATAGTCTCCATCATTCTTTCCTCACTGGGACAATGCTCTAATAATGATGATCATCACACTTTTATTTTTATTATAACTCAACAATTACAACTCGATACTTAGAACAAAATATGACTCTATGTGAATGCATCCGGCAGTGTACCGGGATATGCAATATGACAATGATGGAGTGTATCATGATAAACGGAACGGTGGAAAGTTGCATGGCAATATATCTCGGAATGGCTATGGAAATGCCATAATAGGTAGGTATGGCGGCTGTTTTGAGGAAGGTATATGGTAGGTGTATGATACCGGCAAAAGGTGCACGGTATTAGAGAGGCTAGCAAAGGTGGAAGGGTGAGAGTGCGTATAATCCATGGACTCAACATTAGTCATAAAGAACTCATATACTTATTGCAAAGATCTAGAAGTTATCAAAGCAAAGTATTACACGCATGCTCCTAGGGGGATAGATTGGTAGGAAAATACCATCGCTCGTCCCCGACCGCCACTCATAAGGAAGACAATCAATAAATAAATCATGCTCCGACTTCATCACATAACGGTTCACCATACGTGCATGCTACGGGAATCACAAACTTTAACACAAGTATTCTTTAAATTCACAACTAGTCAACTAGCATGAATTTAATATTATCACCTCCATATCTCAAAACAATTAACATGCTTCAATCTTTTCTTAGTATTCAACACACTCAAAAGAAAGTTTCACAAATCTTGAATACCAAGCATATTATTATTAAGCAAATAACCATGCTATTAAGAGACTCTCAAAATAATTTAAGTGAAGCATGAGAGATAAATAGTTTCTTTAAAACAAATCCAGCACCGTGCTCTAAAAGATCTAAGTGAAGCACATAGAGCAAAATTATAACGCTCAAAAAGATATAAGTGAAGCACATAGAGCAAAACTACTTAGCTCAAAAGATATAAGTGAAGCACATAGAGTATTCTATCAAATTTTAATTCATGTATGGCTCTCTCAAAAGGTGTGTACAGCAAGGATGATTGTGTCATACTAAGACACAAAGACACAAATAATACAGGACGCTCCAAGAAAAACACATATCATGTTGGTGAATAAAAATATAGCTCCAAGTAAATTACCGATGGAAGTGGACGAAAGAGGGGATGCCTTCCGGGGTATCCCCAAGCTTTGAATTTTTGGTGTCCTTGGATTATCTTGGGGGTGCCATGGGAATCCCCAAGCTTAGGCTCTTTCCACTCCTTGTTCCATGATCCATCAAAATAATTCACCCAAAACTTGAAAACTTCACAACACAAAACTCAAAATAGAAAACTCGTGAGCTCCGTTAGCGAAAGAAAACAAAAGACCACCTCATGGTACTGTAATGAACTCATTATTTATTTATATTTAAACCTACTGTATTCCAACTTATCTATGGATTATAAACTATTTTACTAGCCATAGATTCATCAAAATAAGCAATCAACACACGAAAAACAGAATCTGTCAAAAACAGAACAGTCTGTAGTAATCTGTAGCTAGCGCAATATCTGGAACCCCAAAAATTCTAAAATAAATTTCTGGACGTGAGGAATTTATCTGTTAATCATCTGCAAAAATAATTAACTAAATTGCACTCTTCAAATAAAAATGACAGCAGTTCTCGTGAGCGCCAAAGTGTCTGTTTTTCTACAGCAAGTTCAACAAGACTTTCCCCAAGTCTTCCCAACGGTTCTACTCGGCACAAACACTAATTAAACACAAAAAACACAACCAAAACAGAGGCTAAATAATTTATTTATTACTAAGCAGGAGCAAAAAGCAAGGAATAAAAATAAAATTGGGTTGCCTCTCAACAAGCGCTATCGTTTAACGCCCCTAGCTAGGCAAAAAAACGAGGATATATCTAGGTATTGCCATCTTTGGTAGGCAATTCTTCGACTAGGCATCTGTTTCCCTTAGGAATTTATTTCTTTCTAGTGATTATTAAACTTTTAGGAACAAGATAAAAAAATTCATGTGTAGCAAATGGTTCCTTAATGATATCAAAAAGATTGGGATGAATGCTCATAGATTTAAGATCCGCAGTTTCCTTAGATGATTCGCCCTTATTTTTGGGAACATACATAAGCTTGGCAATTTTAGTAGGAGGACTTGGAGTATTCTTTACGGAAGAAAAAGCGGTTCCCAAGTTTGTAATGATACCCTCAAGTTTATCAATTCTAGTGGAATCTAAGTTCATTTTCTCATTAACTATGAGTTCTTTTTCCTTAATATTTTTCAAAGTCATTCCTACCTTAGATCCATATTGAGTAATTTGATTGTGGATCTTTTTATCTAGATTTTCAATTGATTCCATAGTGGCAACTTTATTTTCAATAATTTCAAGTCTTTGCATAACATGCTCCAAAGTTAACATGGTTCCATTAACCAAAAGAAGTGGTGAGCCAAATAAATTTAGCATAGCATGATAAGAATCAAAAGTATGGCTACCCAAGGAGTTCCCTCCGGTAATGGTATCGAGGATATATCTATACCAAGGATTAACACCTACATAAAAATTGCGGAGAAGAACTAAGGTAGATTGCTTCCTGGTAGATCTATTTTGAGCATTGCAAATTCTATACCAAGCATCTTTTAGATTTTCTCCCTCCCTTTGTTTAAAATTTAGAACTTCACTCTCGGGAGACAACGGAGAAGATATGAGACTAGTCATGACGACAAGCAAACAAGAGGCAAATAGAGAGGGAGGATAGAGAGCGAGGGCGAATAAAACGGCAAGGGTAAATTGGGGGGAGAGGAAAACGAGAGGCAAATGGCAAATAATGTAATGCGCGAGATAGAGATTGTGATGGGTACTTGGTATGTTGACTTTTTGCGTAGACTCCCCGGCAACGGCGCCAGAAATCCTTCTTGCTACGTCTTGAGCTTGCGTTGGTTTTCCCCGAAGAGGAAGGGATGATGCAGCAGAGTAGCGTAAGTATTTCCCTCAGTTTTTGAGAACCAAGGTATCAATCCAGTAGGAGCCCACGCTCAAGTCCCTCGTACCTGCATAAAGCGATAGCTACTCGCAACCAACGCGGTTAGGGCTTGTCAAGCCCTTCACGATCACTTACGAGAGTGAGATCTGATAGATATAATATTTTTGGTATTTTTGGTATAAAGATGCAAAGTAAAAAGTAAAAGCAAAGTAAAAAGCAAAACAAGATTAAAGTGATGGAGATTGATATGATGAGAATAGACCCGGGGCCATAGGTTTCACTAGTGGCTTCTCTCAAGAGCATAAGTATTCTATGGTGGGTGAACAAATTACTGTTGAGCAATTAACAGAATTGAGCATAGTTATGAGAATATCTAGGCATGATCATGTATATAGGCATCACGTCTGTGACAAGTAGATCGAAACGATTCTGCATCTACTACTATTACTCCACTCATCGACCGCTATCCAGCATGCATCTAGAGTATTAAGTTAAAAACAGAGTAATGCCTTAAGCAAGATGACATGATGTAGAGAGATAAATTCATGCAATATGAAATAAACCCCATCTTGTTATCCTCGATGGCAACGATACAATACGTGCCTTGCTGCCCCTTCTGTCACTGGGTAAGGACACCGCAAGATCGAACCGAAAGCTAAGCACTTCTCCCATGGCAAGAACTACCAATCTAGTTGGCCAAACCAAACAGATAATTCGAAGAGACTTGCAAAGATAACCAATCATACATAAAAGAATTCAGAGAAGATTCAAATATTATTCATAGATAGACTTGATCATAAACCCACAATTCATCGGTCTCAACAAACACACCGCAAAAAGAAGATTACATCGTATAGATCTCCACAAGAGAGGGGGAGAACTTTGTATTGAGATTCAAAGAGAGAGAAGAAGACATCTAGCTACTAACTATGGACCTGAAGGTCTGAGGTAAACTACTCACACTTCATCGGAGGGGCTAGGATGATGTAGAAGCCCTCCGTGATGACGGCCCTCTTCCACGGAGCTCCGGAACAGGCCCCAAGATGGGATCTCGTGGATACAGAAAGTTGCGGCGGTGGAATTAGGTTTTTGGCTCCTGGTCTGATCGTTTGGGGGTACGTGTGTATATATAGGAGGAAGAAGTACGTCGGAGGAGCAATGAGGGGCCCACGAGGCAGGGGGCGCGCCCTAGGGGGGGGCGCCCCCCACCCTCGTGACCGCCTCTTTTGATCCTTGGAGCAGGGTCCAAGTCTCCTGGATCACGTTCGGTGAGAAAATCACATTCCCGAAGATTTTATTCGGTTTGGACTCTGTTTGATATTTCGTTTCTTCGAAACACCGAAATAGGCAAAAAACAGCAATTCTGGGCTGGGCCTCCGGTTAATAGGTTAGTCCCAAAAATAATATAAAAGTGGAAAATAAAGCCTAATATAGTCCAAAACAGTAGATAATATAGCATGTAGCAATTAAAAATTATAGATACGTTGGAGACGTATCATATACCAAAACAATTGATGCATCAATTAGCTAGTCAGCACAGGCTTAATTAATATATATACCTCGCCGGACTTTGCAACAGCTCCCTCCTCCATTCCGTCACCGAAGCCGTCATCATGGTGGCCTTCTTCCACCAGCATTCGGTCACCGGAGCCATCATGATCATGTCCTTCCACCTCCATTGTTCGATCACCGGAGCCTGCTTCACCCTCTCCTTTCAGATCATCGGTGTTGTTGAGATACGACATGACATCACCTCCGCCGAAGGTTATATCCCCCAACAACTGTTCTTTTCCAAGTCTCTTTGTTGATCCATAGTTTCTGCAAATATTACAACATGGAAATTAATATACAAACATGACAGATGGATATATTAGTGGCAAATGTAGACCTAGCTAGCTCGACGCTTCTACGGGTTGGGGTGGCCTCGACAACACTTCTAGGGTTTTGGGTGGCCTCGATGCTTGTAGAATTTAACAAAATGGCGCCATTCTGGATGTGCAAAAAATGGTTCCTATTTTTCCTAATCTCATCTACCCTTCTATATGTCATGTTGTCTAGTGTTAAAGGATTCAAGAAAACCATGGCTTCATCATTAGGCGAAAGTAACTAGCGCATGATGTTACGAAGCTCTCCAAAGTTATTTTGGAATGGAGTCCCAGATATGATAATTCTCTTTTTGTTATGAAGTTCAGCAAGAGCCTTCCGAATATCACTACTTGGAAGGTCTTTGCTGAACTTCATAGCAAAAAGCGGATTCTCCTATCTGGGACTCCGTTCCAAAATAACTTTGGAGAGCTTCGTACCATCATGCCCTGGTTACTTCCAGGTAATGATGAAGCCATGGATTTCTTCAATACTTTGACACAAGGCAGCGTGACATATAGAACGTTACGTACTTGAGATCAGAAAAAATGGATCAACTTGTGCACATCCATAATGGGGGCATTCTTGAGAAATCTCTTGTAAATCTGGACCCCCCCTCATGTCGAAGTTATCGGGGAGGGGGTAAATCGACCCCCCCCTCATGTTGAAGTTATCGGGGAGGGGGTATATATCGACAATGATGACATACATACATGGAAAGAAATGTTATCGGGGAGGGGTATATCGACCCCCCCTCTCATGTCAAAGTTATCGGGGAGGGGGTCTATCGACAATGACGACATACAAACATGGAAAAAATGTTATCGGGGAGGGGTATATCGACCCCCCCCTCTCATGTCAAAGTTATCGGGGAGGGGGTATATCGACAATGACGACATACAAACATGGAAAAAATGTTATCGGGGAGGGGTATATCGAACCTACCCTCATTTCGAAGTTATCGGGGAGGGGGTATATCGACAACGACATACCCGATAAGAAATAAGAAGATGAGGAAGAAGAAGAAAAGAGGAGAAGAAAAAAAAATTCCTCTCCTTCTTTTTCTTCTTCTTCCTTCTTCCTTCTTCCTCTTTTCTTCTTTTTCCTTATTTTCCTATTTCCTCTCCTATGACCTAAAATCGACTAACCTAAAATGCACTAACAGTACAACTAACCTAAAATGCACTAAATCAACTATCATCTATCATATGAACAAAAAGCATACATATATGAAAAAATCAGCATATGAACAAGAAAAATTAATACATATATGAAAAGAAATCATCATATGAACAAAAAAGCATACATCATCTATCATCAACATCATCATATCTATCATCAACATCATCTAACAAAATCATATGAAAAATGTATATATGAACAAGGAGGATCAGACAAGGAGGCCGGCCGGACCGTAGCGCGGGGCGGCACGGACCGGGGCGGTGACTACACGGGGCCGGTGAGAGGGTCGGGCGCGTCGGCGAGGGCTCGGGCCAGGCAGCGGCGGCACCGCGACGACGTCGAGGCAGGGGCGCGCACGGCGATGAGGGCTCGGGGCAGTGGCGCGGCGACGGCGTCAGAGGCAGGGCAACGACGGCGATGGCGGGGCAGAGGGGCAGCCTGCCGAGGTCGTCGGAGGGATCGAAGAACTGAAACAAAATTTTCATAAGTGCTGCTTATATAGACGAAGCATTGGTCCCGGTTCGTGGCACCAACCGGGACCAAAGGCCAGTTTTCAGTAGCCCAAAGGGCGGGAAAGAGAGACCTTTGGTCCCGGTTGGTGGCACCAACCGGGACTAAAGGGGGGCATTGGTCCCGGTTGGTGCCTGATGACCCACAAGTATAGGGGATCTATTGTTGTCCTTTCGATAAGTAAGAGTGTCGAGCCCAACGAGGAGCAGAAGGAAATGATAAGCAGTTTTCCGCAAGGTATTCTCTACAAGCACTGAAATTATAGGTACCAGATAGTTTTGTGATAAGATAATTTGTAACGAGCAACAAGTAACAAAAGTAAATAAAGTGCAGCAAGGTGGCCCAATCCTTTTTGTAGCAAAGGACAAGCCTGGACAAATTCTTATATAGCGAAAAGTGCTGCCGAGGACACATGGGAATTATCGTCAAGCTAGGTTTCATCACGATTATATGATTCGCGTTCGGTACTTTGATAATTTGGTATGTGGGTGAACTGGTGCTTGGGTGCTGTCCTTACTTGGACAAGCATCCCACTTATGATTAACCTCTATTGCAAGCATCTGCAACTATAACAAAAGTATTAAGGTAAACCTAACCATAGCATGAAACATCTGGATCCAAATCAGCCCCTTACGAAGCAACGCATAAACTAGGGTTTAAGATTCTGTACTCTAGCAACCCATCATATACTTATTACTTCCCAATGCCTTCCTCTAGGCCCAAATAATGGTGAAGTGTCATGTAGTCGACATTCACATAACACCACTAGAGGAGAGACAACATACATCTCATCAAAATATCGAACGAATACCAAATTCACATGACTACTAATAGCAAGACTTCTCCCATGTCCTCGGGAAAAAGCGTAACTACTCACAAAACATATTCATGTTCATAATCAGAGGGGTATTAATATGCATATAGGATCTGAACATATGATCTTCCACCAAATAAACCAACTAGCATCAACTACAAGGAGTAATCAACACTACTAGCAACCCATAGGTACCAATCCCAGACTTGGAGACAAGAATTGAATACAAGAGATGAACTAGGGTTTGAGAGGAGATGGTGCTAGTGAAGATGTTGATGGAGATTGACTCCGTCCCGATGAGAGGATCGTTGGTGATGACGATGGCGATGATTTCCCCCTCCCGGAGGGAAGTGTCCCTGGCAGAACAGCACCGCCAGAGCCCTAGATTGGTTCCGCCTCGTGGCGGCGGAGTCACGTCCCTAAAGCTTTCTTATGATTTTTTCCTCAACGAAAGACTCCATATAGCAGAAGATGGGCATCGGAGGGCCACCAGGGGGCCCACGAGGCTGGGGGGCGTGCCCAGGGGGGTAGGGCGCGCCCCCACCATCGTGGCCAGGGTGTGCCCCCCATTGGAACTTCTTGCGCTCAGTATTTTTTATATATTCTGAAAATGACTTCCGTGAAGTTTCAGGACTTTTGGAGCTGTGCAGAATAGGTCTCTAATATTTGCTCCTTTTCTAGCCCAGAATCCCAGCTGCCGGCATTCTCCCTCTTTATGTAAACCTTGTAAAATAAGAGATAATTGGCATAAGTATTGTGATACAATGTGTAATAACAGCCCATAATGCAATAAATATCGATATAAAAGCATGATGCAAAATGGACGTATCAACTCCCCCAACCTTAGACCTCGCTTGTCCTCAAGCGAAAGCCGAAATCGAAAAATATGTCCACATGTTTAGAGATAGAGGTTTCGATAAAAATAAAATATGGACATGAGGGCATCATGATCATTCTTAGAACATCAACTTATATAATTGTTGTCATATGATCTCTTATGCTAGAGTAACAATTCAATCACAATTTCAAGTATGAATCATAAACTTCATTGAAAACTAACAAACTATAATCTTAGTCATTGGATCAATTGGAATTTATCATAACATAGGAAAGAGTCAATATAAGAGCTTTTCAACAAGTCCACATACTCAACTATCATATAGTCTTTCACAATTGCTAACACTCACGCAATACTTACGGGTATGGAGTTTTAATCGAACACAGAGAAAGATAGGGGCTTATAGTTTTGCCTCCCAACATTTTACCTCAAAGGGTAATGTCAACAATAATAGTTCATGAAAACTCACATCCAATTAGCCATATATACCTGGATCTTTCCAACATGTTGTGCTTGCCAAAAGATAAAATGTAAAAGGAAGGGTGAAGATCACCATGACTCTTATGCAAGGTAGGAAATAAAAGTAAAAGATAGGCCCTTCGCAGAGGGAAGCATAGGTTGTCATGCGCTTTTATGGTTGGATGCACAAAATCTTAATGTGAAAAAGTCACTTTATATTACCACTTGTGATATGGACCTTTATTATGCAGTCCGTCGCTTTTATTTCTTCCGTATCACACGATCGTATAAAGCTTATTTTCTCCCACACTAATAAGTCATACATATTTAGAGGGCAATTTTTATTACTTGCACCAATGACAACTTACTTGAGGTATCTTACTCAATCCATAGGTAGGTATGGTGGACTCTCATGGAAAAACTAGTTTAAGGGTGTTTGGAAGCACAAGTAGTATGTCTACTTGGTGCAAAGAATTTGGCTAGCATGAGCGGGAAAGGCAAGCTCAATCATGTTGGATGATCCATGATAATATAATTTATCTCAGATGTAAGAAAACATAACCCATTACATTGTCTTCCTTGTCCAACGTCAACTCTTTAGCATGTCATATTTTAATGAGTGCTCACAATCATAAAAGATGTCCAAGATAGTGTATTTATATGTGAAGACCTCTCTTTCTTTATTACTTCCTATTAATTGCAACGATGACCAAAACTATGTTTGTCAACTCTCAACAACTTTTATTCATCATACTATTTCTATGTGAGCTCATTACTCTCCATAAGATCCATATGATCTCTTTGTTTCTTTTTATTTCTTTCTCTTTTCTTTTATTCACTCAAGATTATGGCAAAATAATCAAGCCCTTGACTCAACAATAATCTTTATTATATATAGCTCACGGACTCGATTACATAGAAGGATCATAAAGCAAAACTCTCAACTAGATCATACTAAAACTTTATGCTACTAGATCAAGATATTACCAAAAGGATCGAACTAAGAAAAACAGTAAAGATAGAAGTGATGGTGATACGATATCGGGGCACTTCCCCAAGCTTGGCAGTTGCCAAGGGGAGTGCCCATACCCATATGATTATATCTCCCTTTTCGGGGATGGTGATGTGATATTCTTGGCGATGATGCCCCTCAGGATACGATTCTCCTCCTCGAGCTTATTGACTTGCTGCTTGAGTTCCATTATTTCCTTTCGAAGTTTTCCTGTAACAGCCAAAGCTCCCTGCACCCAAGGGTGTTGCATAGCTGCGGGAGAACAAGTGACACTCTTTTCATATTCTCATAAGAAAGAAATCTAACATTGGAAGGGATAACTGAGTTTGGGATAGCCGAGCTCTGCAGTTCCCCCATTGTGAATCCAGCTCGGAAGCGAGAAGTGACTTCTTGATCCTCCTCCATGCAATCTATCTTCTTCAAATCAGCCACCATCTCTTCCTTCGTTGCTGGCCCAAAGTGGTCAACATTGTTGTTTGTCATTGATCTCGGTGCCGGATGAGACACCCGGCTCTCCCCGACTGACTCTTGCAAAGACACCTTGCTCTAATCTGCAGCAGCAACAACACGAAACACAAAACAAAGGATAACTGCGTGATATGGGAGTCAAAACCTTTGGGGGATTATATAATGAATTTTTACCGACCAAAATACGTAACATGCAAGAAAACAGAGTCCGGAGAGCGCACGAGGTGCCACGAGGCAGGGGGGCGCGCCCAGGGGGGTAGGGCGCGCCCTCCACCCTCGTGGAGCCCTCGTGTCCTTCCCGGACTGCTTCTTATTTTTCTATTTTTCTAAATATTCCAAAACAGAGAAAAATTGCCATTATAACTATTTTGGAGTCGGTTTACTTACCGTACCACGTACCTATTCCTTTTCGGAGTCTGAAACGTTCCGAAAAGTGTCCCTTATGTATTCCTTCGGGGTTACGGTTTCAATAACATTGGTTTCAACATTTATAGGATTACCTGAGATATAATGTTTGATTCTTTGACCGTTCACCACCTTTGGATTTGTGCCTTCGAAGTTGTTGATTCTTATGGCACCGGAACGATAGACCTCCTCGATAACGTAAGGACCTTCCCATTTAGAGAGAAGCTTTCCTGCAAAAAATCTTAAACGAGAGTTGTGTAGCAATACATAATCACCTACATTAAACTCACGCTTTTGTATCCTTTTGTCATGCCATCTTTTAACCTTTTCTTTAAACAATTTGGCATTCTCATAGGCTTGGGTTCTCCATTCATCAAGTGAGTTAATGTCAAATAACCTTTTCTCACCGGCAAGTTTGAAATCATAATTGAGCTCTTTAAGAGCCCAATAGGCCTTATGTTCTAGTTCGAGAGGTAAGTGACATGCTTTTCCATAAACCATTTTATACGGAGACATACCCATAGGATTTTTATATGCAGTTCTATACGCCCATAATGCAACATCAAGTTTCTTGGACCAATTATTTCTAGATCTATTAACAGCCTTTTGTAAAATTAATTTGAGTTCTCTATTATTCAATTCTACTTGACCACTAGACTGTGGGTGATAAGGAGATGCAATTCTATGATTAACATCATACTTAGCAAGCATTTTACGGAAAGCACCATGAATAAAATGTGAACCACCATCAGTCATTAGATATCTAGGGACTCCAAACCTCGGAAAAATAACTTCTTTAAGCATCTTAATAGAGGTGTTATGCTCAGCACTACTAGTTGGAATAGCTTCTACCCACTTAGTAACGTAATCAACAGCAACTACAATATGTGTATATCCATTAGAGGCAGGAAAAGGTCCCATATAATCAAAGCCCCAAACATCAAACGGTTCAATAATAAGTGAATAATTCATAGGCATTTCTTGACGTCTACTAATATTACCAATTCTTTGACATTCATCACAAGATAAGACAAACTTACGGGCATCCTTTAAGAGAGTAGGCCAATAAAAACTGGATTGCAATACCTTATGTGTAGTTCTATCTCCAGCGTGGTGTCCTCCATAAGCTTCGGAGTGACACTTGCGTAGGATCTGTTCCTGTTCATGCTCAGTTACACAACGTCTAATAACACCATCTACTCCTTCTTTATAAAGATGTGGGTCATCCCAAAAGTAATGTATTAAATCATAGAAAAACCTTTTCTTTTGCTGGTATGTGAAAATAGGTGGTATAAACTTAGCAACAATGTAATTAGCATAATCAGCATACCATGGAGCAGTGTGAGAAGCATTTATGACACTTAATTGTTCATCAGGAAAGCTATCATCAATAGGTAGTGGGTCATCAAGAACATTTTCTAACCTAGAGAAGTTGTCTGCAACAGCGTTCTCAGCTCCCTTTCTATCAATAATATGCAAATCAAATTCTTGTAGCAAGAGAACTCGTCTAATAAGTCTAGGTTTAGCATCTTTCTTTTCCATAAGATATTTAATAGAAGCATGATCGGTGTGAATAGTTACTTTAGAATCGACTATATAAGGTCTGAACTTATCACAAGCAAATACAACTGCTATGAATTCTTTTTCAGTAGTAGCATAATTTCTCTGGGCGTTGTCTAGAGTTTTACTAGCATATTGAATAACCTTTAATTTCTGATCAACTCTTTGCCCTAGAACAGCTCTTACAGCATAATCACTAGCATCACACATAATTTAAAAGGTAAATTCCAATCAGGTGGCTGAACAATAGGTGCAGAGGTTAATGCTTTCTTAAGTATTTCAAAGGCTTCTACACAATCATCATCAAAGACGAATGATATATATTTTTGTAATAAATTAGTCAGAGGCCGATAAATTTTTGAGAAGTCCTTAATGAACCTCCTATAAAAACCGGCATGACCAAAGAAACTTGTTATACCTTTGATGTCCTTGGGACACGGCATCTTTTCAATAGCATCAACTTTGGATTTATCAACTTCAATGCCTCTTTCAGAAATTTTGTGCCCCAAGACAATACCTTCATTAACCATAAAGTGGCATTTCTCCCAATTCAAGACAAGGTTAGTTTCTTCACATCTCTGCAAAACTCGATCAAGGTTTCTTAAGCAATCATCAAAAGAGGATCCATAAACGGAGAAATCATCCATGAATACCTCACATATCTTTTCACAAAAATCAGAAAATATAGCCATCATGCATCTTTGAAAGGTATCAGGTGCATTACATAAACCAAAAGGCATACATCTCTAAGCAAAAGTATCGAAAGGGCAAGTAAAAGTGGTCTTAGATTGATCATCAGCTGACATGGGTATTTGGGAGAAACCAGAATAACCATCTAGAAAGCAAAAATATGTATGTTTGGATAATCTTTCTAGCATTTGATCAATAAAAGGTAAGGGGTAATGATCTTTTTTAGTAGCTTTATTTAATTTGCGGAAATAAATTACCATCCTATAACCTGTAATAATTGTTTGCGGAATCAATTCATCTTTATCATTAGGAACGACAGTATTACCTCCCTTCTTAGGAACACAATGGACATGACTTACCCACTGACTATCAGCAACGGGATAAATTATACCTGCCTCAAGGAGCTTTACTATTTCTTTTCTTACCACTTCTTTCATCTTAGGATTCAATCGTCGTTCGTGATCAATAACTGGTTTGGCATCTTTTTCCAAATTTATTTTGTGTTGACATAGAGTGGGACTAATGCCCTTAAGATCATCAATAGTATATCCAATAGCAGCATGGTGCTTCTTCAGAGTTTTCAATAATTTTTCTTCCTCCTTCTCTAAAAGGTTAGCACTAATAATAACAGGATATATCTTCTTTTCATCAAGATAAGCATATTTAAGAGTATCAGGGAATGGTTTAAGCTCAAACACGGGATCACCCTTGGGTGGAGGAGGATCCCCTAAGATTTCAACAGGCAAGTTGTGTCTCAGAATAGGTCCCTGTTTAAAGAACACTTCATCTATTTCCCTTCTTTCATTCATATACATATCATTTTCATGGTCTAGCAAATATTGTTCTAAAGGATCACTAGGAGGTACGACAATAGAAGCAAGACCAATAATTTCATCTTTACTAGGCAAATCTTCTTCATCGTGTTGTCTATGGAATTTAGAAAAGTTGGAATCATGAGACATATGACCTAAACCAAATAGTAATAACATCATTTTTGCAGTCTATCCTAGCACTACTAGGGAAAACCTTATACACAGAACATTAGCAGTAGCGCAGGATAAAAACGCACGCTGGTGCTAATTAGCAGCAACGCGGTATTTAAAACTGCGTAGCGCGCCCGAGTACAAAAGCGCTACTACTAAAATTCCCACGGCTTAGCCGATAGGCTACACATAGTAGTAGCGATCTACGTGGAACCGCGCTACCGCTACTTGTTTTGTAGCAGCGCGTTTACGAACAAAGGCGCTACTGCTAATGAAAATTAAATTAAATGGAAAGCAAATAAAAAAAGAGAAGGAATAGCAGTAGTGCTTGTTAGGAAATGCGCTATAGCTACCGTAGCAGCAGCACACTTCCTGGAATGCGCTACTGCTACTTTTAACTTAACCGCACGGTTCGTTCTTCCCCCACGGCCACTTCCCCCAAATCCCTACTCCTCCGCTATCGCCGCCCTGCATCGTCGTCGGCCGCCGCGCGCGACCCGTCACTCTCCGCACACCTTCTATGCCGCCCCCGCCCCCGACCGCGACCTCGACGCTGCCCCCGACCCCGACCTCGACACCCCCCTACATCGTCGCCCTCTGCCGTGCACCCGCCGCCCCGACCCCGTCCCCAACCTCGACGCCGCGTGCCCCTCTCCCTAACTCCGCCGGCGCCAGAGGTGAGCACCCCTCCTCCTCCTCCTCCCCTACCTCTGCCTATCTAGGGTTCTTAGGGTTAAATTTCAGAGTTCATCTAATTAGTTAGGGTTCATCAAATTAAATGCTAATTATGGTAGTAGTTGTTAAGTAGAATTAGTTTTAGAGTTCGTCGAATTAGTTAGGTTTAAATTTTAGAGTTCATCAAATTAGTTAGGGTTAAATTTTAGTAAGTGTTTAATAGAATTAGTAAGAAAATTAATATAACTAGTTGAACTAGTTTATTTTTAGTAAAAACTAGTTTATTTTTAGTAAGTAAATTAATAAACTAGTTGAACTACTTTAGTTGTAGTTGAACTAGTTTAGTAAGTAAATTAATAAACTAGTTGAACTAGTTGAATTAATAGAACTAATGTATTTTTAGTAAGATAATTAATATAACTAGTTGAACTACTTTATTTTTAGAAAGAACTAGTTTTTTTCTATTATAGTAAGTTTATATTTAGTAAGAACTAGTTGAATTAATAAAACTAGTTGAACATGTGATATTTGCTCAAATAGGATATGGGGTTGCCCAAGTGGCCGTTCATGTTCAGTTTACACCTCTGAGTGGCCTATGTTTTGCCGGAGTGTTGATTAATTTTCGTTCCGGCAAATTTCAGGCGCTCAATATGTCCTTTTTTTAGCAAAGGTCATGCCGGATTTTTCCGTGAATTTTGGCATGACTTGTGCTAGAATATGTAGGAAATATCGAGTGGCCTAGATTTTCTCGAAAAATAATGATCTAATTTAGGTTTTTTAGTAGATATATTTAATTGTACAAGTTTAATCTTCTAATTATGAACGTACGAAATGTCGTACTCGGACGATGACAGTCTCCCGGGGGAGTGCAGCTGGTGCCACGATGATCGAGGTATGTGCGACATGTTCGTTGAGCTGGATGAAGATCGGTGCTTCAGCATTAAGCTCGAGGAGACCTTCGATGTTGAAACGATACGCAACAACGACAAGTGTTTTTTCGTAATTAAGCATGACTTCAACTATTTCAACATCTAATTTTCATCTTTTACAATTCGACTAGCTTATCCCATGCCATGCAAGACGCTATGTCTTGGAGAGGATGGCTTTTGAAGACCATGAAAATTTTCAAACAAAGAAAGTACACCTAAGGACCCATCATGATATCGATTTTGAAGTAAATCTATACAATTCTCAGAGCGTAACCCATTTTGGTTGCCAAAATTGGGAAGCACTTTGCAAAATGTATGGTTTTTATGAGGGTATGATTGTCACCATGGATCTTGGTGATCCTGACATCGAGCAAGACTTATGGACATTTGGGTCCTTGTTGATACGCTTCCGATTCTACCGCAATGTGAGTTTCTCAAACATAGTTATTAACTAATTTATATTGTTTATTTCAAAATAGTTGACAGCTTATTTCCATTGACAACTTATTTTGAATCTTCAAAGAA
This sequence comes from Triticum dicoccoides, assembly GCF_002162155.2. Classification (NCBI taxonomy): domain Eukaryota; kingdom Viridiplantae; phylum Streptophyta; class Magnoliopsida; order Poales; family Poaceae; genus Triticum; species Triticum dicoccoides. The sequence goes on along the minus strand of NC_041384.1, from coordinate 727,675,330 downwards.
TGTGCAGAAGATGGTAGACAAAACCCACTACACTGATGGCTCTGAATTAACTTATAAGGAGAAAAGTCATCTGATTGCTTATTGTACTTATCTTGAGAAGTACAATACCTATTATCGAACTCCTCCAAATTATGGTGAATACGTGCCACTAGTGCACGTGTTGAACCACGATAACTTCTATGGAGATACCCTGGTAAGATTTTTTACTATTACGACATCCGTGCATCATTTTCATACTTCTAAAACTAGTACATCATTGCTAACTACGAAGTTATTACTATGTTTTTCAACAGAAAATCCCGATGGATTGTGTGCCTCATCTGATGTATCAGAATGGTCGCCTTGCAGTTCCGAACATACAACCAGGTCAATCTAAGGAGCTCACCTGTGCATATCAGATTTCTAAAACTGGTGAACACATGCTAATCAAAGAATGGAAAAAATGTTTGGACATTCGCAAGGAGGTTCTTGGAAGTAACATTAAGCGAAAGGCAAGAATTGGAGACAGGATAATCTCCATTCTCCATAATGGAGAGTCAGGGGCTATCTTGTTTTTTGCTATTTTACATTAGAGAATATAGTAGGTCCTAAGAGAATGTAGTAGGTCCTATGAGGTACAATATGTTTATTATGTGATACAATGTGTTAGAGTTGATGATGAGGAGTACTTGTGATTACGACTAATGACCAATTTTCTATGTGATGTCTCATTGATGAAAACGATGATCTTGAGGAGGTGTTATATGACAATGATGTATTATGATGATAAGTTGTTAATGATATGATGATGATGATATTTATTATATCATTCGGTGAAAGAACCGCGGATTAGTTTCAAGTGGATGTCCATCTACTTGAAACTAGTCCACAGTTCTTTCACCCCATGATGTAATAACTCATTATGATGTAAAAACAATTTCTAAATTCCTGTTGTATGAAAACTTGTGTAAAGGTGTACGACTAAAACATGAAATAAAAAAGAAATAAAATACAAAATAATAGTAGCAGCGCGGGCAGGGAGAAGCGCTACTACTAATTACCAGTAGTGCTCCTCCGGGAAGTCGCTACTACTAAGTCGATTTAGCAGTAGCGTGGTCGGAGGCACGCTACTGCTATACGTTAGCTGTAGCGCCTTATCAGTAGCACATCGCCCAGCGCTACTGATAGGCCTAAAACCCGCGCCGCTGCTAGGCTTTTCTCTAGTAGTGTAGCATTAACAGTGTTTAAGAAGGTTCTACCAAATATAATGGGACAAAAGCTATCTTGTGGGGGAACCAAGAACAAGAAAATCAGCAGGATATTTAGTTTTCCCACACAAGACTTCAATATCTCTAACAATTCCCATTGGTGAAATAGTATCTCTATTGGCAAGTTTAATGGTGACATCAATTTCTTCTAACTCAGCAGGTGCAATATCATGCATAATTTCTTTGTATAAGTCAATAGGTATTGCACTAGCACTAGCACCCATATCACACAAGCCATGATAACAATGATCTCCTAATTTAACAAAAATAACAGGCATGCCTACCATAGGTCTATGTTTATCTTTAGCACAACGTTTAGCAATTCTAGCAGTTTCATCACAGAAATAAATAACATGCCCAGTAATATTATCAGCCAAGAGATCCTTAACAATAGAAATATTAGGTTCAACTTTAACTTGCTCATGAGGTGTATAGGTTCTAATATTGATTTTACGAACCATAGTTGAAGCTTTAGCATGATCTTTTATCCTAACAGGAAAAGGTGGTTTCTCAACATAAGCAGTAGGAATAATAGGATCATTATAAGTGACAGTCTTTTCTTCAACTTTAATAGGTGCAGCTACTTTTACTTCAATGGGGGGATGATATTTAAACCACTTCTCCTTAGGGAGATCAACATGAGTAGCAAAAGATTCACAGAAAGAAGCTACTATCTCAGAGTCAAGTCCATATTTAGTGCTAAATTTATGGAAAACATCGGTATCCATAAAAGATTTAACACAATCAAACTTAGGTGTCATACCTGACTCCTTACCTTCGTCGAGATCCTAATCTTCAGAGTTGCGTTTAATTCTTTCCAATAAATCCCATTTGAATTCAATAGTCTTCATCATAAAAGAGCCAGCACAAGAAGTATCAAGCATGGTGCAGTTGTTATCAGAAAGCCGAGCATAAAATTTTTGAATAATCATTTCTCTTGAGAGCTCATGATTGGGGCATGAATATAACATTGACTTAAGCCTCCCCCAAGCTTGAGCGATGCTTTCTCCTTCGCGAGGCCAAAAATTATATATATAATTACGATCACGATGAACAAGATGCATAGGATAAAACTTCTGATGAAATTCCAATTTCAATTGTTTGTAGTTCCATGATCCCATATCATCTCATAGCCTATACCATGTCAATGCGCCTCCCTCCAAAGATAAAGGGAAGACCTTCTTCTTGATAACATCATCGAGCATACCTGCAAGCTTAAATAATCCACAAACTTCATCCACATATATTAGAGCATCTCCAGCCGGCCCCCCGACAGCCCCCCTAGGAGCACTTTTTTTAGCACCGGTTGTAAAAAAACGTCCCAGCCATGCACCCATGACCTCGTTTTTCGCCGGATTTAGCGAATGTTACGGCCGGCGCGCCCACCCCACATCCAGCTCCCTGCGGGGCAGCAGGGAATGCCGGTGCTCGCCTTTTGCATGCGCAGGCCCACCTGCAGCCCCTCTCTCTCCCCTCTCTCCTCTCTCCTCTCCTTTCTCTCTTCCTTCCACCGCCCCACATCTTCCCTCGCCGGCCTTGATCCTCTCCTTGCCGGCCCCGCCCCGCATCTCCCCGCTAGCCGCCTTGCTCCTCTCCTCGCCGCTCCCTGCATGCTCGTCGCCGTGCTGCGTCCGGCTCCACCCGACCAGAGACAAAGGAGCAGAGGGGAGAGGCGAAGATGGCGATGGGCCGGCCGGCTCCTGCCGTCTCCGGCCGAGCCGAGCACACCAGCGGTCGTGGCGGGGCCCGCCACACCCGTTCCCGGCCAGAGGGAGGCGTGGGAAGGCGTGGGGACGCGGCAACGGGCGGCGCCAGAGGAGAAACAAAGGTGAGCGGGCGACGGTGGTCTTCGATGGTGCGGTCAACTCCGACGGGCTCCGGCTGATATAAGGACACTGGCGGGACCAAGGCGACGAGGCGCACCCGTTCAGAGGCCAAGGGGGCAGTGAGGAGGGATGGAACGGAGGGGAGGCCGCGGCGACAGGAGGTTACAGAGGCAGCGACGGTGGTGATGGTTTTCGGTGCAACAGCCAGCTCCGGCAAGGGCAAGTGGGCGGGGCGAGCTGCGGGAGTGAGGGGGAGCTCATGGACAGGTTGGGAGGAGGGGAGAGGGGCTAGGCACGTCGGGGTGGACCAAACTCCGGCGATGGCCACGGTGGTCTAGGAAGAAACGACGACTTGGGCAGCACAACGGCTGGAAATTTTTTGCACCCAAAGACTAAATTAGCACCGAGGCCTCCCCAGGAGGCTGAAAAAAGGCCTCGTGGGGGGCACAACGGCTGGAGATGCTCTTAGGTGCTCATCAGGATGTAATGTTCCATCTCCTGCAAATGGATTAGCTAGAAGTTTTTCTATCATACCCGAAGGAATTTCAAAGCAGACATTTTCATTTTCAGTAGGTTCAGTAGGTTAAGGAGCAACTCTTTGCTCTACTGGTCGGGGTGAAGATACCCCGAACAAGCCCCTCAGAGGATTACTTTCCATAGTAACAAGTGACAGCAAATTTCAGCACACTATATAATTTTTTCCTTACCAAATTCCACCTACCAAAGGCGCTTCACTCCCCGGCAACAGCGACAGAAAAGAGTCTTGATGACCCAAAAGTATAGGGGATCTATCTAGTCCTTTCGATAAGTAAGAGTGTCGAACCCAACGAGGAGCAGAAGGAAATGATAAGCGGTTTTCAGCAAGGTATTCTCTGCAAGCACTGAAATTATAGGTAACAGATAGTTTTGTGATAAGATAATTTGTAACGAGCAACAAGTAACAAAAGTAAATAAAGTGCAGCAAGGTGGCCCAATCCTTTTTGTAGCAAAGGACAAGCCTGGACAACTTCTTATATAGCGAAAATCTCTCTCGAGGACACATGGGAATTATCGTCAAGCTAGGTCTCATCACGATCATATGATTCGCGTTCAGTACTTTGATAGTTTGGTATGTGGGTGAACCGGTGCTTCCGTGCTGTCCTTACTTGGACAAGCATCCCACTTATGATTAACCTCTATTGCAAGCATCCGCAACTACAACAAAAGTATTAAGGTAAACCTAACCATAGCATGAAACATGTGGATCCAAATCAGCCCCTTACGAAGCAACGCATAAACTAGGGTTTAAGCTTCTGTCACTCTAGCAACCCATCATGTACTTATTACTTCCTAATGCCTTCCTCTAGGCCCAAATAACCGTGAAGTGTCATGTAGTCGACGTTCACATAACATCTCATCAAAATATTGAATGAATACCAAATTCACATGACTACTAATAGCAAGACTTCTCCCATGTCCTCAGGAACAAACGTAACTACTCACAAAGCATATTCATGTTCATAATCAGAGGGGTATTAATATGCATATAGGATCTGGACATATGATCTTCCACCAAATAAACCAACTAGCATCAACTACAAGGAGTAATCAACACTGCTAGCAACCCACAGGTACCAATCCCAGACTTGGAGACAAGAATTGGATACAAGAGATGAACTAGGGTTTGAGAGGAGATGGTGCTGGTGAAAATGTTGATGGAGATTGACCCCCTCCCGATGAGAGGATCGTTGCTGATGATGATGGAGATGATTTCCCCCTCTCGGAGGAAGTGTCCCCGGCAGAACAGCTCCGCCAGACCCTAGATTGGTTCGGCCAAGGTTCCGCCTCGTGGCGGCGGAGTCTCGTCCCAAAAGCTTGCTTATGATTTTTTGCTCAATGAGGTAGGGGGCTACCAGAAGATGGGCATCGGAGGGCTACCAGGGGGGCCCATGAGGTAGGGGGCGCGCCCAGAGGGGTAGGGCGCGCCCCCACCCTCGTGGGCAGGGTGTGGCCCCCTGGTGAAGTTCTTGCTCTCAGTATTTTTTATATATCTGGAAAACATCTTCCATGAAGTTTCAGGACTTTTGGAGCTGCACAGAATAGGTCTCTAATATTTGCTCCTTTTCCAGCCCAGAATCCCAGCTGTCGGCATTCTCTCTCTTTATGTAAACCTTGTAAAATAAGAGAGAATAGACATAAGTATTGTGACATAATGTGTAATAACAGCCCATAATGCAATAAATATCGATATAAAAGCATGATGCAAAATGTACGTATCAGTGCCATGAACCGGTACCAATGCACCCCTTTCGTCCCGATTGCTGCTACCAACTGGAACCAAAGGCCTCGCGCTGCCCGCGGCCAAAAGTTTAGTCCCACCTCACTAGTTGAGAGGAGCTTGGAGTGGTTTATAAGCCCCACTGCGGCTGCCCTGTTGAGCTCCTCTAAAATGCAGGCTTACGGGCCTAATCTAACGCTACGCTGCCTGTGGGCCTACTGGGCCTTCTGCGGGCCTGAATCCTGGCACATAGTTGGGTTTCTAGCCGTATTCAGGCCATGGTGGCCCAGTAGGTGGCATTTTTTTCCAGTTTTTTTCTTTTTTCCTTTATTTATTTTATTTTGCTTCTACTTATAGCAAAACACTTACTCTTTTCAATGATTCTTTTTGCTTTTAGTTAATAAAAATTATAAACTTTTTGTTAGTACCATTAGTTTTCCAATTTGAATAGTTTAAATTTGAATTCTTGAAAATTTGTGTTAATCACTTGTTTGTGAATAACTATACTATAAAACTAGATTTTTGAGTGATTCTTTTTTCCAGCTATTTAATATTACTGTGTTTTAATATTATATTCAATTTGGTAATTTTTAGGTTATTTGAAATGTTTGTTTTAATCAAAATCATATTTTTTTATTTTATTTTGCTATTAAAGTTTCAAACTGAAAATTCTTTATGAAAATTCCTTTTGCTACTAATGTTTTTAACAAAAAAATACTTTGATAATTTTAGTTACATAAATTTTATATAATTTTAGTTTCAATAATACTAGAGGTTTATAAAAGGTTTTTAGTTGATTCCTTTTGCTATTAGAGTTTCAGTAAAGTTTTCTAGTTCATCTTTTGCTATTAGAGTTTCATTAAAGTTTTCTAGCTCATTCTTTTAGTTTATTATTTTTTCTATTAGAGTTTCATAAAAGTTTTCTAGTTCACTCTTTTTATATTAGTTCATTCTTTGAGCTATATGACCCTGAAATTGAAAAGCACTACAAATGAACTCTAAAAAGGTTGAAAGTTGGCATGGTAAAATCATTTCACCCACAAAGCATGTTCTAAAAAGTTGAGAGGGTTACAACAAAAACAAGATGCACTTCGTGTACAAAATAGGCAATCTCTTTCGAAGTATCAGGGTTTCAGACAAAAACTCATCTCTTACAAAGGGATTTCATTTTTTTGAACTTATTTGAACTCCATACTTTGTGTGTGTTCAAAATGCACCATTCATAGCCACATCATCAATTTTCAACCCTTTCTGACTTCATTTGTTATTTTTCATGCATTCACTGATTTTTTGAGCTATATGACCTTGAAATTGAAAAGCACTACAAATGAACTTTGAAAAGGCTGAAAGTTGGCATGTTATCATAATTTCACCCACATAGCATGTGCTAAAAATTTGAGAGGGTTACGGCAAAAACTGGATGCACTTTGTGTACAAAACGGGCAATCTCTTTCGAAGTATCACGGTTTCGGATGAAAACTCATCTGTTACAAAGGGATTTCATTTTTTTGAACTCCAGACTTTTTGTTTGTTCAAACTGCACCATTCAAAGCCACATCATCAATTTTCAACCCTTTCTGACTTCATTTGTTATTTTTCATGCATTTACTGATTTTTTGAGCTATATGACCCTGAAATTGAAAAGCACTACAAACGAACTTTGAAGAGGTTGAAAATTGGTAGGGTATCATCATTTCACCCACATAGCATGTGATAAAAAGTTGAGAGGGTTACGGCAAAAACTGGATGCACTTCGTGTACAAAACGGACAATCTCTTTTGAAGTATCAGGGTTTCATATGGAAACTTGTCTGTTACAAAAGGAATTTCATTTCTTGATCATAATAGTTGTGGAGAGAAAGTCTTCACTTTTTCTTTGCTTGTGTTCTTTGCTTATTGCGCCATAACCATGGATATTCTTCATCGCTTAACAGGGTGCTTGGGTCAGCCTTGACTTTGGAGGGAGGAATTTCATTAAACTTTTCATAATCTTCAGACATGTCTGTCTTGCCCTCCAATCCCACGATGTCTCTTTTTCCTGAAAGAACTATGTGGCGCTTTGGCTCATTGTATGATGTATGCGCTTCCTTATCTTTTCTTTTTCTCGGTTTGGTAGACATGTCCTTCACATAGAAAACATGTGCCACATCATTGGCTAGGACGAATGGTTCGTCTGTGTACCCAAGATTGTTCAGATCCGCTATTGTCATTCCGTACTGTGGGTCTACCTGTACCCCGCCTCCTAACAAATAGACCCATTTGCACTAAAACAAAGGGACCTTAAAATCATGTCTGTAGTCAAGTTCCCATATGCCCACTATGTAACCATAATATGTGTCCTTTCCCCTCTTGGTTGCTGCATCAAAGCGGACACTGCTGTTTTGGTTGGTGCTCTTTTGATCTTAGGCGATCGTGTGAAATGTATTCCCATTTATCTCGTATCCTTTGTAAGTCAATATAGTCGAAGACACCCCCCTGGACAACGAGTACAGCTCATCAGAAACAATGTTGTCACCTCTGAGATGTGTTTCCCACCAACTGCCGAAAGTCCTGATGTGTTCACATGTAATCCAGTCGTCACACTGCTCCGGGTGTTTGGAGCGTAGAATGTTCTTTTGTTCATCGACATACAAGGTCACCAAGGTAGAGTTCTGTAGAACTGTGTAGTGTGTTCGAGACCAAGAATGCCCGTCCCTACATATTATTGAGTCCCCTCCTAGAATGCCTTTTCCAGTCAGTCTCCCCTCATACCGCGATTGAGGGAGACCAATCTTCTTAAGGCCAGGAATGAAGTGAACACAAAATCCAATGACATGCATCCTCTGTTTGATGGCCCATGGAGATGCTTCCTTCTGGCCTAGTACAATTACAGACATATTTCTTTAGGACTCCCACGAACCTCTCAAAGGGGAACATATTGTGTAGAAATATAGGGCCCATAATGACAATCTCATCGACTAGATGAACTAGGACGTGCATCATGATATTGAAGAAGGATGGTGGGAACAGCAGCTCGAAACTGATAAGACATTGCGCCACATCACTCCTTGACCTTGGTAGGATTTCTGGATCGATCACCTTCTGAGAGATTGCATTGAGGAATGCACATAGCTTCACAATGGCTAATCGAACTTTTTCCGGTAGAAGCCCCCTCAATGCAACCGGAAGTAGTTGTGTCATAATCACATGGCAGTCATGAGAATTTAGGTTCTGGAACTTTTTCTCTGGCATATTTATTATTCCCTTTATATTCGATGAGAAGCCAGATGGGACCTTCATACTGAGCAGGCATTCAAAGAAGATTTCCTTCTCTTCTTTGGTAAGAGCGTAGCTGGCAGGACCTTCATACTGCTTTGGAGGCATGCCGTCTTTTTCGTGCAAACGTTGCAGGTCCTCCCATGCCTCCGACGTATCTTTTGTCTTCCCATACATGCCCAAGAAGCCTAGCAGGTTCACACAAAGGTTCTCCGTCACGTTCATCACCTCGATTGAAGAGCGGACCTCTAGGTCTTTCTAGTAGGGTAGGTCCCAAAATATAGATTTCTTCTTCCACACGGGTGCGCGTCCCTCATCGTCATTCGGAACAGATAGTCCGCCGGGACCCTTTCCAAAGATTACGTGTAAATCATTGACCATAGCAAGTACGTGATCACCGGTACACATGGCGGGCTTCTTCCGGTGATCTGCCTCGCCTTTGAAATGCTTTCCTTTCTTTCGACATTGATGGTTGGTCGGAAGAAATCGACGATGCCCCAGGTACACATTCTTCCTGCATTTGTCCAGGTATATACTTTCAGTGTTAGCTAAACAGTGTGTGCATGCATGGTATCCCTTGTTTGTCTGTCCTGAAAGGTTACTGGGAGTAGGCCAATCATTAATGGTTACAAACAGCAACACATGCAGGTCAAATTCATCCTGTCTGTGCTCATCCACACACGTACACCGTTTCCGTTCCGTAGCTGTAAAAGTTCGTCAACTAATGGCCTTAGGTACACATTAATGTCGTTGCCGGGTTGCTTAGGGCCTTGGATGAGAACTGGCATCATAATGAACTTCCGCTTCATGCACAGCCAAGGAGGAAGGTTATAGATATATAGAGTCACGTGCCAGGTGCTGTGATTGCTTCTGTCCTCCCCGAAAGGATTAATGCCATCCGCGCTTAAACCAAACCATACGTTCCTTGCGTCACCTGCAAAATCCTCCCAGTACTTTCTCTCAATTTTTCTCCACTGCGACCCGTTAGCGGGTGCTCTCAACTTCCCGTCTTTCTTACGTTTTTCTCTATGCCATCGCATCAACTTGGCATGCTCTTTGTTTCTGAACAAAAGTTTCAACTGTGGTATTATAGGAGCATACCACATCACCTTGGCAGGAACCCTCT